>NW_027526335.1:176635825-176712243 GCF_048455015.1 Haemaphysalis longicornis | reverse complement strand
CTTATCGGGTCGATTGTTTCGTCGTGGGTGTGCGCATGCGTGTGTATAAATATAGCTTGTCCTATAATAAATTTCAACTGGAAGTCAGCACTGTGCAGTATTGTTAAGATGAATCACGAACTCGCCCAATACTTGGGCGAGTTCGTGAGTACGAACTCGCGAGTACGAACTCGCCCAGTGGGCTTGGTGGCACCGCCAGGAGCACAATGCTTACGCATGTACTCTTCATTGTACAGGTTTTGCTGGGTGCTCAAGAAAGCAGCCACGGCAGATTTCCGGCGCCTGCTGGCCACGTGGCGTCAGTGACTGGTGCAGTATCACACCGTGAATTCCCTCGTGGTATCTTGCTGTTGCCTACAACGACGTCATCACGGCCGCCACACGTGAACGTCGTATCTCCTGCCTGCCTATCGGATCAGCCCTTTGGCCAGCCAGCGACACCTACAACATCCTCCGAGCAGCATAAAAGGCAGCACGCACCTCGCGAAGACTTCAGTGGGCTTGGTGGCACCGCCAGGAGCAAAATGCTTACGCATGTACTCTTCATTGTACAGGTTTTGCTGGGTGCTCAAGAAAGCAGCCACGGCAGATTTCCGCCGCCTGCTGGCCACGTGGCGTCAGTGACTGGTGCAGTATCACACCGTGAATTCCCTCGTGGTATCTTGCTGTTGCCTACAACGACGTCATCACGGCCGCCACACGTGAACGTCGTATCTCCTGCCTGCCTATCGGATCAACCCTTTGGCCAGCCAGCGACACCTACAACATCCTCCGAGCAGCATAAAAGGCAGCACGCACCTCGCGAAGACCAGTGGGCTTGGTGGCACCGCCAGGAGCACAATGCTTACGCATGTACTCTTCATTGTACAGGTTTTGCTGGGTGCTCAAGAAAGCAGCCACGGCAGATTTCCAGCGCCTGCTGGCCACGTGGCGTCAGTGACTGGTGCAGTATCACACCGTGAATTCCCTCGTGGTATCTTGCTGTTGCCTACAACGACGTCATCACGGCCGCCACACGTGAACGTCGTATCTCCTGCCTGCCTATCGGATCAACCCTTTGGCCAGCCAGCGACACCTACAACATCCTCCGAGCAGCATAAAAGGCCGCACGCACCTCGCGAAGACTTCAGTGGGCTTGGTGGCACCGCCAGGAGCACAATGCTTACGCATGTACTCTTCATTGTACAGGTTTTGCTGGGTGCTCAAGAAAGCAGCCACGGCAGATTTCCGGCGCCTGCTGGCCACGTGGCGTCAGTGACTGGTGCAGTATCACACCGTGAATTCCCTCGTGGTATCTTGCTGTTGCCTACAACGACGTCATCACGGCCGCCACACGTGAACGTCGTATCTCCTGCCTGCCTATCGGATCAACCCTTTGGCCAGCCAGCGACACCTACAACATCCTCCGAGCAGCATAAAAGGCAGCACGCACCTCGCGAAGACTTCAGTGGGCTTGGTGGCACCGCCAGGAGCACAATGCTTACGCATGTACTCTTCATTGTACAGGTTTTGCTGGGTGCTCAAGAAAGCAGCCACGGCAGATTTCCGGCGCCTGCTGGCCACGTGGCGTCAGTGACTGGTGCAGTATCACACCGTGAATTCCCTCGTGGTATCTTGCTGTTGCCTACAACGACGTCATCACGGCCGCCACACGTGAACGTCGTATCTCCTGCCTGCCTATCGGATCAACCCTTTGGCCAGCCAGCGACACCTACAACATCCTCCGAGCAGCATAAAAGGCAGCATGCACCTCGCGAAGACTTCAGTGGGCTTGGTGGCACCGCCAGGAGCACAATGCTTACGCATGTACTCTTCATTGTACAGGTTTTGCTGGGTGCTCAAGAAAGCAGCCACGGCAGATTTCCGGCGCCTGCTGGCCACGTGGCGTCAGTGACTGGTGCAGTATCACACCGTGAATTCCCTCGTGGTATCTTGCTGTTGCCTACAACGACGTCATCACGGCCGCCACACGTGAACGTCGTATCTCCTGTCTGCCTATCGGATCAACCCTTTGGCCAGCCAGCGACACCTACAACATCCTCCGAGCAGCATAAAAGGCCGCACGCACGTCGCGAAGACTTCAGTGGGCTTGGTGGCACCGCCAGGAGCACAATGCTTACGCATGTACTCTTCATTGTACAGGTTTTGCTGGGTGCTCAAGAAAGCAGCCACGGCAGATTTCCGGCGCCTGCTGGCCACGTGGCGTCAGTGACTGGTGCAGTATCACACCGTGAATTCCCTCGTGGTAGGTTGCTGTTGCCTACAACGACGTCATCACGGCCGCCACATGTGAACGTCGTATCTCCTGCCTGCCTATCGGATCAACCCTTTGGCCAGCCAGCGACACCTACAACATCCTCCGAGCAGCATAAAAGGCAGCACGCACCTCGCGAAGACTTCAGTGGGCTTGGTGGCACCGCCAGGAGCACAATGCTTACGCATGTACTCTTCATTGTACAGGTTTTGCTGGGTGCTCAAGAAAGCAGCCACGGCAGATTTCCGGCGCCTGCTGGCCACGTGGCGTCAGTGACTGGTGCAGTATCACACCGTGAATTCCCTCGTGGTATCTTGCTGTTGCCTACAACGACGTCATCACGGCCGCCACACGTGAACGTCGTATCTCCTGCCTGCCTATCGGATCAACCCTTTGGCCAGCCAGCGACACCTACAACATCCTCCGAGCAGCATAAAAGGCAGCACGCACCTCGCGAAGACTTCAGTGGGCTTGGTGGCACCGCCAGGAGCACAATGCTTACGCATGTACTCTTCATTGTACAGGTTTTGCTGGGTGCTCAAGAAAGCAGCCACGGCAGATTTCCGGCGCCTGCTGGCCACGTGGCGTCAGTGACTGGTGCAGTATCACACCGTGAATTCCCTCGTGGTATCTTGCTGTTGCCTACAACGACGTCATCACGGCCGCCACACGTGAACGTCGTATCTCCTGCCTGCCTATCGGATCAACCCTTTGGCCAGCCAGCGACACCTACAACATCCTCCGAGCAGCATAAAAGGCAGCACGCACCTCGCGAAGACTTCAGTGGGCTTGGTGGCACCGCCAGGAGCACAATGCTTACGCATGTACTCTTCATTGTACAGGTTTTGCTGGGTGCTCAAGAAAGCAGCCACGGCAGATTTCCGGCGCCTGCTGGCCACGTGGCGTCAGTGACTGGTGCAGTATCACACCGTGAATTCCCTCGTGGTATCTTGCTGTTGCCTACAACGACGTCATCACGGCCGCCACACGTGAACGTCGTATCTCCTGCCTGCCTATCGGATCAACCCTTTGGCCAGCCAGCGACACCTACAACATCCTCCGAGCAGCATAAAAGGCAGCACGCACCTCGCGAAGACTTCAGTGGGCTTGGTGGCACCGCCAGGAGCACAATGCTTACGCATGTACTCTTTATTGTACAGGTTTTGCTGGGTGCTGAAGAAAGCAGCCACGGCAGATTTCCGGCGCCTGCTGGCCACGTGGCGTCAGTGACTGGTGCAGTATCACACCGTGAATTCCCTCGTGGTATCTTGCTGTTGCCTACAACGACGTCATCACGGCCGCCACACGTGAACGTCGTATCTCCTGCCTGCCTATCGGATCAACCCTTTGGCCAGCCAGCGACACCTACAACATCCTCCGAGCAGCATAAAAGGCAGCACGCACCTCGCGAAGACTTCAGTGGGCTTGGTGGCACCGCCAGGAGCACAATGCTTACGCATGTACTCTTCATTGTACAGGTTTTGCTGGGTGCTCAAGAAAGCAGCCACGGCAGATTTCCGGCGCCTGCTGGCCACGTGGCGTCAGTGACTGGTGCAGTATCACACCGTGAATTCCCTCGTGGTATCTTGCTGTTGCCTACAACGACGTCATCACGGCTGCCACACGTGAACGTCGTATCTCCTGCCTGCCTATCGGATCAACCCTTTGGCCAGCCAGCGACACCTACAACATCCTCCGAGCAGCATAAAAGGCAGCACGCACCTCGCGAAGACTTCAGTGGGCTTGGTGGCACCGCCAGGAGCACAATGCTTACGCATGTACTCTTCATTGTACAGGTTTTGCTGGGTGCTCAAGAAAGCAGCCACGGCAGATTTCCGGCGCCTGCTGGCCACGTGGCGTCAGTGACTGGTGCAGTATCACACCGTGAATTCCCTCGTGGTATCTTGCTGTTGCCTACAACGACGTCATCACGGCCGCCACACGTGAACGTCGTATCTCCTGCCTGCCTATCGGATCAACCCTTTGGCCAGCCAGCGACACCTACAACATCCTCCGAGCAGCATAAAAGGCAGCACGCACCTCGCGAAGACTTCAGTGGGCTTGGTGGCACCGCCAGGAGCACAATGCTTACGCATGTACTCTTCATTGTACAGGTTTTGCTGGGTGCTCAAGAAAGCAGCCACGGCAGATTTCCGGCGCCTGCTGGCCACGTGGCGTCAGTGACTGGTGCAGTATCACACCGTGAATTCCCTCGTGGTATCTTGCTGTTGCCTACAACGACGTCATCACGGCCGCCACACGTGAACGTCGTATCTCCTGCCTGCCTATCGGATCAACCTTTGGCCAGCCAGCGACACCTACAACATCCTCCGAGCAGCATAAAAGGCAGCACGCACCTCGCGAAGACTTCAGTGGGCTTGGTGGCACCGCCAGGAGCACAATGCTTACGCATGTACTCTTCATTGTACAGGTTTTGCTGGGTGCTCAAGAAAGCAGCCACGGCAGATTTCCGGCGCCTGCTGGCCACGTGGCGTCAGTGACTGGTGCAGTATCACACCGTGAATTCCCTCGTGGTATCTTGCTGTTGCCTACAACGACGTCATCACGGCCGCCACACGTGAACGTCGTATCTCCTGCCTGCCTATCGGATCAACCCTTTGGCCAGCCAGCGACACCTACAACATCCTCCGAGCAGCATAAAAGGCAGCACGCACCTCGCGAAGACTTCAGTGGGCTTGGTGGCACCGCCAGGAGCACAATGCTTACGCATGTACTCTTCATTGTACAGGTTTTGCTGGGTGCTCAAGAAAGCAGCCACGGCAGATTTCCGGCGCCTGCTGGCCACGTGGCGTCAGTGACTGGTGCAGTATCACACCGTGAATTCCCTCGTGGTATCTTGCTGTTGCCTACAACGACGTCATCACGGCCGCCACACGTGAACGTCGTATCTCCTGCCTGCCTATCGGATCAACCCTTTGGCCAGCCAGCGACACCTACAACATCCTCCGAGCAGCATAAAAGGCAGCACGCACCTCGCGGAGACTTCAGTGGGCTTGGTGGCACCGCCAGGAGCAGAATGCTTACGCATGTACTCTTCATTGTACAGGTTGGTGAAAAGTCGCATTATGTCAGCTCTGTCAAAAGCAACTATCTGTGTTTTGTGGTGCTGCCGAGCCCCCGGTGTGCTTTTACTTCTTGTATGGAGTGTGTCAGAGTGATTCGTTTGTTGCTAAAACTTAGCGGTGACGTTGAGGAGAATCCTGGCCCCGACAAATTAGAAAAGATGGCAAAAACTATTTCAGAAATACATGCATCGCAGGACGCATTACAAACGGCATTGAAAGACTTGCAGCAGAGACTTTTGGAGGTAGAAGCTGCACTCTTGGCACTTAAACAATCGGGTGACAAAGTAGGTAAATGTGAAGAATACGTTAAAAAGGAATGTGAAAGAGTCGCCCAACTGAACAAAAAGGTAGATGATTTAGAGAATAGAAGCCGTAGGAACAACATCGTAATTTTTGGATTAGACGAGGTCATGGATGAAACAAATGTTGATCTCGAACAGCGCATTACGAGAGAAATGTTGCGCGACGTTCTAGAGGTTCAAGTAAAATCTATTGAACGCACACATCGCATTGGAAAGAAAATTGACGAACGAGCACGCCCCGTCATTTTGAGGTTTTATGACTTCACGGAAAAAATGGCTGTCCTACGCAAGTGCTCTAAATTCAAAGGAACAAAGTCGAGTGTATCTGTCTCTGAGGACTTTTCAAAGCCTGTTAGGGTACTACGTGGTAAATTATGGCAATCCGCTAAAAATGAGCACGTAAGGGGGGATAAAATGACACTTGTTTTCGACAAACTTAAGGTGAACGACGACGTATACACTTAGAATATTGCCGAAAATGAGAGGGAACTATTAAGCCGTGAGCAGCGCAGTCAGGCCATAGCTACATCTAGCCGAGCAGTGCGGGCGTGTTCCACGAGCGCTCTGTTTTTTTCGCTAATTGCGCCGGTTAACCAACTTGGATTCTAATGAGCGTGCATCGACCGTGTGTATGAAGTTACGTGGACCATCGGGATACCCAATTCCGAGGTAGGGGATCACTTTTCGACAATTAGAGCCGATTTTGTGGCCCGCGAGGAGCACTCGTCGCTAAGCCTAACGAACACCCGGCCTCGGCCGTGGTAGGCCATAGGCCTAAGACCGCTCCACGGAGTCTCGCTCGCCAAATTATAGCTACTAACGACGCTGTCGCTAATTGGAAGAGCGGACACTGACCTAAAATGTCGACCGTTATGAGAATCGAAGTCGACGGCGAAGAAATATCGCCAGAGCAAGTATCCAAAGCGCTGGGGTGGAAAATCGCCGGCGAGAAACTCACGCAAAAAGGCGAAGACAAGCTAAGCCTAACGCCAACTAAGCAGGCAGGCCAAGATGGCGCCGAGGCCACCAACGGCGACAGCCAACGTGGCGGAGCCCTCGGGGGCGCCACCGGCGAAAGCCCACGTCACCGGAAGACGGGGAGTGTAAACAAGGGGAAGTTGCTGCGGGCCGCCCGCATGCCGGACCTTCCAAAAGAAGACATCAAGATTGTGATGAGACCCCGGGGCGGCCTCCAAGTAGGACAAGTGTCCCGAGTAGAGATCAGCCGAGCCGTCGCCTTGGCGGCGCAAGTCGACAGGGCCGAGGCCAAGAACGACGTCGTTTGCTCAAATCGTCAGCAGAACATTGTTGTCGTAAGCACACCGAAGAGGGAGAATGCCGACAACTACGCCCAGGTGGAGCGCATCGTCATCAACGGGATGGCCCACGAGGTGAGCGCGTACGAATCGGCGCCCCACGGTACAGTCAAGGGAGTCATACGGGGCATCCCGCTAACGGACACCGCCGAAGAAATACAAGAGCTGGTGGTCCACGAGCACAACCCGACGGCACTTCAGGCGAGCCGGATTGGCAAGACCAAGTCTGTCGTCATCGCCTTCACGGGGCCCAAAGTCCCAAACTACGTCCGCTACGGGAACCTGCTGATGGAGTGCTCGTTACACCGCAAGCAGATAAACGTCTGCTACCAGTGCGGCCGCGTCGGTCATCGCATGGACGTGTGCCCCAGTCCCCGAAACCGCATATGCCGGGGATGCGGCATCGCCAACCCGGACGCAGAGCACACCTGCATCCCCACGTGCGGCCTGTGTGACGGCAAGCACCTCACCGCCGACCGAGCCTGCAAAGCACGATTCAAGACACCGTACGTGGTACGACGCCGGCGCTGGGAGCGCCGCCGGGCGGAAGACGAAGAGAACCCAAGAAACAGAGGTCCTAGAGGGCGGCCCCAACGTAGCAGCTCTTCGCGGAGCCGCTCGAGAACACCAAACCGCAAGGGCGAACACCAGAGCCGCCAACGTTCCCGGTCCCGAGACGCCCCAAAGGGGGCTGGCCGGACGCCATCGGCCGGCCCCCGGGGCCGCCGCTGGGAGACGGTGGCTAGAGGCGGCAGCCGGAGCAGGAGCGGGCGATGGCAGGAGTCCCGTTCGAGATCCAGGTCCAGGTCGAGAGCCCGGGGCGGATCAAGTCGACGGAGGAACGCCGAAAAAAAGGTGGGCTGGACCGACAGGTCTCCCGTCGCTCTCGCTAACGAGAAGGAGTTTCCTCCTCTCAAGCCCCCTCCCTCTTTTCCCCCCGCAACCATGAATCAAAACACCCACACTCGGAAAGAGTGCGACGAGTGCGCAGAACACAAAAAGCTCATAGAAAAGCAAAACACTCAGATCCAATTGCAGAACATGCAAATCAGGGCACTGATGGAGAAAATGAATGCGCTAGCTAGCGGTAGGGCCGCGGCTCGGGCAGTCGAACCAAACGAAGCGTCCGGGGACGCTAACGCAAAGCGCAAAGTGCCACGAAGGGACCCACCCTCGTCTAGTATCGCGCCAGGAGAGGCGAGCCCGTCCACGTCGGCGCAGCCGAACCAAGAGGAGATGGACGCCGAAACTGCCGAAACCTCGAGGCGCGAGGAGACGATGACGCCACCGCCACAGTGTAGTCTGAAACAGCAACCGCCGCAAGGGGGCGACATGGCAGTGATCCTAGCGGCCATCAATCAAATTACGGAACAGTACGGCGTCATTCGAGCCGAACTGCAAGCTATGGAAACCCAGGTGAAGGGCATGTCAATCAAGCAAGAGCGGCAAGCCGCCAAGATGGCCGCAATGACCGCAAAGAGCCGATTTGCGGCCTTGAAAAAGGGTCTCACCAGTAGAATCAAGGAGACGGTTGCGAGCAGACGCGTCCGCGTAACTACTTCGGACGAAGATGAGCCCAAACCGTAAGAAGAGATCCTGCGGGGGGGAGACAACGTTAATTTATCCATGGAACTGCAGGGGCATCCGCAGCAAGGCTGCCGAACTTCAACTACACATTGACGGCCTTGACCAGAAGCCGGACGTGATTGCGTTACAGGAGACGCACAGCAGACCCAGACTACCGGGATACGTGTCCTACACGAACCCGACGGAAGGGGGCACGGCGATCCTGGTGCGCAACAACGTGGCAGCAACCCAGCACCTCACGGCTCAAGAGGGCTGCGAGCACACCCTGGTCGGGATCCACACGAGAACCATCGGAAGCAGCAGAAACCTGTTCGTGATGAGCGCGTACTGCCGACCGTCACGCAGGAAGTACGACTTAGACAAGATGGTGAGCCAGGCGAAGCAGTTGGTGGGGAGCAGGCCGCTCCTGATCCTCGGCAACTTCAACGCCCCGCACACCACAAGGGGCTACAAATTTCAGTCCAAACGCGGAAAGGCCCTCGCGAAGGCGATGGAAGACCAGGAGATGGCACTCCTCAACGAGCCGGGCGTTGCGACTCGAAGGGGTAACAGCGCGAGCCGCGACACCGTACCGGATCTGTCATGGCTGGCGGGATCCTTAGACGCTACCTGGCGCAATGAGGAGATCGACCTCGGATCGGATCACAACATCCTCAGCGTAACAATCAAGGGACCCAGCGTCCGGGCGGCCCTCGGCAAGGCCAGAATCACCGACTGGGACCGCATGCGCAAGTGGACGGAAAAAGCGGAGGAGACTCCCGAGGAAGAAGCGGACGACACCAGCCAAAGGACGTACACGGAGTGGGCGAAAGAGCAAAAAACTGCGCTCGATAAGTTCACGCAGGTAGTGACCACAACGGCACAGACACCGTTCGTCGATGCCAAACTCGCCCACATGTAGGCGGCGCGACACTCCCTCACGCGGTGGTGGAAACTCCAGAGACGCAACAAGAAGCTGGTCAAACGCATAGCGCTGTTTAACATGCAAATCTCCGAATACGCCGCCAAGCTGTGCCGCGAAAATTGGATGAGCACCTGCGACGGACTGCAGGGCAAGCTGTCGGCGCGGAGGACCTGGTGCCTGCTCAGACACCTGATCGACCCGCTAAGCAGCAAGTCTGCAACCAATCGCAACCTCACCAAGGTGTTGAACGTCTACGCAGGAGACGGTCAGAGACTCATGGCGGATCTCGAAGCAAGGTATCTGAAGACGGAAAAGGGACAGTTCCCGATGCCTGAGGAGTATGGGGGACCGGAAAATGCGAAGATGGACGAGCCCTTCATCATCACGGAGCTGCTAACGGCAATTGAAGAAAGCAACAAGAACAGCGCGCCCGGCGCGGACGCCATATCATACAAATTACTCAACAACATGAGCGATGCAGCGGCTCACGAGCTCCTAAGGCACATCAACAGAACCTGGGAACGCTCGGAGCTGCCCGCAGAGTGGAAAGAAGCCGAGGTGAGGTTCATACCTAAACCGGGCAAGCCTCTGACGATCGAGAACATGCGACCGATCTCGCTAACATCCCGCGTGGGCAAGGTCATGGAGCGCATGGTCCTCAGAAGACTCGAAGGATTCCTGGACGAGACGGGCCAGATGCCGGCGACCATGTACGGGTTCCGTCAGCACCTGAGCACGCAAGACGTCCTCGTCCAGCTGCACGAACTGGTGATCAAGAAGGCATCCAGACACGCACCACGCGGTATACTGGCACTACACCTCAAGGGGGCCTTTGACAACGTGTCACACTCCAGCGTGCTTGAAAACTTGCGCAAGACGGGCTGCAGCTGCAGATTGTACAGTTACGTCAAAGACTTTCTGACAAAGAGAACGGCGACCATCCGGATAGGAGAGGAACAGTCGGAGCCAATAGAGCTCGGAGATAGGGGCACCCCTCAGGGATCGGTCTTGTCGCCTCTGCTCTTCAATCTGGCCCTCCTGCCCTGCCCCAGTTACTAAACAAAATCGAAGGCGTCGACCACACGTTCTACGCCGACGACATAACGGTGTGGAGGAACCGCGCGGGGTCCGATGCCTGGGTTGAGGAAGCCTTGCAGAGAGCGGCAACGACCATCCACGAGTACGCAAAAACATGCGGCCTGAACTGCGCCCCGCAGAAGTCGGAGCTACTCATGGTGCAACCCGGCAGACCGAAGAAAGAACCGCCGCCGAACGTGGTGGTCACCATCGAAGGAACAGAAATCAAGCCCACGCAGCAGATCCGGACCCTAGGACTCCTGCTTAGGGACGACGGAAAGGCGTACGCAGCTGTCAACAAGATCAAGACAACGTCCGAACAAATCTTAAGCATGATCCGCAGGGTCACCAACAAGAACCGAGGCATAAAAGAAGACGACGCCCTGCGCCTGGTCCAGGCGTTCGTCGTGTCGCACATCACGTATTCCGCCCCGTACCTCCAGCTAACAAAGGCGGACCGAGAAACGCTGAACACGACGATCAGGAAAGCGGTAAAGCTCGCCATGGGCTTGCCCGTCCACTCGTCTACGCAGAAGTTGCTGGGCATGGGCAAGCATAACACGGTGGAAGAACTGGTGGAAGCCCACCTTTCCAACCAAAGAATACGGCTCAGCCGAACCGAGCACGGCCGGGCCGTTATGGGCAAGGTGGGATGGAATATCCAACCGCAACCGACGACGGAAACGCTACCCCAGGAATGGAGGGATGCAATAAAGACTAAACCGCTCCCCAGGAACATGCAGCCGGGGAGAAACGACGAGAGACGCCCCGCGAGGGCCAGAACACTAGCCCGGCAGCTGGAAGAGGACCCGGAGATTTTATACGCGGACGCCTCGCTACCCAAACATGGAACCAGAGCGACGGCGGTCGTCACCACCATCGACAGACTGGTCACCAGCGCGTCAATCAGAACAACGAACCCGTCCGAAGCCGAAGAACTGGCCGTGGCCCTCGCCCTCGCACAGCCGGGAGCGAAGTCAGTGGTCACGGACTCCAAAATGGCCTACGCAAGCTATCGCAAGGGAAGGGTCTCTCCTGCCGCACTAGCGCTTCTGTCCAGACGCAGGCCACCGGGACGAGCCATAGAGCTCGTGTGGGTGCCAGCTCAATCGCAGGTGGAAGGCAACGAACTCGCCGACCACTACGCCTGCGAACTGACCAACCGGGCCGAGGACGAGCCGGTACTACCACGCCCCGTCACGAGTTACAGAGACATTACCGAGCTATACAGGGAAGGCAGGTGTAGGTTCCCCAGACCTCACCGGCACCTCAACAGGAACCAACAGACGATTGTACGCAGACTACAGGCGGGGTCGCTGGCGCATCCCCTCCTCTTACACAAAATGTACCCGGAGGAACACGATATCAAGTGCCCGTTCTGCAAGAGCAAGGAAGGCACCCTGGCCCACGTCATAGCCGAGTGCACTCACCTCAAGAACCCCCACCACCCCTTCCCCCCAACTTCCCCAACCCCAATCCGCGAGAGCGATGGGAGACCTTGTTGTCCAGCCCCGACCTGACGACCCAACTCGCGCTGGCAGTCAGGGGCCAGGAGCTGCTGGATGCATATGGGACCCGCGAAGAAGGTTCCACCCCATCTGGTGCCTGCGTGCACTAACCACTTAATGGGCTCTATTAAAGTTGATTCTCTCTCTCTAGCCAGAATGAGTGACACAACCAGAAAAAATGTAACGCTGTGTATGCTATCGCTTAACGCTAGAAGCATTGTTAACAAAACGGATAAGTTAGAAGAACTCTTTTTATGTACCACCCTGATGTAGTCATAATCACGGAGACTTGGTTACACGCGGATGAGCATGATTCGGAAATTGTGCCTGCAACGTATGCCCTTCTTCGCGCAGACCGCGATTTTCGTGGCGGCCGTGTGGCAATCGCAATTAAACGCGGAATAGACTTCCATATTAAAAAAGGCATTCCAAATCATGAAAGCATCTGGTGCACGCTCAAAATAAATGATTCAGCCCTACTAATAGGCGGCATTTACCGGCGTGCTAACGCCTCTGATGACTACCTTTATCAACTTCATGAATTTCTAAATAGTATGATGTGTCATAGAACAAAAGTAGTACTTACCGGCGACTTCAATCTACCAGGTATTGATTGGACGAACATTTCAGCAAGCACCAAGGAGGCAGTTAGCTCCCATCTACTGCTGAATACCGCATTTAGCTTTTCCTTCTCGCAAATAGTTCAACAGCCCACCCGCATCCAACGTTCTTCTTCTTCACTTCTCGACTTGGCCCTTGTATCACAGTCTATAGACGCCGAAATTAGTGTCGAGGAGGGTATATCTGACCATAAACAGCTATTGATAAAGCTATTTCTTCATGGTTCTAGATTGAGACGTTACAGTTGCAATTCAAAAACAGTAGTTAAAATGTACAACCGAGCAGATGATGCAAGCATTGTCGATTACCTTGAAAGAGTGTGGGATGGTTTCGTGACTAACAATTGAGACACAGTGAACAAATTATGGTTGAAATTGAAACATGCCGTTGAATATTGTTAGGAGCATTTCATTCCATCTAAAACAAAGAGAACGAAGCGTGACACACCCTGGGTAACACGTGACATCATTCATCTCAAACGAAAAGTGCAACGAATGCGCAAGCGTAGCGATAACCCCGCAATCATTCGTCAACTTTCCAACGAATTGTGCGCTAAACTGAAAAACGCCAGGAGCAACTTTTTTTCCACAACCCTAATTACCTTCATGAATCATGAGCCTCAAAAATTTTGGCGCTATCTGTCAAAACGTGATGACGCTGTTCAGCAAATAGAGGTTAATGGAAGTGTTGTACAGGATCTTCGTGTTGTCGTCAACTCTTTTAACGAGTTTTTCCAGTACGTCTTCTCGCGCATGCCCGGGTCAGTCCATATCCCATGTTATCACGAATCTGCGATGCCTGAAATTGTGATTACAGAACCAGGAATTCTTAACTTGTTGCTGAATATTGACATCAAAAAATCTATTGGCTCTGACAATATTTCGAACTCATTTTTAGGACGATATGCAGAACAACTAACACCCTTTCTATGCTTAATCTTCAGAACGTCACTATCAACGGCTTCGCTCCCATCAGATTGGCTCTGCGCTAAAATAAAACCAGTTCACAAGGACGGGAATAAGTTTGTGGTAAATAACTACAGGCCGATATCACTAACAAGTTGCTGCTGTAAACTTTTAGAACATACTATCAATAAGGCAATGATGACATATCTTGAACAAAACCAGCTACTTTATCATAGACAGCATGGTTTCCGTAAAGGGCTTTCGACAGTCACCCAACTGCTTGAAATCATCCATGACTTCTCGTCGACAAATAATTCCAATGAACAAAGAGATGCAATCCTAATAGACCTGTCAAAGGCCTTCGACCGCGTCCCCCACTGCAAACTAATTGGTAAACTTCAAGCAATAGGCATTAATTCACAAGTTATCTCATGGATATCAGCCTACCTCCGCAACCGTACCCAATATGTAGAAATTAATAACATCATATCTGACCAACTTGACGTGTACTCAGGAGTACCCCAGGGATCCGTTTTAGGCCCCATTCTTTTCCTGATCTACGAGAATGATGTACATACCTGCATTGATCCGAGCGTAACACTGAGGTTATTCGCAGACGACTGCATAATCTATACGGCTGTGCGGACCATTGATGATCAAATGAAACTAAACACTTCCCTAGCGAACATTTCTACCTGGTGCGTAAAATGGGGGATGCAGATTAACGCAACCAAAACAAAAAGTATCACTACTATAACCCAGAAAAAACAGCCCCTATGCTTTAATTGCGATGTAGAAGGTCATATTTTAACTCAGACGTACAGTGTGAAATACCTAGGTGTAACAATTGCTAAAAACCTAAAGTTGAATATACATGTAAACATTCTATGCGCTAAAGCATTGAGACAACTAGGATTTTTGCGACGAAAACTATCAGCGGCCCCCCCTGAAGCAAAACTAGCAGCGTACTCAACGCTAGTACGTTCCGCTCTTGAATACGCGAGCGTAGTATGGAACCCTCACCAGGCATACCTCATTGATAAGATAAAACACATACAAAATATGGCCCTCCGCTTCATTTACTCGAAATACTCACGGTACGATAGCATAACCGCACTCCGCAACCAAGCTTGCCTACCAACATTAAAATGCCGCAGAGAGGTGTCATCCTTAAAGTTCCTTCTTATCTTCTTTATCACGGCGCCCTAAACATAGACAAAGACTCGTATATCCGGCCTCCTTTTTATCATTCACGTAGAACCAGCCATAGCTGTAATATCAGGCCTTTTGTTCCTCGTAGTAACACATTCAAATTTTCCTATTCTCCACTAACCATAGAAACATGGAATAAATTACCTAGTGAAATATTTGAAGCGCGTTCTGTGGACATGTTGGTTGCTAAAGTTGAAATATTGCATAACTCTCAATAATAATGAAAGTGTGTTGACCTGTGAAATATAAACATACATCGCCAATATTAGCCCTTGTATGCAAACACCTTTGAAGAGATTTGCTAAAGTGTCATATTTTTTGCACTGTACCACTCCTGTATGAGCCTTTAATTAGGCCTACAGTATGAATAAATAAATAATTAAATACATACACTGCGCAGATTTAGCTCATTGCCCGAGAGTAGCTGGCTGCACATACCCAATACATCCTGCGTTCTTAAAAATACAGGCCCAGTGTTCCTTTTAAATGCTGATGGACGTTGTATATTTGCGAAGGGTGTATGAGAGGATATGACAGCAGCATATACACATTTTTGTATACTGGGTACAAGGGATCACCGGTAAACTGTCTCACCCTGACAATAAAAAGTCGTAAGACCTTTGAAAAAAATACAGTTAAACGTGGTATTGCTGAAGGTGAAGTAGGAACATTTATTGCACGGGCACGCCACTCAACGGTGGCGCCAAACTTAACCCTGTAAATAAATAATTTCATGTATCTCATAAAAAGTATGCAATAAAACAAGGCGCTCTTGATGCCCGCACACTACAGACGCCATCGTGTCTTCATAATACAGGAGGGGATAAATATGTTGTTGAAGGTATGTCAGCAGATTGCATGGTCGTAAAAGTGTTCACATACTTACATGCATTTGCTTGGAGACATGCTTTAAAAAATAACCAGTCTACCACTTGTTACTTGCGTCACCGCACATGACCGAAATGTATAACGACGCCCCATTACGCAAGCTGTGCAGCACGACAGAAGAGACGATTGTGGCAAGAAGTTGAGGTTCGCAAAGCGGGCAACCCGTGTTTAAGATACCTGCTTGCGAAGGTCCTAAAGTCGAAAGGTTGGGGGAAAAGATGGCAAGAAAAACTGTGGCCAATAAGTGCCCAGCAGTTATTGCAGCACAAGCTTCCGGATGTAAGCGGAAGGCAGCCTTCAATTTTGGGCTCATGTTCAATCTCATTGATATTTCCTTTCTGAAATATCAATGGGAAATGTCGTTCCCCGCTAATGGGAGCTCGTAGTTCCAGCCTGAGCTGTAATTAGAATTTCAGTGAAGGGGACTAAGGAACTTCTGCTGATGAGAACTGGAGCTGCCCGCAATTAGTCCTTAAAGCCTGCCGATACTGGCGGGCAAGAATGCATCAAATTTGAAACATAATTCAGTTACCTTGCTTATACTCAGTGTTATTTCTTTGCACGGAGCTCGTTCTATTCAACACGTCTTTTACACAACTAGTGCATCTAGTTCGAATAACTATACCCCCATTACCAAAACTGAACAAGCCCTGTTGGGTTAATTATGTTTTACCAGCTCACTGGACGGTTGCACCTTTTCTATTGCCGTGACTATTGGGGAGTTTTCGAAAATGAAAAGAAAACATTCATCTTCGGCAGTGGTATTTTTAAACCTTAAGTGAAAACAACGTAGGGGTTGAATTTAGATCAAGTTTTTTCGATGGCTAAAAGGTTGCTGCAAAGTACATTGCTAAATTTGTACTTTTTGATGGTACACCCCGCGGTGGAGTGTTAAATAAGTATATTACACAACGTTCAGATGTTCGCATAAAATATATAGCTAGATATACCAAAAAAATAAGCTTGGTCTCTAGCGCTGTTGTGTAACTCAAGGACACTGCTGACAAAAATTTCTGCAGAAACACAGCCCAGGTTTCAATGAACCTTGAAGCATTAAGGAAGTTTGCTATAGCATAGTGGTGCACTATTTTGCCATATGTAAAGATTATACTGTTGCGAGTGCTAGATTATCAACCATGTTTAAAAGTCTATTCTTGGAACGTCATATGTGTGTTGATCAGGAAATAGAATGGAATTTACATCTCGGATATATCAGTAGCAACCTGACCTTGGTGACTTCGATGCCGGTTGAGGAGTTTATCAAGACTTAGATCTTACCAAGATCTCAGGAGATAATTAATGCCGGCGTGAAAGCCCAAAAAGGAGAATTTTGATGCAAGGTACGTAGCCGCAATGCCTCGTATAAATGGCCACTTTAACTTTCTTTATTTTAAAAACTCACAATTTTGAGATACCTTGTTAAATCACTAGGCATCACTCAGATTTTTCACCGCATAACTTATAATATTTACTGGCATAATGACACTAATGCCAACCACTCTAGCACTTAATTTGCTCATTCAAAAACGACTTTATTATATGCCGCAATGAAACAAGGTGCGCGGACTGCGTCGAGTTCTTAAGCTGTTTTCTGGCTTCGGGGTTCGGCGCCGCAAATGCGCTGGGATTGTCTTTTTTAAAGCATCAGAGCTTCCAATGAAGCATGAATTCATTTAGAAATGTTCATTTTTGCTTTTACGTTTATAGAATCCGGATCCAATTAAAACTAGTTTCTTTTATAAACAGAGTGATTCTTCGGTTGACACATGATGGAAGCGTTTTTCCACGCACGCAGATGGCGGTTCTTGCCAAGGGTGCTGGCGGGTGTCTCGGAGAGGCACACGGAAGTTACACTGCTAGGCCGAAGAGTATCCATGCCAATAGGAATCTCAGCTACTGGTGGTCAAAAACTGGTCCACCCTGATGCCGAGCTGGCCGTTGCCAGAGGTGCGTGAAGCAGTCTTACTGAGCGTTTTGCGTGTTGCAACTCATTTCCTCTTATCGTGGTGGAAACGAAGCCTTGACGTACAGTTCCAGAAAGGGACTTCTTAAGTAAGGGACAATATAGGAAGCCGTGCTGGCAAACAAACAGCCTTAGACTCGCTCGTAAATTTTTTTTTTCTGGGAAATACTTGCGCCGGTAAAAAGAGTTTCACAACAGATGGTGCAACACACATGGCTGTAAGATTTTAGGAAGACTGACACGTTTTTGGTCTATGTTTACGCTTTAATTAGCGAAAGGAGCTGGAGGCAGGTCCGCTGCACTTTTTGACGGTGGCCTGTCCGAGGGACGGAAAACTGCAATGGTTTTTCTTTGCAATGCTTCCTCCGTTTTCATCGCTGATGCTGCAGACTTTGTGGAAAGGCTCTTCTTCAAAATGTACCTCAGATACAGAGCCTCGCGTTGCGGCACAACTGCGTTCGTCTTGATGTGGCCTTGTCGTAAATTTATTCTGACGTTAGGTTTTTAAAGACAGTAGCGTCACTTGCAATACGCAAAAGTGAAAACTTCGGAGGGTTGTCTCTATGCGAATTACCTAAAAAATCTGTGGCAATGGCTAATGCGTAATATTCTTTTGCCGCTTGACGGGAGTGTGAGTTCTTTCCACCAACAGTTTTTTGGTTTTTCCAAGTTCTGTTCGACGAAAGTTGAGCTAGTTTTAGAATACTACGAATAGTCATATCGTGAGCTATGGACGTAAAAAAATGCCGTTTCACGCAGTTCGGTTGGCTATGTAGTGAAGTGACGCTATTATTTAAATATATTACCACAGTTGCGACAACAGACTGAGCCTGGCCTTACACTGCCCGGCTAAAGTCTATCCATGCCAACAGGAAACTGGTGCACCCTGACGACGAGCTGGCCGTTGCCATGTTAGGAACGCTATTCTTACGACGGCCTTCGGCTTTAGCTATTCGGCTCTATTTGGCTATTCGGCTTTAGCCGAATAGCCAAATAGCCACTACCAAATAGCGTCGCAGCGCTATTAGAATGGTTGCTGGTAGAACTTAAGCCCAATCTGCACCTTTGTGGAAATGCAGTGCATTAGACGGATCGCCATTTGTCACAATTGTTTGTTTTTTCAAAATTCTGTTCTTGCAATAATCTTCATACACGCCATTATAGCGATTACGAGTGGAACTTACACCACATCTGCGTCTTTGTAGAAATGCGTGGCGTTACAGGGTTCCCCACTTTTCACTAATTTTGCTATTTCGCTTTTTTTGGTATTTCAAAATACTGGTCAGCCAATTATCTTCACTTATGGTATCCCAACAATTATAGGTGAAACTTCAGCCAAATTTGTGTTTGGGGCAAAATGCAGGGAGTTAAACGGTTCGCAAATGTATGCTACTTTTTCTATGTTTTTATTGTTCGTTATTTAAAAATTCTCTTCGATGAAATATATCCATTTAAGTTACTCCTACGATTACCGGTGGAACTTCCACCAAATCTGTTTTTTATGCGCAAATGTACGGCGGTAGATTGTTCGCCACTTTTGCCATGTTTTGCCATTTCTCTTATTCTTATGTATTTCAAAATTCTGCTCCACCAATTAACTTCCCTTACCCAGTTATAAAGGTCACAGCTGGAACTTCCTCTTAATCTGCATTTTTGTCGAAATGCAGGGCGTTACACTGTTCACCGCTGGCCTGTATTTTTGGTATTTTTCCTATTTTTGATTTTTCAAAACTTGTATTCGACCAATTATTTACATTTACGCTATTTAAATTGCTATAGGGGAAGCTCCGCATAATGTTCATTTCTGTGCAAATGCAGGGCGTTACACAGTTCATCCCTTTTCTTATTTTCTTTCTATTTTTTATTTTCTGGTTTTTCAAAAATCTGCTCGAACAATTATCTCCATTCACGCCTTTTAACCATAACAGGGGGAACTTCCGCGAAAACTGCATTAAATTGGATATGCATGGCGTTACATGGTCCTGGCACGGAGGAGGTACTCCGCAAAGAATGCTACGAATTGAAACAAATTTGGAGCGACACAATATATTCTAGGAGTATACTCTTCAGCGGAAAGTGAACCAGAATCGCCTGAATGTACAACACCAGCGCGACGGAGAGCACTGGAGCTAACGCGGTGTGGCCAAGGACACAAATTTGATCCCGGCCACTGTGGCTGTTTTTCAGATGTGGCTAAAAGCGAAAACGCCCGTGTGTCGGGTTTTGGCGCGCATAAAGATTTCCAGGTGGTCAAAATTATTAGGGCGTCCTCCACTATGGTCCGCCTCATAGCCCCATGTGTAGCGTGGGAGCGTTAAACCCCTCAATTTTAATTTTTAAGCCACTGATTGAACCACTTACTGCAGGATATTGTTACGCATTTAGAAGAATACAACCGACTTGTGTTGATTATCAAAATGCCCTAGCCGGTGGTGCCTGCCGAGCCAGCGGGGTTAAATTAATTCGAAGAATGAAATTTCCGGACGCAGTGGTACCTGGATACTTGCCAAAAACCTGCAGGCATCACATGCATTTTTTTTCAAGATTGTTAACAAGCTAGTCACACCACCCAGCAAAGCTTGCGTCTATGTGGTGTCGCGCTTTAGTCTACAAGGACCCCTTGGCATGTTCACATCTGGCTACTTAAATAAAAAATCAAATACCAAATTCGCTACCACTTCAAGAAACAAGGTTGCCGCCTGCACCATAGGAAGCGCGGTCTCTTTCCGTCTCTGCGGAGTGAGCACATAAACGACCTTTTTTTGCTTGTGACGTGCTCCACACTTGATAAGGACCTACACCCTCACCTTTACGGCACCCTCGATGTCTGTTTGACCTTGAAGGCTTTAGGGACATCGTATAGTGAAGCAAAAAAACACTGGAGTAAACAGGTTTTTATGACCGTATCTAATGCAAGATGATACACGACCCCTCTGTACACATTGTAAAAACCAATATATAATAAAAAGCGAGATTGGTGCGATACGTTTATAGAAGTAAAAGTGCCACCTCGTCAAATATTTCACTCTGTTGCTTTACAAGGGTTAAAAACTTAACTTTGTAATAAGGGAGGGAAGAGTAAAGCAAAACAAGAAAATTGTTGGGTCTTTTTCAAACAGATAGCATTGCCTGTCGCAGTTGAAGAGGTCGCACTGGCAACACTCGTGCGCAGAAGGAAGCAATATCACTTGTTTTCAAAACACTTTTTCTTGTTGTCCTAGCTCGCGAGCGCAGCGAACGACAAGGGATTAAACTTACCGAAGACAACAGAGAGCCGCGCTTTCTGCAGAGGCATATTTTATTGAGCGAATATGCATTGCACATACTACAGACGTTCACGGGTACTGTTCTCTTCCACCGGCAGCCGCCAAAGAAGAGGGAACGGTCATGATGGTAAGCATGTTCAGCTCCACTCCACTTGAAGAGGTGGTGGCAGCGGCTTCGCCGGGTGCCATGGTGTGGGCACAGATGGGCATCCGCGAGGACCGTTCCCTGAGCGTGCAAGACGCCCTACGCGCCAAGCGCTGTGGTTGTGCGGCGATAGTCTTCACCGTTGACCTCGCCCCGATGCCATCAAGCCCGCTTTTCCGAGCGACCGGGAATATACCGGAGCAGATCAAAGAACAGTAAGTGTTATTACTAAAAGTTACCTAGCGTCAAAAACTTTCCCCATTGTCCGCCACTAACATTAGGACGGTAACGACCCCAAACTGTTGAGAAGTACTTGTGGTGTGATGGGCACGCGTTGTGGTTGTTCAAAACAAAGAAATACTTGGCTCCGTTCCTTGTGCTCAATGTAGGCTGTCAGGTTACCTTAATGAAAAACGAAACTCTATATTGCTACACAGCCTAAATATTTGCATCTATGCGTGTACACCATTGCGGGAACAGAGAAAAAAGGCTGCTAATCGCATGTTCGTTCTCATAGAAAGGGGAAGGGCCGTAGGATGGAGGTTGCATAGGAGGAAGAGTAATGGCGTTTACGTCAGAAAAAAAATTATATTGACCCCTCCGTATAACCACGAAGTACGCGTAGTTCGCGTAGTTCACGTAGTTTGCATAGTCCGCCGACATCGTTAGAGCACACTAGGGAAGGAAGCGATAAAAGCAGTGCCGGATGACGCTGTACGATTCAGCATGTGTCTCCGAAGTTTCGAGAAAGAATTTGGACGGCGTTTTCAGAGGAGTCGACCGGTGGCAGTCCGGCGACGGAATCAGCTGCTAAACCATCAAGAAGAGACCGATGGTTTGAAACTTTTCTCCTCTAGTTAGGCAATGGTTGCCATCCAAGGATGTTTTAAACTGCATTCAGAAGCTGAGCCACGGGCAAAACTCGGCGCTGTACATTTACAGCTGTGCCGTGGCATACTTCGCCTAGTTTCTAAGGCGATGAAACCCATTACAGTGATGATCCACCGAAGAAGGCAGTTGGGCTGTAGAAATCTTCAGGGATTGTCCACTCCATAGTGTGGCCTCCTCAGCCTTTAGCTGGCTCAGCATGCCTTAAGTGGCGTCCTCGTATTTCATCCCCAGGATAAACTGTGTGCGCGGCCACAGCCGACCAAAGCGGCCTTCAATGAGCGCGGCCACAGCCGACCGTATCCATAACAGCCTTGGCTTCGTTGATCAGCCGTGCGCGCTGCTGGCGACGGGCCGTTCTCTTTTCTTTTAGCTTGTGCATGCTATACAGCAGGCTCGCTAGAATTGTGCGCCCTGCCTCTGGTTTTACTTCGCTGGATTCCTCATTTATTGGCTTGCTAAACCGGACTTCTGAGTTCCCAGATCTCAGCATCAGAAGATAATGGAGAAATGAGTCCAACACCACGAGACGGAAGGACGAACTGTATTTTACCTTAAACTGAATGAAAGATAGCACGCAAATGGGGTACGATTATCCTTCCTTTTTCCTTCTCGTCTTTCCTCCTATAACCTCCCAAATTACGTACTTCTTTCTATCACCGTTACTTTGCTATTGCGACCCAATACATGGCCACAAAGGGGTCCCTCGAGGAGCCTCCGCGAGGAGCCTCCTTCCCCCAAGGCCTTCCTTTTTCCATAAGTGTCTTCAACTAAGTGATTTCTGGCACCACGAAAGGTTCTTCGCCATGTTAAGACGAAATAACCAATGGGGCCTCTTCGCACTTCTGCGGCAACTCTTGGCTGCGTATTTTAGGACACTACAGTTCAATTTGGCTATGGGGCACGTTACCTTCCCAGTAGAATCTAGCGAGGCTAGTGGCCGTTCTGAGGCATGGAGAATAACCGAGGATGTATTATTCTTTCCGCCCGAAAGCTTAGCTAAGCTGTGTCGATAAAGTTATGAAAGAACGATATTCAAGAGAAGGACCTGGTACCTTGGCAGCAAACATTTATCCACCTCAGATAAACGCCGTTTACGAGAATTGAGCAGCGACCGACAACGTGATACCACTAGTTTTGTCTCTGGAAGCGGAGTTTCCTCAGCGAATCTGTTCCCACTGCGAAATTTTGGAACTTAAACCAGCATTTTATCGTTTTTCACGACTCAATTCTAGCACCTATAGCTGCTCTTGGGGAAACTTTTATGCGTAGATAACAAGGTAACTGTATAGGCGGGAAGGCTTGATGTGCACTCCCGAGAGGTCCCACTGGATACTGCTGTAAAATGAGTCGTATGAATCCGTCTCCTAATTAACGTGACCTTCTTCAACCTAAGGCGAGTTTTCGCGCCTGGCATTCACGCCACCCTACATGCGGACGAACTCTGCATTTGAATCGCACCCCCATTAAATAATACCACGTAGAAAAGGCTACAGAATACTCTGGAAACTATGTCTATACCCTTCACCCAGATGAATGCGCCTATGCTCCGAGAAAAGTGTTGCCATGGCTTTTAGCTACAAACGCTTGAAGCGATGTTGAGTTGCCCGCCAAGGTCACACCCTACACTGTGTGCCACGAACCGAAACATTCCTCTCTTAATAAGCCGAAGCTTTTCCCGGGGTCACGAATTCATGTTGTGAAGATTTGCTTCACAAAGCATGATAACTTGTTTTCATGGAACGAAGCCGCCTGTAGTTCCTTAGCGAGCACCATAGTGCCTTCATGCAAAGCACCGTTTTTTCCTGTCTTTTGTAATTTTTGGCCTATCAGCCATACAATAAAACTTGTTCGCTTACGTATAATGCCTCGAAATATTCAGAAATTGTCTGTAAGTTGAGGCCACTACGTTTCTTATTTCACGAAAAGAAGGTAGCCACAATGAATTTCGTACGTGTTCATGATACATCAACACCCACTTCAGTTATGCAAGCCTGCGTGGACCAACACCAGGGCACCGGTGGGACTTCCACCGGAGCTGGGACGATGTGGACCTCCTTCGCCGGGCAACCGACCTCCCAGTCATACTCAAGGGAATTCTCAGAGGTACAGCTGGCAATAGACCTCCGGATCACTCACAGCATTGAGTGAGCCGCCTGACGTCAGCAAAAATATGGCCGCGTATTTGCTCGCTTCTCGATAAAGGTCATCGAAAGACGACATCCCCTGCAAACCCTGCCATGTAACTGTCTCTCCTCTCTCTCCACATGCACCTCTCACGATGCTCCGCTTCTGTCTGGGACCTGTTATGATGAACAGAACTGAGTTTTCCTAAATTAAACTCCATTTGCTCGTGTTGACACCGGAGTTGCAAATATGCTGGGACCTTTTAGAGTTTTTGGCTTTGCGCAGGAGCTCCATGTTGAGCGCGTATTTGGAGGTTAAATTAAATTTCAGTATTATATTAAATTTTATTGAAATAAACTTGGTTTTAAATTATATAGGTTCAATTGTATTTCAGTATTTTGTGGTTAAGTTAGCGTTCTGATAAGTTTTTTTAATAAAATGGCGCCCGCGCCTATTGTTTTACAGAAAAATGACAGTATCAGTTAGGTACGTTCCTGTTGTTTCAACTGTGCCAGACGTTTTCTTTTAGCTGAAGACTACCAGAGTTGCTGCTTTAAAAATGTCTTGCCTATACGGCTATCGTTGAAGAAGTGTTTTATTTTTCCGAAGGGCTGGATGTAGACAGACAGACAGACAGATAGACAAACAGACTGACGGGCAGACCAAACTGTTCGCGTTTATAGGGGCCAGAAAGGCAACATACATGTTGGTTTTACACCGCAGATTTTGTTTCTTATGGTTCTCCCAGGGCTAGCTCGATTGAAAACTATGCTTTATTCACTGAGAAATTCCAGGGTTTAGGGAAAATTTTCATTCTCTAATTAATTCGTGTGTTTCGAGACTTCGGAAACTGTGCTTTTTGTGCAGGTACTGAAAAGAATGTTTCAGCCCCTTCCCAGGAATTCTGCAGCGCAGTTAAAAAGAATTGCGGGTCTTTCGGTTAATCTCAGTGCGTGAATGTTAGTATGTTTTCGCTGCAAGGAACCGCGAAGCGTGGTTTACGCGTCGTTTATCGTCTGCCCTCCTAGACATCGCAGCGATACCGCTGAAAGTCCGCTGTACGCACACGCCTTGTTTTTGACCGGGTATGTAGCTGGCTCTTATTTTTTAAATACTCACTTCGTGAAAGCTGGGGTATTTTCTGAAAACATGGTCACGTAAGACAATGTCGCATATGCCAGTTGGCGAGTGTCGTATCCGAAAAGCCGCCGGCTGGCTGCGAAGCTATGGCCGGCATATTGCGCGGAGTACACACTGGTGCTTCTATGATTAGGTGTTCATTCGTACCTTCCATTGTTTGCTCAACATTCTTACTACCATGAAAAAAATTCACTGTAATTTAATTCGAACAGATCGTTCTGCGGGCTTATATTTCCTGCTTAATTTTTGTTGTTCTTTGTCGGTCTAAGCCAGAAGACACGAGCTGCAAATAATCCGTCAGAAGTTTAGTTCGGGAACGTTACTGTCGTGTAGCATGCCCATTCACTGTTTTCCTTACAATACAGCTTATTTCGATTGAAGTTAGCGTAAAAGTAAAGTGTTATTCAGTCGATGCTTTTTTTATTTTTATACAACCCAACTTGCATTTTGTCTTTATGGCCGTTTTCAGCTGCCCAAAAAGACTATCATGTTTAAAACTGGTTATCTTCCTCTTCAAAATCCCTCCTTCTGGACATTAACTATTTGCTGCGTAGAATACAGGCAAACCGTGAGCACTCTTTAAGTTCATGAGCTAACAGTCCAATTTCCTCGGCCGTTTTCAGCTGCCCAAAAATACCATCACCTTTAAAACTGGTTATCTTCCTCTTCAAAATCCTCCTGCTGGACATGAACTATTTGCTGCGTAGAATACAGGAAAACCGTGAGCACTCTTTAAGTTCATGAGCTAACAGTCCAATTTCCTCATAGATATCGCGAACATGGCTATTTATGTGCGTTTGGAGATGGCGGAACAATATTAAGCCAGCAGAATAGGGAATCGAACAGTGAGAGGTTCACAATGCGTGTATGCAATAAAATTTCAAACCATTCGCTCACTCACCCTGCGTATTAGTTAGCACTGCGCTCATTTGTGTGACCGTATTTGGGAGGAGAAGCCTAGCATACGAGAAGCCCTACTTCGGGCGTGCTTTTTGATTGTGCGGTTTGCCTCAAACCGTTAGCTATTTGCCTCTTTCATAATCATATGAAACTGACGCACAGAAAAGTCGCCGCTAGAGCATGGTAATTAAAGGTTAAAGCGGCTGTACAAGACACAGCAGAATTTTCTGTGGAAGGGACTACGACAATGTCGCACCAGTTACCTTTAAGGCCGGTTGGCCTCCGGGTAAACTCTGTCAGATTGAATGGAGCAATCGCACTAGCCTCTATTCGTTATTTTGCAGCTGATGACGCCATTGAAGCCTTGAAGCATGGTGTTTCTGGCATCATTGTCTCTAACCATGGTGGTCGCTACATGGATGAAGTTGCCGCAACGGTATGAAATATCCAGGAACTAACGCTGTTCCTATCTGTGAGCCTATTCACTGCATTTTATTTTTGTACATTCCGTGTTCCCTTGAAGGGAGTATTAAGCTCTCCGCAGAATGTAAAAAAATCGCAGCCTTTTCAGCCACGTACACTAAAGCAACTGTCATATACACAGCGCTCCTGCGAGTCAGCATAGTTGAATTGTGGAAGTGTGCATGGCAAGCGATCCGGTACCGCTTGGCTGATTTCTGCCATGGCTCTGAGTTTGACATAATTGCTTATTCATTGCATAGTGGCTTCGAAACCTGTTTTAGTAAGGTATTCGTAAAATTTACGCCAATTCACGTTTACGTTACTTGTAAAGATGTCTACAGAACGCTATCGCGGTGAGTCCCGAGCGTGTGGCAGTTTTGGGAGCGTAATCATGTTCAGTAATGAATCCTCACGAATTCTTGAACAGTCTTTCCTCCAGGTTGATTAGTTGCAAATTTAGTTTGCTTTATGAAGCTAGAACATTTTCTTCAGGGCTGCCGCAGATGTTTTCACAAACTTTACACCAAAAAGCCGAGGTTTCACTGCCTCAGTTATTCTTTTAAATATTATTAATAAGTACTCTTGTATACTTTTTGTCGGTTTTCTAGCGTATATGCCACGCGCACCGATTGACAGCAAAACGTCACTGTTATTTTTAATGTGTTTGCTGCGCATCTCACTCGCGGTGGCGCTTCCATCCCTAATAGAGGAGGTGGTGATGTCCCGTAGGTATAACATTAAATTTGCAAAATGTTACGCTATGGCCGAGCGTGACACTTTGGGTGGCGCGTAGCCTTGCTGCTCATCAGCGTGCAGACTGGAATTTGTTGAGGTGCAATGTATGAAAACTGCTGTATGGCGGAAGAAGTATTGGTGAGTTGATCTTCTGCGGTGTAAAAAGTGGGCAAGTTTGTTTTCACGCATTGATCAAGTAATATTCTACCCTACGGTTCGTGCTGCACCTGTTATTTGTACGACACGCAAATTTCCTTGCCCGTATTTATCAGAGATCAGATAAACCAAGCAGCAACATTGGATTGGACGGGTGGCTTGGGGCCCTGAAGAGCATGGCACACACCTTTGTTTTACATCACAATTAGCATTTCTACAGATTTTCTGAAATAACGTTTATTGTGGAGAGTTTTCACAGTATCACGTAAGGCTTTCTGTAAAACAGGATTCTGGGATATTTGTCATTTCACCACGAAGACACCGATTCTGTAAATAACATGATGATGCGAGGGATGAAATTTAGTGCAAGGTATAACAGTTTGATTTCCTAAGCACTAGGCTAAAAGCCTTTGCTTCTTAGTCTCATTATCTGGTTTTCAAACAATAGAAAATAGTTAAATCTGCTTCACTTATTGTACATACCTGACATTCCATATGAAGCACTGCGCACTGCTCTAATTGAGCACATACCTACTCGCATGTTTTCATTTGGATGCAGCTGGATGTCCTGCCAGAAGTTGTGAAGGCAGTAGGAGGTCATTGCGATATTTACATGGACGGTGGAATCAGGAGCGGCCCGGACGTCATCAAGGCGCTGTCCTTGGGTGCCAAAGCAGTATTCTTGGGGCGACCCATCCTCTATGGCCTCGGCTATAACGTGAGTGCGCATACCTCCAAGGTTCCGCGCGAGTGGTGAAAAATAAAGAACCACAAAGTGTCTCAGCCGATTTGAATGCCCTAGTTGTAATGTGCACTCCATCACATCCAAAGGCCCCATGCTTGCCGCTGCTCATATTGCAGTGGGCGGTTCTGCAGCGGAGTTTGCGACTCTTGCGAGATTGCTAGTTAGCGAGGTTGCAGAAATTTGCTACTCTGTCGGTAAATCTCAACGTTACCGGTGAGCTAGTTTGCAGGATAAAGCATATCCAATCCATGAAGTTAGAACTCGCATTCAATAAAACATTATATGTTTTTGAAAAACGGCGGCTATATATGCGAATGCTCAAGCAAAGGATGAGGAACCTCAATCGCAACCATGCTACAGCGAATCTGTCTTGCACTAGGTCCTAAACAAATATTGCGTGCGTATATCGGGTCGCGTCCACAAAGAATCGCACACGCACGCCCCAGAGAGGTCGCAATCTAAAGGTCGCAATCTAAAGTATGCACCTCAGAAAACATTACACTAAACATTACTTACGCTGGCATGAGCCTGAATAATACTGAAAAATTAGGGCACTGAAGCTTACCAAGAGGCCAAATGTCAGTTTCATTAGAATATGAGGGATGCTTTTGCAGGGTCAAGACGGAGTATCCCAAGTGCTCAGGTGCATCAGACGTGAACTGGACAAGTGTCTGGCCCTCCTAGGTAAGAAGCGTGCCTGTGTTTTCTGCCTGCAGGGCATTGAATAACCATGTCATAGCAACGCTTCATATCACTTCAGCCTGCTCGTGAGTCAGCTGATAGAGCGAAGGTGGTAATTGAGCTCAATATATTTAACACAGAAAATATCCTCGGTGCAGGTTACCTGAAAGCATTATTACAAAATCATGACTAAAAACAAATTCTTTTAAAGAAGTCGGGATGATGACACAAAGTTTCGTGGAGGCAGGGTGGAATAAATAAAGAAACCACTACTGATACAACCCTGCCATATGTTCACTTCACCTCCGGTGCAAAGAAGTTTCTACGCTGTAATTTTATGCAAAGATCAGACATCAATCATTTCTACAGAAATTATTCGAAGCTTCTTAAGCTCATAATCGCTGCCTGTGCCCCACATAGACCCACAGAAGGTTGAAAAATCAGTGTTAAAAATTAAGAAATAGGTCAACCCAATTCAGAAAACAGCATCATAGGAGAAATAAGTAACCAAGCACAGATTATTCAAAGCAACTATAGCTACGGCAAAACTTCGCACTGATTTCCGTATTACAGAATGGGTTCGGAAAAAGTTTACCATAGTTACTGCAGCCAGAAAAGCCCCTGCCACGTCACAGTTAACTGCACACTGAAGTATTTATCACTAAAGAAAGTCTATTTTTTGCTGCATTGTGTATATTAGCTCATATTATTCATATTACGACTGTTTGAAATTAGTCTGAAGACCTAGTTCACCTGCAATAGGTGGATGAAGAAGAAGGAGCATGCGCCTTTAGCAGCCACCGCAGCAACTATCAGAGTTACGTCTTGTTTTCAATGTGTTTCCGTGCTACCCCTACCTTCAGAAATAATGGTTTTCATCAATTTCACAGCCAAAATTGAATGTAATTAACTGAAGTTGTACAGCGTTATACAAGCTATCAGTCAGCGAAAATTCCCGTTGCGGACCTACGGGTGGGTCACCGTAGACAACATCAACAATTCGGTAGGAAGAAGTTTGCGCGAAACCGGCCCTCCTATTGGCAGAGCTGTTTAGGCCAACACAAAACCATCCATCGCACCAAGAAACCTTGAAGCCCCAAGAAAACACACGTGTAGGAATTGACATAATTCTGTCCTAATGCGTAGCATTCTTATGCCGCTTGTCTACCGTATCAGTACTTCACAGCCAAGTTTTCGTTTTTGAGAATCAAGTCCGACAAATGGTCTCGTCTATGCTAGCATACGCTTACAGGAGTTACCTGCGTCAAATCTCCATTTTTGTGTAAACGCAGAGTGTTACACGGTGCTCCATGTTCACTATTTTTTTCTAGTTTTCTTATTTTTCGGTTTTTCAGAATTCTGTCCGACGAATTATCGCCATTTACGGCAATACAAGGACTGAATGGGTTGCTTCCACCAAAGTTGTGTTTTTTTGGAAATGCAGGGCATTACCGGGGTTGGTCTTTTCCAAGTGTTTTTTTCTATCTTCTTTTTTTGGTTTATCCGAATTCTGTCCCACAAATTTTTCGCATTTATGCTATCATAGCATAGAAGGCGTTACCTTCGCAAATCTGCATTTTTGTGGTAATGCGGGTCGGACGTTACCTCAGTTACTTTTTTTTTCACTATTTCATTTCTGTTTATTTTATTTATAATGGTTTCTCAAAATTATCTCAGGCCAATGAACTCTAATTATGGTTCTATGACGTATAAAGGTGTTCCTTCGCCAGATCTGCATTTTTGTGGAAATATAGGCCATTACGCAGTTGGCCACACTGGCTATTTTTTCGATTTTGCTTTTTTTCTGGTGTTTCGGAATTCTCTTCCACCGGTTATCTCCAGTAGCCAATCATAAGGATTACAGGTGTTACTTCTACCAATTCTGCATTTTTGCAGAAATGACGGGCGTTACACGTTGCTGACATCGCGGGTACCCGGCAAAGGATGCTACGCATTGGAATGTAGTCAGGGATGTCCGAGGAATCGAATCCTGCACCGTTCCGCCATGAAACAGGCAACCTAACCACTGGGCCACCGCGAAGTCCCGAGGAGTACGGGGTTAGCAGCGGCCGGGAACAATAACATGTGCAGCCAACTGAAAAAAAAGCGCTTTCATTGTCGAAATTAAACATGGGTCTTTCGCGGTATGACACCGGCGTCCATCTGATTCAGCTATCTTCATTATTATCGCTCTCCGGGCGCACACCATTTCCATTGGTTTCGTGGCGCGGGCGTTGCCTTCGGACTTTGCGTGGATTCTTGCCCATACTAACGCAGTCCACTTTGGAAGAGATGTGAAAGGCTGCGGTCGAAACGATCCGTGCCTGCTAGTCATGGAGAGCTTACAGCTTCAAGTTCGGAAGTAAGTGTAAGGTGCAACAGCAGCGTTTCCGATGAAAGGAGAGGAGAGAGGGGCCGCCGGCTTTGCGGTTTCTCCAGTCTCGCAATACTGGTGCAAGCTGCGGCAGTTTTTTTTTTATTTGAAATGCCTTAATTTCGTCCCCAACAAACGCTACACATAGCTTACGCTTTGCAGACATACACCTGGTAAAGTAATTATGTGAGGTATTGTACTCGCTCGCTTGAGCGTTTTGTTAAGACGCCCTGATTGTGTCTTTCATGGCACGGCCGAAGCTGCGTTTTCTGTATAAGAACATGTTTTAGTGGACGAACATATTGCAATGCAGTATGGCGGTGTACGGTGCATAGAAAGTCTGACGTGACACCGATGAGGCATGTGGACCTCAAGTCAGGATGGGTGACATACAACAACGAGCTGCAATATTGCAATGACTTCAAATGATATCCCAACATCTAAATACGTTGAAAGTGATGCAGTACTACAGCATGTTCTCTCTTCCGCAGGTTGCTCGGACGTCAAGCACCTTACACCTGACTTCCTTATACGGAGTTGCAACCACTGCCGCTAGGCATGTCTTCAACGCTGCGGCTGAAAAAAGACGATCATCAATCCAATTTTTGCCTTCGTTGAAGTAGAATAACCTTTCATGTTTATTTTGCATCAATCGCGGCTACAACACTTTGCACCAAAAATAAACTGGGTTCTGCCTGTGTATGCGCATGCATTTATTTTAAGTAAATACGCGAGAACTTTCACCTTATTGAACCAATACCTGTCTAAACAGGTAGAAAGAAGGCGAATACCTACCTGTCATTCTTCACGATAAAAAGTTTGATATTATATTGTTATAACCTCCAACAAGCGTTCTCGCTTTAGTAATTTATGCATGTTTCTATGTTCACCTCACCCGAAACAAAGCGTCTGGCCTGCATCACAATGGTTAGATGCATTGTATAGCCTGGTATATTATGCCGGGTCCACCAGACAAAATAACGCGGGAAAGTAGCCTACACAATGAGAGAAACGACGTGCGTTTTGTTCTTATAAGCAGCGCATCGTATATACGTAATTCCGACCTTCATAACACTGCTGGCCTTTTCTGCTATACAAGAACGCGGAAGTCCGTTACTTCGGATTTCTTTCTTTCTCGTGAGAAACTTGGTGGATGTAGGACGCGGGTTTCATTCCCGGCCGCGGCGGCCGCCTTTCTGATGGAGGCGAAAAGCCAAAACACCTGCGTGTTCGAGATTTTGGCGCACGTTAAAGATCCCCAGGGGGTCAAAATTAACCCGGAGGCCTCCCCTACAGCGCGCCTCATCGCCTGTAAAGCGACGGCGCGTTAAGCCTCATTATCAATAAATCACTCAACTTGGTGAGTGTATCCTTTATTGATGAGAAGCGTCTCATGCTCAGGGCTGTGTCCCTCCCTCCCTCGTCGTTGTCCGCCATCCGCACCCCCACTGCGCATGCGTGGCCAGGTTCCGCTGATGACGATTGTGGCAGGATGCCCCTAGGGATTGGCCAACCAAAGAATCCATCACGAGATAGCTCTGCGTTCAACCACCGTCGTCATCTTCCCGTAGGGGAACCCTAAGTAGAATGCGAGGCATTCCTCCTCTCCTCGCCGACACTCCTCTCCTCTCCGGGATGGCGCAACGAATGGCAACACCTGCGGCTCCCCGCGAGATAATGCGAAGCAGCTTAGGGTTAGAGGCGCGATGGTATCCGCTGCATACTTTGCTGGAGCCGCCACTGTAGCTCCGCAGTATAAACGACGCGCGCTCGCGCTCCGCTCCTCTCATTCTCCTCCTGCAACGCCGCGATCCAACTGAAAACTAATGGGAACTTGAGTCGACCCCATGGCTGCTTCGCATACTTCTCATGGTTCCCGGCGGTGATGGGATTAAAAAAGAAAGGGACAATGGTGAAAATTTTTTTGTTTGTCAATTTATGGCTGCTTATTGTCCTTTTTTAACCTTCGTGTCAAAATAAGTGAGCACAACAAATCTCCCTCAGCAAAACGTTTATGGCACTTTTACACGAGGCAATTCAGTGACCTAAACGAGGAACGTGTGTTGGACACGTTACTGAGTCATCTGTAATTGTGCTTGACGTACACCGTTGGGTAAAAATAGCATAGCATTGCTGGTGATTCCAGTTTTGAGAGGTGGCATATTAGTATGCTGCCAGCGCACCGCAATATTCGTCTTGTATGCGCTACCTTATTTTGGTCGTTACCAGTGGCCTTGTGACACCTTCTGAAATGCTTACGCTTGGTACTTTTGCTAAGACGGAGACACAAAAAATCTGCACTTTGTTGTGAAAACGCCGCTCTGGAAACCTATTTTACTATGAAAGAGCCGAAAATAAAAAACACCACATAAATTGACCACGCATCTGCTTGTGTCACTGTAGATGTCTTCGAAAAACGATAGTCCTCTGCGGCCCTGCAACATCACTGCTTTGAGTCACGTTATAAACGTGAGTGCAATCACATTGTCAACGTTGTCAACGTGACTACTTGAAGTCTCAAGCAGTAATGTTGCAGGCCGCAGACGACGATCATATTTTGATGGCATTTGCAGTGACACCAGCAGATGCGTTGCCAATTTTTGTGGTGTATATGTTCTCCACTCTCCGCTTCCAACCCTCAAGGTCTTCCCCTTCTCTCCTGCTCCTCTCGTGATCAATTGAAGAAAACTTCATTCCAAGCAATTTCATTTTCCCGCCTCCGCTCTGTGCGCGAGCCATTTGTTGGGACAGCAAGCTGGTTTTTTATCGTTTGTTGCTTTATTTGTCTGGAACAGCAAAGCCCGATGCTCTGTTCTTTTAACAGTGGAGCTGTTAAAGCTTTTTATTTTCCGTGCGGATCGTTAACAAAAAAACGATCATCATCGCCGAAGTGGAGAATGCAGAAATGTTAGGCCAAGATGTATGCAGGATAGTGGCGAGGAGGCAAGGATCCCAGAAGCAGGTGCTCAGAGTGCACGCCTCAAAAAAAGTGTTGTTATCGAGGTCCTGGAAACCCAGCCCGGTATCTTCACGCTGTCAAACCCACAACCTAACCATTTGGCCCCTCCAAAGGCGCGAGAGTTACGCGGTTTTCAGCGGTGGGGTACAATACATGAGCAGCAACATAAAAAAAAGCGCTTCCTACATGTCGGAATCGAACCTCAGTCCTTCCATCATAAAACCGGCGTCTATTCGAATGCGCTATCATCGCATTCGGGGCGCTCAGCATTTACCTTAGTTTTTCAGCGCGCGTGTTGGCTTTGGAGTTAGGGTGAGTTGAAGTAAAGTTTCCGCTATTTCAATTTGATACTTTAGGATTGTGGATTGCGGACTTCCATTTATCTCAGGCTGCATGAAGAAAGCCTCGCATTCTAACCATCTTTCTCTTGGGAAATGGGCGAACCAAGAAAATCCAAGGTAGCGCTAGTGATGACCACAAGTGGAGGTGCTCCTAATTTATTTTGTGCTTGCTTTGATGCCGTGCGTGCTGGAGCCTTTTTGCGCCATATTTATTTTCACTGCATATTCTTTTTACTTTATCCAATAAAAACCAACCCAATGTGCATCTCTAGCCAAATGAACGCGGGGGCTACCCGGTAATTATTTACATTTTGCCTCTAATATGACCGAGGATTGGTTGTCGCTAAATAATGCAGGTAAGTACAAGTGCAATAAAGTTTTCACCCAATACATTTTTTACCAAGCAACCACGCATAATTTACTGGGCCAGTTTTAGTAGTTCGCATCGGTCTTGAACACGAGGGGCTTTGCAGATAGTGACCTAGGACGCTGGTTCGATTCGCGGCCGCGCTTACCCCTTTCCTGATGGAGCGAAAAGAAAAATTTCTCGCGTGTTCGAGATTTCGGCGCACGTTAACGATACCGAGGTCGTCAAAAGTAATCCTGAGCCCTCTACTACGGCGCGGTTTATCTCCTACGCAGTGCCGGGGTGTTGCCCCTCATATTCAATCAATCAATTAGATAGTCACCTTCCCAAGCTCGGCGATTCCGCGTGCCGCATTCGTCACTGCTCGTTTGGCCTTTTCATTCGTTTCCGACACCACTGCACCGGTTTTCGCTGCAGTTGATCCCCATCGCTTTGCTTTATACGGGTCTTTCAGCTTGACGTCATTATTTCATTTTTTTAAAGCGAAGCTTTACTGTCCTCACTGATGCCGTTGTCCGCCATTACGCCCGGCAGAAAGGCCAACCCTCTCTGACGATGATGATGAACGATCGTTAATAAAGTGAAAGAAAAAAAATGCCGCGTATCTGCTCCTTTCGTTGCCAATGTCCACGCAAAAGATAGTCAACTGGCGCCCCTGCCATAGAAACCCCTTCCTTCTCTTTCCCGCTCACCTCTCATGCCATTCCTCTCCCGTCTCGTTCCTCCCAAGAAAACACGCTAGAGGTGTGCTCCAGTCAATTTAAACTTACCGCGTTTTACTGATTTCTTGAAATTCCTCAAGGAGCTGTAGTGGCGTGGTCAACAGCCGGCGACGATTTTTTGCAAGTGATGCAGTATTTCATTTGGTATCGCTAAAAACAAGCATCCATGATATTTTTAAACAAAGGAACACTCCACATATTCCTTATGAATTGATTTTCCGCCTCCGATTTTCGTCATGTTTTGTTCTTGTTCAACAATGTTGACAAGTATGAAGATTTCCACCTGCCTTAGACGTTTAAGTTTGGTTGTGGGTGTATAAGATTCAGTTTCACTTTGGCCGGATGGCTGAATCGAGTAACCGACAGACAGACAGACAGACAGACAGACAGACAGACAGACAGACAGACAGACAGACAGACAGACAGACAGACAGACAGATATAAAGCCAGGCCAAAATTTCTGCGTTTAAGTAGCCGAAGAAAGGCTGTCGTCTTTAAAGCACTACCCGTGGCCGGAATAAAACCTGGGTCCCTCGCATGAAGCCGGCGTCTATCCGATTGCTCCATTTCGACAGGGTTGAAGCAAATGCAAAGCAGCACGTACAGATTCGCGCCGTTGCGGTAAAATACGTACTGAATGTAAAGGACTGTGTTTATCGGTATGGCGACTACATTTTACGCGAGTAGCCGCGGGTCGCAGTTTCAGAGAACCGGAGCTAGCCAATTAATTTAGTGGCACCCAAGGAAGCGCGCTGTACCTACACAGCAAGTTTTCGGCACCCTGCCTCCCGTTGCCACCGGTTGCTATGTGTTGGTTGACATTTATAAAGCGGATCGTCGTTCCGTCTGTATGAACCATAAAGTTTCTACCAATATACATTACAGAGAAATCTGAAGCTAGTGTCTATGCGGCTCAATCAATCTCTTCTGTGTAGTAATGGGAGCCATCAAACCTTTCGCTCGCATTAGTTTCATCATTGCCTTGTATTGAAACATTTACTGGCCGTAAAATCATGTATAGGGCCACAAAAACGCAAACAAGAGTGTGTAATTGTGCAAGTATAAAATAAAACACGCTGTTTTAAAGCTAAACATTGTAAGTAACGCGTATTCTTTTTGCGGCGAGTCTGCCCGAACGGTTGTGCCTACTGTACTGTAGACCAAGCTGGTAGTTAAAAATAGTGCTCACGTTCGGGTGAAGACTCATTAGAAACTCCAATTTTGCCAATAGTTCAATAAAAAATTGTTTTTTAATCTCAGAAATCACCTTCGCGGAGAAGCTGTGCACAGACCGCCTGCTACTTTCACGGCGACTATAGTTACCCGCTCAGTCAAGAGGTCCGCCGGCAGCTAACATATGTACTGCTACTGCAAAGAAGAACCGGGAAGCTAACACTCCTTACCCCAAACTACCGAACCTGAAATGTGGGCTTGCGCTTATGTAAATATGCACCGATGGTCGCTCACTGGCACTAGTCCTCTCACTTGCCTATAATGAAGCACAGTTGTCTTAGCATGAACAAATGGAGTGAAGTATGAGTTTTCAAGCAAAGCGAGAGAAGCGAAGCGAGTTTCGACTATTTCGGCTAACTCGCAGGCACAGTAATGCCTAGTGAAGAAAGACAACCCAAGAAGACATTTAAGAATCCGATAGGTATGCCAAGCCGGCCGCACTGATCCTCCCGTAACCCCCCCGCCCCCCGCCGACACGAATTCCTCGTTGTCATACAAAATGCTCCTTATTACACGAGCTATGTAAAGTTTTGAAGAACAATTCTTAGTGTAATTTTGTGCGCAGAAGCAAATGTCGCCACAGTTGCTCACAGGAAACGCTAAATACAGCTACGTCAGAAAACTACGTAATCGAAATTCACCCCTAATAAATAGAAATCCTGATGTCTCCCGTTCAACATAACAGCATCTGACGCTATTTTAAATGCCGACATTGCCAAGAATCATCTAAGAAGCACATCACGCGTAATAGATATGCTATTAAAATTCACGGTAATATTTGAACAACATTCGCCGCCATTTTTGTAAAGGATCTGTGTGTCTCCTATTGTGGTATGCCCTGGTAAAAATAGGAAACCCAGCCCCCATTATGATTGCCTTAAAACCTGCTTCCGGTGTCGCGGAGAAATGATGATATGTGACACATTGTGGGCTTTGTGATTGCGGCACTGTCGCTAAAATAAAAACGATTTGCTGTAACGCATTGGCCTGGGTAGTGAACTTTAGCAAACATGTCTCAAAAATCTCGGAGATTTAAAAATTTGGTCCCCAATGAAGATGAAAAATTATGAAAAACAAAGTCAGAGCACAAAAAATGTTTCGTCGGCAGGGAAACCAAATTAGGATGTGTGATACAGTTTTCGATTATATTTTGGAAAATACATGCAAACACACCCATTAAGGGCCTACACAATTTAAGACAAAACCATGATTGAGCTTCCTAACATGCAGCAAAAAGCAGCGAGAAGGCAAAGCGGACAAAGAAAGACGTGATTGCACTTTCTGAAAATGTTATGAGCAACGCTTACGTATTAAAGTATGCACATGCTTGTTAAAAAAGTTAGATTCATAACTTTATTTTTACGCAGAAGTTCCGTATTACTGCAAATCACATAAGTATCAATCAATAGATTAAACGTATTTATAATTCAAAAGGTTATGCTCGTCTCAAAAGCATCCCATTCTGCCCTCCTCGGCATGAGATATTTCCCTCTCTTGACGACAAGCAATGAGAATCATGTGAAAATATATTTCAAGTTATTGTCTCTTCGTTGCATCCTTTCATTTGGGTACGGAGAGCCGCATGTTTTTACATTATAGCGTGAGAAAATATTACGTGCTTCACGCACGTGTGAAAATCTCACGGTCGTGCCGATGGCAAATGGTATTTCTGTGAGCAAGACTACCGTAGCTTTGTTGACCTGTGCCCTTCTGATGGTTGAGCAAGAATAATTGGGCAAGTATGAGGTTAATGAGAATTTACAGTTCGGAACTCCGGCAGCTGCTGACTACGGGATGGTGGGAAGGTATTTCCGGAGGCAGCACGCCAAACACGACGTGCATGATGCGTGGAATTAAAAACATTAAAAATAAGTAAAAAAGAAAAAAAACAGAATGCAGAGGCTTCGCATAAAAACCAGGGCGGCAAGTTAAAGCTGCTCCACCGTATAGTCATTGTAGCTGTCATCGGCTGGAAGAAACAACCTCGAGCCGAAATTGAGAACCACAGGTGCAAAATGCGGCTGTGGCCTCGAATACGGGAACGAAAAGGTTACCTTCGAAAAGTAGAGCAGAATTTTCCTCTTTAACCGGCACTGAGCTTGTGCCTAAAGGGGTGACCCACAATTCACACACAGAAGTTGAACCACTGTGTCGAACAGGCGGAGCAAATACTTAAAGTATTACGGGCTTCTGGGGCGCCACACACTATCTCACTTAAAGCCAGTCGGGGCACCAGCAGCGTAAGTAAGCTTTTGTAGTATAAGTGAACCCTTTTTTTGTAGACATAAGTGTACGTCGAGGCAAATGTGCTCTTCATGGGTGAATAGTGCTAACTATACCAATGAGCTGCACCTTCTTCGTAAATCTAATGTGGTACTTATCTACAAGAAGAGGAAACAAAGGAAACTTTGAACTGGCAAACTGAAGTTGGCTTCAGTGAAATGCACCCTGACCCTTTTAAGCTCTGGTGACGTTACTGGTCTTTTTTACTGCATATATACCTAGCTATTGTAAAACAGCGGATAAAGAAATTGAATATTTTTATGCACATTGGTACGCGCTGAATATTTTTTATCACCGTAGACACGATGGTGTACGGCTATTTTCTTTAATGCATTGGTCGTCCCACACCCACTCTGCAAGAGCTTACGTGTCAAGCTGATCAGCACTGAAAAATTAGTCATGCTGTTGCCGGTCGCCTCCGTTCCGAACTCGAATCAAGAGAATTCGCACAATCTCTGTATAGGCGGCTTCACAAGACTGCGTTCAACCTACACCCCTCAAAAATAAGCAGCAGGAACAGTCGCGCGATGTTATTGCAGTTTCTTTGTTAGTGTTCTAGATTTTTGTTCTGTTTTTGGTTCATGATCAGTCACTAGAATATTCCGTAACAACCTTGGTTGAGACGGCCAGAGGTGTGGATCTAGCGCATGAGCAGGTGTCGCATTTCTCACACGTAGGAAATTTACTCTTTCTCAATTCCACGGCCAGGTGGCTGAGTAAGAATAAATACAAAAAAGTTGCTGTACAACAGCTGCGCTGAACACGGAAGTATTTATGTCTGGGTTCTGTTTATTTACGCCTAATGTTACTGCGATTTCACCTGAATGCCGCACCACGTGCGACAACGGGCGTATTCCCGGCGCCCAAAATATTTCCCCTGATGGCACCCTAACAATTCTATCACGCATTTAAGGCGGGGAATAGCGCAGCCAAAGACGAAAGACAGGAAGGACGCACACGGAGAGAGCGCTCGCAGTACGCAATCTCAAAAAGAGTTTGCGTATTGGGAAGACCCTGGCTCTAGAATGGGACAAAGAGAACCAGTAGTGGTTAATCATGTTGATTTTTGCTCGCTTTTTTGCTTGTTCTATTACGTACCTTGATGTTAGGAACGTTCTCTTCTACATAAACGAATAGCTCAAAGTAGCGCTGTGCCAGCTTGCGGATTTACCGTTTAGCTGCGCTATTCAGCCACTTAAATATGCTCGACCCTCTAGTCCAACATTGAACCTATCCCCTCGAACCTGGTCTGTCGCACACCGCGTCACAATGGTTGTCAAATGCTTACGTGCACTACCGGCGATTCACCGAGCGCATGGGAATTGTGGACCTACATTTCTTCCTAGACGAGCTTCAGGCAGGCGCGGCTCTTCCTACGGGAATACACAGGAGTCTTTTGCTAGAAAGCGTTAAAGGGGCACTGGAGGCAACCCGCAAGTTGGTTTCAAACGAAAGTGGGACATTCCCATAGCCATTTTAGTCTTCATTCGGTTGCGAAAGATGAACTAAGTGATTGTAAATCGCTAATTAAAAAACGCATTTTTCCACGTCATTTCTCGTAACGATTCTATGACGCAAACAGCGGCTTCGACAGCCACTGTTCGCGTAACTATAAACTGAAAGCAAGGGAGGCAGGGGTGATATAAAGGGGTGTAGGAACAATATCATACAACGCTACAACGCAGCCAGCAGTTTTGTCCAAATTAGTCACGCTTTCTGGAACTCGTCCGTGCTTTGCTGCTCCGGACCACAAAGCAAGATGTTTCCTCATGGGACTCGTGATAAATATTGACGCTTTATTGTCAAATACAGATTGTCCTTTCAAAAGCGGCGGTGTTTAAGCTGGAGTTCTATCCGTGGCTAGCCTGAATCAAAACTGGGCGCAGCGCAGTAGAGAGGAAGAGGTTGCTATGCCAACAATTGTGAGGATAAATGGCGAGGAGGCAAGGAGCCGACAAGGAGGTGCAGGGAGGGCGCGTAGTGATACAGATGTTCGGGAGGGGAGCCGCGTAAGCCGTCGCTAAAAATTGGGGCAAAAATGTGGAGAGGAGGGAAATTTTAGGACAAACATATTAAGGGAAGCGGCGAGGAGGCAAGGAAAAGAGGAGCAGGCCTGGTAAGAGCGCGACGCGGCGAGATGCTCAGGTGGGGAGGCCCGTTTAGGGATTGGCTGCGCCTAGTGATACCGTGAGCTCTCTCGCGTAGGTGTTACTAGGAGAGAGAGACGCGGTCGCTCAGCGACATCAGTGCAGATCTACCCATAAAATAGGCAGACCTAAGAAAGCCAAAGTTAAAGCCTACGAAGACCACCAGCTCCGCTGTGTCTTCAGTCTTCTCATCTGAATTGCGAAAGGGACCGAATTTGTTAAGGCTGCGTGAAGGTTCGCGTCAAACCAACTACTCACGCGCAGCGCCCGCACGCCTTCTTACATAATGGCGCCACCGCCAGTGTGGACTAGTAGCGCCATCCAGCGGCAGTCAGGATAGACGTTGTGTACGCCAGGCGTTCCGCGTACTCGAAAATATTCTTTAGCCAAAAGAAAGATACCCTTATTGTTTCATAACCACAGTGAAAGCACGCAGTGGGTGCTAATAAAAGGGGCTACGGACACAGGTATCGCACAATTATCTGACCGAGTGTCGCACGACGTAACCCACAAAATTTGAAACATACGTGTTGGTGTTTTAAATCGCCGCGTGATCTAGGGCCCGGGCTCCCATCCCATTGTTTCTATCTTCCTATTTTCTTTCTTCGATGTTTATACATGACACTACAAAAACATTCTAGTGTAGTGTTTAGAAACGTGTGAATGTGTATTGTTAAAATACTTGTCAGGCAATTTTAATCACTTCCGATGTTAGTGGTGGCGACAACTGCCTTCCTATTTTTGGTTTTTCTACATATTTCAGGAAAGCTAGGTGCAAGAGTGGCATACTCCTGTTCTCGGTGAGCTAATCTTATGATCTGAATATTCTTGTATATTGCCTTCAGTACGCAGCATTACCGAAGTTACCCACGAATTCAACCCCACACTCCGTCTTCTGAAGGTGCTCTCGTCTGGACACAGGTTAAGAACCCTACCCTCAAAGTTGGCCGGATGGCAAAGTGAAACTCTTCTCGGCATATACAGCTGCTGAACTGCGTCGAATAATTGGTAGATGAGGTATATACCGTAGTTAATCCATTATAAGCAGCCCCTTTCCTTCACGGTCACGATGCCCAAAGTAAGGGGGGTGATTAGATTCGAAAAATGAAACATACATTTCTTCCTTCCTCTTTTTCTATCCTAAACTATCTAAACAAGGCACCGCCGTGGAATAACGTTTGGTTTGGGAAATATTAAAAAGAAAAAAGGTACAAAGCGAGCGAGCATGCCGAGTGGTCTGGCAACGGCGTGCAAACTTTTTAATTTTTTCTTCAGAAAGTCAGGGATGGTGCTTAGTATCAGGTGGGCTTAGAAACCGCGAAAATACTGAAAACTTTTGGTGGCTTGTCAAAAATATATGCAGGAACCCCCCGGATATAGGGTGGCTTTCGTACAAACTGATCAGCCGTAGATAATACTACTCTTGTCTTATCAGTAGAAGAGGCATGGAATTCTCGCCATCTCCCAATCTCTTTTCCACAAGATTTGAAACCAGCCTTTGGCTAGGCAACTACGAAGCCATAATTTCTAATTTCGCATTGCATGGCTCCTATGAACGATTTATGACGCGATCAAACGATACCCTGCAGAGAACCGCATTTTTATTCGCAATTTGGAGGCGGGAGTTTATTAAAGCCAGAAAAAGAGCCGCTGTACAGAGTGCAGTTTCAAGTTCCTTGGTTTAATTTTCATTACATCCAACCCAAACATAGCCTACACGTAACAATATGCCATGTGTTTATTGCACCCCTCTGGTCAGTATTATTTTATATGGGCGTTACGGCACGCGATCTTCCCCTTTCTCAAACTTTTCTCGAAAGACTAATAACCCTCCATTTTGCATAAAGAAACGGGCATCATTGGTCGATCTCAGACGGCCGGCAAGGACATGGTCGAGACAAGAAACGAGTCAGGCAACTCGAAGAGGTACGGGGTTTTAGTGGCTTAACAAAACCCAAAATCTTGATTTCATAGAGCCTATACCTTAAAGCACTGTTTACAGTAATCTCTGGTATATCTTTTGCCAGATCAAAGTAGTCAACTTAATTGGTACAGCGGTAGGTAAATGTTGATCGCGATGATGGTTGTATTTTTTTGGCGCAAGGCCACCTGGGGCAAAGAGCGGCACGTAAAAGTAGATAAAGCAATAAGGTAATAAAATCATGTCGACAGGTAAACATTACCACAAGCTTTGTTTCGGCACAATCTAGAGTTTTAGCTCTCCGTATTATCCGTGTTGTACGTGCGTACCGTGTTGACCGGGAACCGGCTGGGCATTTGCGCATTGGTCCCGGTAGGGTTCATTAGTTTCGCGGGCTGGCTGCAGCCATGACAGCGCATTTGTAGTGGTTAGGTGCACCTCCTCGCACTTCCCGCGAGCGCAGGCAGCGTCAGGCCCCGCTCAACACGCTTACTATGGAGCAGGCGGGTCACACGGAGTGCTGAAATTCTTAATTCGCTGTTCCTGTCGCTGTTCCTGTGTGTGCTCTGAAATGAAGATGTCCCTTGTCACCAGTATTTTGTACCCATTTCAGGAATCGAAACGACTAGATAAAGGGCGAAACCAAGCGATGCCTGGCTCAATGGGCTTAAAAGACATCGAGCAGCTTGGCCTGGCTAAAATGGGGCCAGATGCTGCGGCTTACATACAAGGAGGACATGGAGAGAATCTGACTGTACATGAGAATCGACGTGCCTTCAACAGGTACGAAAGCCTGCGCCGGGTTTGGCAATGGGTTGCTTTAGAAGATATCATCATAGCAAACCAACGCCTTCTTTATTCAAGCCAAATTTAAAGGTGCACGTTTTATTTAAAATGAAGGCTACGTAAAACATTCAGTAAATATCTGATAAAAACGCTCGTAATCAATGCTTATATCGATTCACAAGCGCGAAAGAATGTACCTTCAGCACCGAACACAAAAATTCCACTTGTTTTGAACGAGTGTGTGAGACGAGGAAACACAGTTTTGCCCATTCAACGTTTGCACCTAAAACTCCGGAGACTAGTTGGAACACTGGAATAAACAATATTGTTTTCACTAATAAATTGCGAAATGCTCTCCAAGTTACCAGGGATTATCTCTGATACACCAAAAGATAGTACATGATGTACACGAATTGTTTATATAAGAGGAAGTAGTAAAAAAAAAACGAAAGTACTACGAACTTTGGAACCGGCTCATTATGGTTACCTAGGGCTATGTCGTAAGGCTATTTTACGAAATTGTAAGACTATTACATATATCAGCAAAGACTAGTTCGATATGCCCAAGCAGAAATTAGATAAATAGGAGCGTGTGCAAACAATTTTACTGTATTTCTCGCCCGTGGGTATAATTTCCAAAAATCGCCCCTGAGTTAGCAGTACGTCAGAGTAGAAATGAGCTCCCAAAATTTGAAGTATTCGGGCCCGTCGGTTTCATACCGACAGAAGTTGATGGTTCATAGAGACCGAAACGTTAGGACAGAAAAATGAAGGTTCTAGGCGCCTATAACCGGCGCTGGAAAGTGGGTTTTAGGCATATGTAGGCCCCAGAAACTCAAGTTCTGCATAGTATAGCTATAGTATCAATTGGTATTTGCTTCAGAAGCGTATTCTAGGAGACGCTTTTCACTATATATGGAAAGAGCGGACAAAACTAGCGCTATGCGAAAGTAATTTCTTTTCTTCGGAAAAATACGCCATAAAATGTCGCTATTTGGACAGATTTACGAAACGTTTCGGTGATCCGTCACTAAAAGAACGGGTAAAAGCCATGACCGACGAGCCGTGACTATGTTTTACGGCAGCTAGTTGCACCTCCTTTAAGTCGATATTTTTGCCCCAAAACACAAGGGGCATATTTTTGAATGTTCCGTGATATGGCGGCCTATACTCGACTTCGTGAAATCGCCGTGAATTCCTGAATTCGGCGAGAGCTTTTTTGATTGGCTCTCAGCTTTTGTCACGTGCTTCCGGCTTACAAAAAGGCTGTGTTCATTGGTCATTTTGATGTTTCATGACGTTTACTGGCACCAATTTCGGACTTTACCTCTGTTCTCGCTACTGAAGATACTGTGGGCCAAAAGAACAGGGACCACGGCGCAGGCAGCTAAAGCAGCAGCACGGCCGCACCGCGGCGCTGCTACCGCGCTCCGCGCACTCACGCCGGCAGTGCTCCTAGTGACACCAAAGTTCGCCTTCACTCTCCCGTGGATGCTCGTCATGCTTAAAAAGTTTCCAGTACAGCATTGCGTCGCTCGGCTGCTGACGTTCGCAAGGAAGGGAATCGTTAGACGTCATTAATAGAGGGCTTGGCGATGTCATCAAGTGTCGGATATCGGACGACCGCATGGCATTAGACAGCGGCGCTGGAGGAAAGGAAGACCTGTTCTCTTTCACAGCGAAGGTATTCATGGCTAGGGTCTAGTGCACCAACTCCGACCACTGAACGATGAAGAGAAGAGTCGCATGCGAGCGTAGCACCATCTTATAAAAATTAAAGGAAATGACTTCGGCATTCCTATTTCAATATAACGGCGCATATTTCCCCTAGAATAAGGGGCGGATGAAAAGTTGCGCCGGAGATAACCTAACATTCGGTTAGCATTTTTAAATATGTAATTACAATGAACACTCCAGGTTAGATCGGTTGTGATATGCACTCCAAGCTATTTATAGTTTGTCACGGACTCAATGGGTGCGTAATCAATGCAACAAGTTGGCCTCATACGGACTGTAGGAAAACATGGGTATTTTGAAAGAAGTTGCTGTCCCTTTTGTTGAGTCAGTCAAGCAGCAAGTGGGGTGCGCAGCAAGAGCGCGCCGTACGGGTAGAAGAGAGCGTGACGAGGAGTAAAGACACTCCACGGCTGGACATCGCTGCATCTAGACTTGTCATTCGAACGCTCGGCTCCCCGACCAGACGCCTGTCTACAGTGTGCTGTGAAGAACATAACATGGTGTCAGAGTCGTCGAGCCACAGCACCTACATCGCCACCTTCGCTGCAAACGATTGGCAATCATGGCAACCACGATTCCTTCACTTCCATTCGCCATCAGAACTTCAACATCGGCTAGAGTCGCAGAAAGTCAGAGCGCTCATCTACTTGATGGCTTCACAAGCCGAGGACATCCCATGCACATTCTACCTTTCGGCTGCCTACTCCGAGGACTTGCACAAGCTTGACGAAACGTACGAGCCATATTTTTTACCTTGACCAAATGGGATTTTCCACAGAGAAAATTCAACAACTGTTTTCAGCAACCTACAGAATCAGTCCAAGAGTGCAGGACAGCGGTTCACAAGCTCTCCTACACTTCCGACAACGGAAGTCTTCGATGCTACCTGTAACACGACCGTCTTCGTGTACGCTCTAGAGGCATGCAATCGTCCCAAGGACTCAAGCTCGACGGAGAGGTCACTCTCGACCAATCGCTTATACGCTTTGTCAAATCCAGCAGTGAAGGCGTCGCAAGCCAGCAATCGGCGCCACACTACTAAGAGGCGGAAGATCTGAACATATATTGTGTTCAACGACAAAATCTAAGACGACGAACATCGAAGCAATCAGAGGCGTCCCGGTGAAATGCTGCACCCAAGCCGTGCAAACACAAACGTTGCCTATGATGAAGTAGAGATACCCATCCTCGTGCGGCTTGCCCAGCGCAAGGATCAATCTACAACAACTGTCAAAAAAGGAAACACTACTCTTCGGTACGCTTGTCATCCGCAAACAGCCCACTTCAAGCCCCCACGTCGCCTTTGCGGGTAAAACTACGCCGGAAGATCTCTAGACAAGTCGATTATTGATGTAACCATTGCTAACCGCCACTTCGCTTCAATATCGACAGAGGAAACGACAAAATAGCTATCTCTGATCATGCGTATCGGAAATTGTTTCGTCAATACAAGCTTCGTACACCCCTAAAGAAGTTGGGTGGACAGACAGCACCCACTTACGGTTAAAGCTGTGCCTCGTCTATTTATGACAGCATTTGGCAAGCGCAGAGTGCAAGTCGTTTTCGTGGTAAAATAGTCTCAAAAAGATATTTTTAAAAAAGCCACATACTGAAGCGCTGGGACTTTTCGCGCATTTCTGCCACTTAGAAGCAATGACGTCGCCGCGACTAAAGCCGTACCCGCCCTTCTTCCAGGCACATAGATGTTTTTAGGGAAAATACAAGCTACAACACACCGCCAGGCTTTTCACACTAGCCTCTCCACGTCTGGCCCCTTAACTCTGTACGACAAAACCAAGGAAGAGTTAGACAGCATGCAACGGTAAGACATCATCGCACCTGTGGAAGAGCCAACTGAGTTGTGTGAGGCTATGATTGCTGTTTAAAGGATCCGGAGTTATCCGCTTCTGCGTGCATCTCACAGAACTGAATATAAGCCAAGAGTGTAAGCCGAGTGTAAGCCGAGAATGACATCTGATTTAGCAGCAGAACGCTCGCTGCCACAGTTAGCAGAGGCAGGGATGTCCTCCAAAATTTATGCGAACTCAGGATTTTGGTGAATACCGCTCTACAGAGTCACCTGCTGACAACCTTCAGTACACCTTCCGGCTGATATTGCTTTAACAGCCTTCTATCCGGGACAGCCTCAGCTCAAGAGCATTTCCAACTGGCCGCAGGGGTGTCATTGCTAGCACGTTTGATTCACAACATCAACGATGTCTTTGTTTTCGGACGCACTCCTAGGGAACACGACCATCACCTCCATACACTGCTGCAACTACCCGAGAAAACATGCATCACGTTCACCGCAGAAACGTGGTATCCACCCGAGCAGCAAGTTCTGAGGCCGCCCGGTATATATCACCACCAGCATCGAAAGCTGAGCTTCGTGGACGTTTAGGCATGGCGACCTAAACCTGGTCAAGCATTGCAAGCATTGTATAAGCATGACCGACATGCTCATGCCATTTATTTTAATGCTGAGCTCCAATGGATAATTTGTGTGATACCGACCTCAGCAAGATGCTCTGGACGCATGTAAATAGGTTCCTAAGTTTTCCTTAGTGTTAGCGCTGTACGACCTAAGGACGCCCACAACAATCTCAGCGGACACATCTTCGTGCGGACTCGACGCCATTCTCCACCAGAAGCAACGCGATGAGACTTGGCAGGTCGTAACGTACTGGTCACGCAAAATAGCGGACATAACGGAAGTGGACAACGCTTCCTCCTCTGTGCCCAAATAGCGAAGCAAGCGTTCGCACTCGTCTGGGAATGCTAGAAATTCAGATATTACCTTCTGGGAATGTCCTTCCAATACCTAGCCAAGAAAAAAGAACTGAAGGACGCTCACAAACCCCTGTTATACCAGCACCACAAATTTTGCCTCCCTCTGCTCTTGTGAACAACACAGACATTTGAATCATAGATCTGCAACGTCCCACAAAAATATCTTAAGAAGCAGAAACACTTCGGTCGCATTGGGTATTCACGAATGCCGGGGAGTTAAGCCGCCACCGAACGCATCTGACCAAAATGGCACTCGTAAGAATATCCGGACCAAGAGTATTGTCGCGAAGACAAGAACGATGCAGTTGTCTTGAATGAGAAACACGTTTATTGGAGCGAACTTGTGCTCCCCTAACAACTCAAAAGAATACAGAGGGGGCGAAGCAGCGGTAAACAAAGTGACTTGCACAGGCGAGTGTCGTCGAATCGAATCCTCCGGCGTCCGCACTGCAGGCTTTTTATCTTTCGGCGCGCGTGGTTCTCGAAACGTCGATTCACATCGCGAACATAGTAGATCCAAGAAGATTATTCTGGGCTGTTCACGTTAGATCGGAATGCTCTCCCTATCACGACAGATAACACATGCGGCACAGAAAGAAAGAATGGAACACGCGCTTCCCTTGGCGCAGAGATAACACAGACGGGCACAGCCGGGCGGTAAAAGAAAAACACAAATAAACAAACCCAATGTATGGTTCGCGGCATTACCCCCCCCCTCTAAGAGTGCATCGACCCGATGCTAATATAAGCGACAGCCCGAAAATAAAAATAAAATTCGTTATCGTCCGTAGAAAGGTTTTAAGCGAACCACGTGAGCGATTTCGGGCCGCGTGCGTCGTCGTGATGTTCCGGAATCACCATCGGGGATCACCTCGTAGGTAAGTTGGCCGACACGTCGTAGAATCTGGTAGGGTCCGAAATACCGTCGCAGGAGCTTCTCACTGAGTCCGCGTCGTCGGATGGGAGTCCAAACCCACACACGATCCCCTGGTTGGTACTCGGCGTCTCGGCGTCCGAGGTTGTAGCGGCCCGCATCCACCAGCTGCTGGTCCGTTATACGAACTCGAGCGAGCTGGCGGGCCTCCTCCGCACGTTGAAGATATCCGTGGACGTCGGCGTTGAGGTAGTCGTCTTCTACGTGCGGAAGCATGGCGTCGAGCATCGTAGTTGGCCTTCTACCGTAGACAAGCTCGAACGGCGTCAGCTGCGTCGTCTCCTGGATAGCCGTGTTGTACGCAAACGTGACATACGGGAGCACTTCCTCCCAAGTCTTATGTTCAACGTCAACGTACATTGACAGCATATCTGCGATGTCTTGTTCAGACGTTCTGTTAGTCCGTTCGTTTGGGGGTGGTACGCCGTCGTTCTTCGGTGATCCGTGTTGCTGTAGCGTAATACTCCTTGCATCAGCTCCGCAGTAAATGCCGTTCCGCGGTCGGTGATTAGGACTTCCGGGGCTCCATGTCGCAGCACAACTTGGCTTATAAAGAACTTTGCCACTTCTGGTGCAGTCCCCCTCGGAAGAGCGGCGGTCTCTGCGTAGCGCGTCATGTAGTCTGTCGCTACGACAATCCACTTGTTCTGTGATCGTGACGTAGGGAACGGGTCTAAAAGGTCCATTCCAATCTGTTGAAATGGTCTCGATGGGACGGCAATCGGTTGCAGAAGTCCGGCGGGTCTTGTCGGCGTCGTTTTTCGTCGCTGGCAGTCACGGCAGCTCCGGACGTAGTGGGTGACATCAGAGGAAAGGCCGGGCCAGTAGTACCTCGCCTTGATTTTTCCAATAGTGCGCGCTGTGCCAAGATGTCCGGAAGACGGGTCGTCGTGGCACGCTTCCAAAATTTCGTAACGAAGGTCCGCGGGGATGACGAGAAGGTAATTCGCTCTTGTTCCGGGGCTGAAATTGTTCTTCACGAGGACGAAGTTTCTCAGGCTGAATGCTGGTAAGCTGCGTTTGAAGGTCCTAGGAACGGCAACGGTGCATCCCTCAAGGTACTCGATTATGACGCGTAAGTCGGGGCCGGCACGCTGCTGGGCGGCTAGGTCGCTCGCTCTCCGTCACGATCCCGAAGAACGCGCTGTCTTCGTCAGCGTCTTGTGGTGGTGGGTCGACGGGGGCGCGGGACAGGCAGTCGGCGTCGGAGTGTTTCCTGCCGTATTTATAAACGACTGTAACGTCGATTTCCTGCAGGCGCAAGCTCCACCGCCCAAGACGACCAGAGGGGTCCTTCAAATTGACGAGCCAACACAGCGCATGGTGGTCTGTTACAATCTTGAATGGCCTTCCATACACGTATGGGCGAAATTTTGAAATCGCCCATATAATAGCCAGGCACTCTTTCTCAGAGGCAGAATAGTTTTTCTCCTCCTTCGACAGACCACGGCTGGCATAGGCGATTACCCTTTCGCAGCCGCTTTGCTTTTGGACAAGGACGGCACCCAAGCCTATATCACTGGCGTCCGTGTGCATTTCCGTTTCGGCATTTTCGTCGAAATGAGCGAGCACGGGCGGTCTTTGCAGGCGTTTTTGCAGCTCGCAGAATGCTTTTTCTTGGTCGTTTTTCCTGCTGAAAGGGGTGCTATCTTTCGTCAAGCGCGTGAGTGGCTCTGCAATGGGTGCGAAGTTTGCGACGAAGCGCCGGTAGTATGCGCACAGCCCGAGAAATCTTCGCACGTCCTTCTTGCCTTTCGGCCTTGGGAAGTTCGCAATGGCTGAAGTTTTTCCCGGGTCAGCTAGGACTCCCGCGGCGTTGACGACGTGGCCCAAGAACTTGAGTTCCCCGTATGCGAAACGGCACTTTTCAGGCTTCAGCGTCAACCCCGACGTACGAATGGCCTCGAGTACAGACTCTACCAACCTTGCAAGGTGTTCGTCGAAAGTCCGGGCGAATACCACTACGTCGTCGAGGTATACGAGGCAGGTGTGCCACTTAAGGCCAGCTAGCACAGTGTCCATGACTCTTTGAAACGTCGCTGGTGCTGTGCACAGCCCAAACGGCATCACCTTGAACTCGTATAGGCCGTCTGGGGTTATAAATGCAGTCTTCTCTCGGTCTCTCTCGTCCACTTCAATTTGCCAGTAGCCGGTCTTCAGGTCCATCGATGAGAAGTACTTCGCGTGGCAGAGGTGGTCGAGGGCGTCGTCGATTCGGGGGAGGGGGTACACGTCCTTTTTCGTGATTTTGTTCAGTCGCCGGTAGTCAACACAAAACCTTAATGTGCCGTCTTTTTTTCTTTACGAGTACGACGGGCGCAGCCCAGGGGCTTTTCGAGGGCTGTATAATGTCGTCGCTGAGCATGTCGTCGACTTGAGTCCGGATGGCTTCCCGTTCGTGTGAAGAGACGCGGTACGGTGACTGTCGGGTGGGTCGGGCTCCATCTTCGGTTATTATTCGGTGCTTCGCTAGAGGGGTCTGACGTAGTTTTGCGCTCGATGAAAAACATTCGCTATAGCGACGCAGCAAAGCCAATAACTTGTTCCGTTGTTCTTGCGGTAGCGCCGGATTCACGTCGAAAGGCTGCGGGAGCTTGAAGGTTTCTACGGGTGTGCGTTCAAAGTCGGCGACCGCGATCACGTCACTTGCTTCTTGCGCTTTTTCGAGGAATGCAATATGCCGCGCCCTTGTTTAAATTCTGGTACTCCTCGGTGAAATTCGTAACCAAAATGTGGGATTGGTGTTCCTTGAAGCGCGCAATGCCTCTTGCGACCGACACACCACGGTTGAGAAGCACCCTTTGATCGGTGTCTACGATAGCGTCGACGTCAGGAGCAGCATCTTCACAGTAGACTGCGACCATCAAGCTTGCGCGGGGTGGCAGGGTGACATGATCATCGGCAATCCTTACAGCAGCACGTCGTTCGGGGTTCGGTTCCGGCGTCATGGAGTGATTGGGGGAAAAAAGTTATTGACTTGGTCTGCAGATCGATTATTGCACCGTTGTCCATCAAAAAGTCCATTCCAAGAATTACGTCGCGGGAGCAGTTAGGCAGAATGACGAACGCCGCAGGGTACGTTGTGCCGTCTATGGTGACGCGCGATGTGCACGTTCCACTTGGCGTCACGCGGTGGCTTCCTGCTGTGCGTATGTGCGGACCGTCCCATCTGGTCATAACTTTCTTCAGTTTAGACGCAAATGGTCCGCTCATTACCGAATAGTCAGCTCCCGTGTCTACGAGGGCGACTACGTCAAAGCCGTCGATGGACACCTTGACGTCAGATGCAGTCTTCCTCGAGTTCCGGGTTCGTCGGGGCGTCGTATCTCTGCTTGTACGTGTTGACGGTCGGGCACTGTGCGCCGTCCTTGTCGTCGTCTTCTCAACGGACGTCTCGGTCAGGTCGGGTAGGCGTCGCGCCGTGTAGCTGTCGTCGTGTTCAGGAGTCTCGTTAGGGCTAGGTCGGGTCGTCGGGTTGAGGGCATGTCGTGAATGATGGTCTTCAGCGAGTCTCTGCGTGGTTGGAGGGTTTTCATTTTTCCGCCGTTGTGCAACTTTACCTCCCGAAGTTGCTGCTTTTAGTTTCCCCCGCGTGGGCTGGGGGACCTTCCACATGAGAAGTCAGCAGTGCTGCGGCGGTTCGGTGACTGATACGGGTAGGGCGACGGTGAATGGTTGAAGCGGGCTGGTCCTCGGTTGGTGTTGGAGAGGTTTTCTTCGATCTCAGCAGGGCGCTGGCCGTATCGGGGGCGTGGGGCGTCGACGGAGAACCCTCGCAAACCGAGCCTCTTGTAGGGACAGCGACGGTAGATGTGGTTGGCCTCTCCACAGTGGTAGCACAGCGGGCGATTATCGGGCGTTCGCCACACGTCGGTCTTCCTTGGCGTCTGGTATTGGTATTGGGCGGCATTGGACGGCGGTATGGCTCGGCCTCTTGACGACGGGTTGGAGCAGGGCGGGGTTGACGAACAGCCGAGGAGTAGGTCATGGCTTGTGGTTCGCGGGGTGCTTCCGATGGCGTAGAAGTTCCCAGTGCGTTTTGGACTTCTTTTCGGATTACGTCGGTCAGGGAAGCCACTTGAGGTTGCGGCGTCGTTGGAAAAAGCTTCCGAAGCTCCTCCCTGACCACTGCTCGGATGGTCTCTCGCAATGTATCGGAGCTTCCATTTGCGGCACCGATGGTCTCCGAGAACAGCGCGTTGACAGGGCGGTCGTACTGCCTTGTTCGAATTTCTAGCCTCTTCTCTATCGCGGCCGCCTCAGACGCGAATTCCGCCCCCGTCTTCGGAGGGTTACGGACTAGACAAGCAAAAAGCTCTTGCTTCATTCCTCGCATTATGAACCTGAGCTTCTTTTCCTCGGTCATTTCAGGGTCCGCACGACGAAAAAGTCGCTTCATGTCCTCAACGAAAATCACGACTCCTTCGTTGGGGTGCTGCGTTCGAGTTTCAAGCAAAAGCACAGCTCGCTCTTGTCTCACCACGGTAGTGAAAGTCTTAAGGAACTCCCTTTTGAATTGAGTCCAGTCGGTCAAGGAGCTCTCATGGTTCTCGAACCAAGTTCGAGCAGCATCTTCTAAGTAAAAGAAGACATGCCGGAAAGTTTCTTCGTCGTCCCACCTGTTGAAGATGCGGATGCGCTCCAGCTTCTCCAACCATTCTTCGGGGTCTTCAGCGGGGGCTCCCCGGAACGATGGCGGTTCTCGGGGCTGCTGCAGGATTATTGGCCACGTTGTTTCTTGCACCATGGTGTTGGTTGCAGCGTTCCTTCTCTTGGGCCCTTCTGGCAGAAGACCGCAATCGGGTAGCAATCCTTGCAGTCGGGGGCTTTCTCTGGTTGGACTGGCTTGGCGGCTTCGAGATGTCGTAGAGGGCATAAAGACTTAGTACCCAGCACCACCACCAGATGTCGCGAAGACAAGAACGATGCAGTTGTCTTGAATGAGAAACACGTTTATTGGAGCGAACTTGTGCTCCCTTAACAACTCAAAAGAATACAGAGGCGGCGAAGCAGCGGTCAACAAAGTGACTTGCACAGGCGAGTGTCGTCGAATCGAATCCTCCGGCGTCCGCACTGCAGGCTTTTTATCTTTCGGCGCGCGTGGTTCTCGAAACGTCGATTCACATCGAGAACATAGTAGATCCAAGAAGATTATTCTGGGCTGTTCACGTTAGATCGGAATGCTCTCCCTATCACGACAGATAACACATGCGGCACAGAAAGAAAGAATGGAATACGCGCTTCCCTTGGCGCAGAGATAACACAGACCGGCGCAGCCGGGCGGTAAAAGCAAAACACAAATAAACAAACCCAATGTATGGTTCGCGGCAGTATAATACAGCGCAGCTGACAGCTGTAACGCACAACTCATCGAGTAACGTGCGCAAAGGCCAATATAACCGAGTACTTTCTACAAGGTAAATATAAATGGTAGCGAAGGTTCGGGCAAAAAGCGGTTCAGAACCTATTGCCAGTGACAGCAGCATGGGGGCTTATGGGAGTGGCGATTGAAGCGCGACTAGGTGAGGAGGGAACAAACACTAGTAACAAAAAACCAAGTTTTGTTCAACAATAAAACAACAATTATATTTTACGAACTATATTTATTTCTGAATCACATTTATTTAGGCACAGTGTATAAATAATTTATGAAAATGCCGTTCATTCTCAATCTTTTTTGTAGCGCCCTCTGAAGAATGGCACATATCATTGATTTGTGATGCAGTCCTTGTAGAGATCGGAAAGACGCTCCTAAAGTTCGTCTGCTAGGAAACGCCCCTCGCGTGTTTTGGTGGTGCGCATTTGCTTAGGTTTTTCCTTGTTAATTTGGTGTGCACTTCATTTTTGCTGTGCGCGGAGTTGCGAGGTGCGTTGCATCGTCGGTGAACACGTGTAGTACCGTGCCCGGCAGGCACGGTGAACTACGGGACGATGCTGCCGACGGTTGGAGCGGAGCGCTTTCGTCGGTACCTACAGAAACGATGTGCTGTACAAGTTGCAACAGCAACTCCCGTACACCTGGCGTTTTACTGCACCATTTTCCTCTCATTTCCACAGGTAACGCGAAACTATTGTACTGTTAATATGTGCACGGTGGTTGTGTGAGGGGACGTGGTGGTGCTTCGAAAAAAATGGGTGTAAAGCTTTGTTATGTCACAGTTATCTCTTGATTTCACCTCAGGCTGGCTCAGAGCTAGTTGTGTCAATTACTCTAGAACTTCTCGGCGTAGTACCACTCGAATTTGAACGAGTCGCTTTAATTGTCTATCTCAGTGTCTTCTCTATTGCATTACAACGCTTGTAGTGCTCGTTGCTTCCCGCACTTGTATGCGCAAGCATAATTTCCATCGAAGTACTGTGTTGTGCTGCTCCGTGCTGCGCTGCTGCCAGATCTTTCCTGCTATGTGCTTTTACATACTGCCGTCACTTTCGTTTGCATTGATCCATTTTTCCTCTTTTTACTTATCTGTTGCGACACTTGCCTAATAATTGCGTGAATGCTGAGTGAACTTCTGTAGAAACCCTTGTCTACTTGATAAGACGCCAGGACAGCTGCAGTGTGCTCGCTGCACTTTCGTGAATCGGCATTCCTGCGGCCCGGTTTTCTACGTCAAGATGCAGTGCCTAGTTCTTTTCTCTTGTTTCGAAGTAGTTCTGCTGTTGACGCTTTCATTGCTCATAATGCTATGTGTTACGGGTAAAGTCAATTTTTCGGCGCGTAAGGAAAATCATAATGCATGTAGTGCCCACGAACATTTTGTACTTATTGTATACGTGCTCATTTCGTGCAGTGTGGTAAATTTGTTTTATGTTCATCCTGGAATAAAATTCAAATGTCTTGATTATAGCATGACTTTGCGTTATTTCTTCTCTTAGAACAGAAGTACACAAACTGAGCAAGCCTTATATAACCTTGATCTATACTTAAGGCACGCACGCCTACCTGCGTATGTGCGACGCTATTAAACTTAGCAGTGGCGTTGGTAGAAATTGGTTGATTGATGATTGATTGTTGGGGTTTAACGCGCCGACGCAACGCAGGCGATGAGGCGCGCCGTAGTGGAGGGCTCCGGATTAATTTTGACCACCTGGGGATCTTTAACGTGCGCCGAAATCTCGTACACACGGGCGTTTTTGCTTTTCGCCTCCATCAGAAAAGCGGCCGCCGCGGCCGGGAATCGAACCCGCGACCTCGTGCTCAGCAGCGCAACGCCTTAGCCACTGAGCCACCGCGGCTGGTTCACTGACCTAGTTCCGTACCGGTTCGGGTACGGGGTGAGGAGTGGGCACGTTTTTTATATAAAAGGGGGGCCGGGGAGAGTGGTCAAGTGTCATTTTGGGCTCTGTATCCCAAGGCAGAAAAAAAATTCCGGTCGGGGGGGTGGGGGGGGGGTGTACGTTTGCCACCCGCTGCAATCAAAATAAACAACTGATTGCTTTTATACAGCAGTGGAAGGCATGAATACAGAATAAAGGTTCAGAGAAGCTGCTTTTATAAACCCCGAGGCGAATCATACGACACTATGCTAAAGTGCGTTTCTCTAGTCACGAGTATAAGCTGGCGTTGACTTGAAGCACACACGCCAAGGGCTCGCCAACTTGCGTCAGATGGCAATGACATGAGCCCTCAGCGACCAGAGTCCTGCTAAGGCTATTTTGAAGTCAAATTTTCCCGCTAATGCCACTAAAATGACGTCACTTTCTGACCGGATCTTGCGTCACATCCTGTTTATTTTTTGTTCCGCCGGAAGTGTTCCCTCCTCACACAGATGGCGCTAAGCCCCATGAGCAGCTTAAGAGCCGCCATTTTCTGAACGTATGGGCTTCTATGGAACCTTCGCTACCAGTTATATTTACCTTGCTTTCTATACGCACAGGCGCAGTAGACGCCGCGTGTAGTTCCAGCAGTGTTCTACAGCTTGAGCTTTCACCGGTACCCTTCGCATGGTGTTCGAGCACGCAGCCGGCCACTCGAGGAAGGGCGCGGCGATGGGAAACGAGCGTGCATGCCTGAGGTATAAACACACTTTACGGCTTGACATCGCAGCATGTAGACGTTCTCTTCGGTACGCTCAGCCGGCCGGCCACGCCGGTGGTTTACGCTAACTTGTGGAGGACATACCATCGGGAACGTCTATTTATCGCTATATATAAAGCACTCGAAATAAATTCATGTACACCAGTGGGATCTCTCTGTTGTGCGTAACACAGTTGTTCTGGTATTTTCCGAAAGAAAAACAAGAGGGAAAATTGGCGCTCATGGCAGGATACAAACACACAACTTTCAAAAAACGTGTCCGATGCTCTACCAGCTTAGCGGAAGGGGCGATTGAATTCTTCTCTATATGCTTAAAGGAGCCATGAAGAGAAAATACAACTTCGTTTAATTCTAAAGAACGAGGATTCAGTATCTCACTCAGCTCCATTAGAGCCACAAAAGATGTTTTTTTTAACGAAAAAAAAGCAAGAAGTATTTCAAAATTTTCAAATTTTGCGCCACAGTGACGTGTTATGAGCAAGAATGACGTCATACGGGCCAACAATAAAACATAATTGTCAGTGCGTTAACGGCACGTTAGCATTCAAGTGATGCGGTCAAATGGAACTAGAGGCGCCATTACAGACGTCCAGTCATGTGTCGTCGCGACAGGTCTCTCAGGCGGCCGCCAATCGCGCAAACAAGGTTCCGTGACGTCGTCGAAAAGTTGCGGGAAATTGCCTAGGAGGTCGTGACTGTTTCAAACGTTTTCTTTAATATCTCCGTTATTTGTTCGAAGATTGCAATGATATTGGTATCATTGTTATCGGGACTAAGCAGTCTTTCTAATAAACCCAACTTGTATTTTGTCGTCATGGCTCCTTTAAGTACGGGTATGTATTTGAACAGAAAAGCTGTTTAGCAAATTGTGATTTTTCGTCTCCACAGTTAGAAATAGCCGAAATTATCGGGCGCATAGATGTGAGGGTGGACCTCGCGGCGACCGCCCGGCACTTAAAAAACCAAGAAAATGACAAGCGCTCGTTTCCGCGTTCCTCGCGACGACCACCCAGGGACCCCTGCACACGTGTGTCAAGCGAAGCATACCCAATTAGGGAGATTGGCCAAGATGGCAAAAAAACTTCACCGCTCCCCGTAATCATGGCAACACTAGCTCGGAACATAAACACACGTCATATCGTGCGCACCTGCAAGGTGATGTCCAATGATTATCACTTCCTAAAAAGGAAGGAAGCTTACACTCATAGCAGCAATAATGGAGTAGAGGTCGTTGCGGCAGCCAAGAACAAGCAAATCGGCTGCAATCGTGGGCTGAAATTTTTCTGATGGTCGTGAAGGTTGCGTACACCTTCGGTACCTTCTAGTCTTAAGCGCAAATGTCAGCTTCCTTTATTTTTATTTTTTCGTCGCTATGTTTACGGCTAGTAAAAAGCTCTGCTCCGCCAACTTAAAAGTGAATGAACCCTATTTTTAGCATCTGCGGCATTGAATAGAGCGTTACCATTACGTACGGTTTCACAAAGTTCGAAGTGGAACGGTAATGGTCTAACGGTTGACGTCTAATGGTTGACCTCCTCCTGTATATACCCTTTGTATTGTCGCGAAGCCCCGGTTCCGTTTGCTTTTTTCAATTTTTTAGCATCTCTCTTCGGCCACCGAGGCCCCGCTTTTTGCCGAGTGTGTGTCGGCCCGTCGGCCGACGCGGGAGACGCGGCTCTCGAGAGGGACCATCCACGCGTCTTGTGTTACGGCACGCAATGGCGTCTCCGACCCCCGGTCTCGTCCAAACGGCCGCCTCTCTTTTCTCCTTTTCGAGTTTGTATACCTTTACTTTATTCTCACCAGTAATTCTTTTGCCAGAAACGGGCGCCTTCGAGTTAGAACTTTGTGTCTTCTGTGTGTGATGTTTTCCTTTTCACTTTGGTGGGGACATGTCTGATTGGAGCTAAGAAGCGTCTTCCTGATTGGCTGCGGGTGTGCCTTAGCCTTTTCCCACCCGGTCCGCACACGCTAGGATGCGCTTTTCCCCCAATGCGTCCCCCCAAAGCAAATATAACGCGGCCCCACTGGGGAGCGAGGGCGAGCAACACCAGGAGAGCCGCTTGCTGCCGATCGTCGGGGCCAGACGCCGGGAGCCCTTCTCCCGCCAACCATGTTTCGTTAAGTACTCTGAAACTCTTGATTGCCTGTTTTTTATCCTATTTTATGTAACAGTGTAATGTTTTGTCTCTATGTTTTAAAACGAAGTATCGTTAATTAAACCAGTTAACATTTGAACATCGGAAACCTTCAGCTGAGTGCTTCATCGCCGGACTGATCATTCAAAAGTAGCGGTGCTGGACAAAAGTGACCGTTACAAAGTGGTGGAGTGTGCGGGGTAACGACTGCCCTGCTCTACTGTCATGAGCCCCACCCTCAGAAGTCAAGACAACGGGATCCCCTCATCAGTTATGGAGCAAGCTGCTGCCGCTGCGACCCCCCAGGCCAGGCCCTTCATCGGACCGCCAACGTTCAAAGGGACACCGGAAGAGTCCGTTACTGAGTGGCTCACCTGCTACGAGCATGTCGCATCTTTGAACACCTGGGATGCCGACACCAAGGTAAAATTCCTCTATTTGGCTTTAGAAGGCGACGCAAAAAAATGGTACACCACGCAAATTCTGACTGAGGCGCCCGATTCCTGGGAAGCATGGACCACTCGAATCAAGTCGTGTTTTAGCAGTCGTCATGCAGCCGAAATTGCTCATCTTCGCCTGCAAAACCGAATCCAGTTACCTTCAGAGAGGCCGGAACAGTACTACTATGACGTGATGCAACTGTGTGCACGGCTGGACCCGACCATGGCGGAAGAGGATCGCCTCCGGCATCTCCTGCGTGGGCTATGCCCAAGCACTATGGAGAAAATTGTCATCTCTAATCCGGGCTCCTGCGCAGAATTTCTGCAGATCCTTCAACGCATCAACCAGGCCGCTCTCATGGCCCGTGCCTCCGGCCCGCCTCCTGCCTGCCAGCCGGCCGGCCCGTACCCGTGGACAGCGATCGCCGCCGGGACGCCCGACAATGCCACCAGAATGCAGCCGTGGACACCGACCATCCCAGGGATGCCCAGTGCAGCTGCCGCCACAACACTGCCTTCGCCGGTGAGTCACCTGGCCTGCGATCACCCTCACTGCGCGGCGCCCTGCGCAGCCGGACAGCATGTTCAGCGGCAGGATGCGAATGCGGACAGCAGGGCGCTGAGGGCCATTTCGGAGTCGATTGAGGCTCTGACCGAGCGCATAAAAGCGATCGAGGAGCAAGTGCGTCGGCCCCCCGTGCCGTGGCCCCCGAAAACATCACGCGGCGACGACGGCCGCCCGCGGTGCCAGTATTGTCAGCGCCTCGGCCATGTCGATCGCCAGTGCCACCAACGGTACAGAGACGAGGAGCAGCAGCGAGGACGCCACGACCGACAGGGTGAGCGAGGGTTTGATTCGGGAAACCGGAACGGCCGGGCTTAGGGGGCCAGCCTGGCCGACCTGTGTGCACAATATGGGAGAACCAGCTGCTTACCGTACCTGTCAGCGCAAATGGAGTTAGCACGAGACTTATAATTGACACCGGCTCGTCTGTGAATATTATATCCGCTGACTTCGCAGAAAAACTTTCTTTGGGCTCAAAGCAGAGTCCGACCGGAATCCTCATCAAAGGAATCAGCGGAAATCTGTTTTCACCAATCGGAGAAACTGGAATCACCCTCGAATTCGCCTCCACACGCATTGCGCAGAAGTTTTTGATTGTTAAGGATTCCCCATACGAGCTGTTGGGTGGCCTCCCCTTTTGCCGAACGGCACATTTGCTCATAGATTTTCCCAAGAAGACGCTTCAGATTGAGGCCGACGTATTCGAGCTACAGGTCGAGTCGGGCGCGCCGGTGCACAACGACGTCCTCACCGCGCGGTGCAAAGATCATGTCCGAATCGCACCCCGGACCGAGATGCTTATCGAGGTGAAAATCCCCAGAAACGGACCCCACCTCGTCGAACCAAATACCACACTGAAGAATGGACTGCAGGTGGCCCGGACTTTGACAAATGTGGTGTGTGGGGTTGGAATAGTTCGCGTGGCCAATCCTACAAAATCACCGGTGACTGTGCATCGTGATACCAGACTTGGTTGGGCCGCCTCGATCCACGACGTTCAGCTGGGCATCACTGCACCTGGGGACTCATGTGACGGTGAGGAGCTACACTTCGACATCGGGCCTCACCTGCAGCCATCAGACGAGGGTGAGTTATTGTCTCTCATACGCAAGTTTCGCCATCTTTTCACGGGAAGGCATAACCCCATTCAGAGGACGAACATCACCGAACATGTTATTGACACAGGCGATTCTCCCCCTATTCGCCAACAGTCCTACCGCCATTCTCCCTTTGAGAGAGAAATCGCCCACAAACAGGTTGAGGAGATGCTTAATGACGAGGTCATCCGAGAGTCCTATAGTCCCTGGTCGTCACCAGTGGTGCTCGTGAGAAAGCCCGATAGAGGTTGGCGCTTTTGTGTAGACTTTCGAAGAGTAAATGCTGTCACAAAGAAGGATGTACACCCTCTGCCCCGTGTCGACGACATTCTTGATGTATTGCAGGGTGCAAAATACTTCACGACACTTGACCTAACGTCAGGCTATTGGCAGATTGGGATTCGCGAGGAAGATAAGCCGAAGACGGCGTTCACCTGTGGGCGAGGGCTTTATGAGTTCAACGTCGTTCCTTTCGGCCTATGTAACGCCCCCGCTACGTTCCAGAGGATGATCAACAAAGTACTGAGTGGTCTCCTCTGGAAGGTGTGCCTGGCCTACCTGGACGATATAGTGATTTTCTCCAAAACAATGGAGTCTCATTTGAAAGACTTGGAAAAAGTTTTTGGGGCACTCGATCAGGCAAACCTACGCCTGAAGCCAGAAAAGTGTAAGTTCGCTCAAGAGGAAATTAAATATCTCGGTCACGTGTTGACCGGGACCAGTATCCGACCCGACCCGAACAAAGTGGCCGCGATCGAAAAGTTGCCTGTACCGACCACTAAGAAGGGAGTTCAAAGCTTCTTAGGGATATGCAACTACTATCGCCGGTTCATTAAGGATTTCTCTCGCATTTCTCGACCATTGACGAACCTCACAAAGAAGCACGCCGTCTTTCGCTGGGACACAGCATGTGAAGATGCCATGAACACGCTCAAACAGAAATTGGCCTCGGCGCCAGTCTTGCGTCAGTTCGATCCGGGGAAAACGGTCGAGATTCACACGGATGCCTGCGATTACGGTGTTGGTGCCGTTCTGGTTCAGAGGGAAGGGCCTGATGAGCATGTCATAGCATATGCTAGTCGTCATCTTAATAAGGCGGAGCTCAACTACAGCACCACGGAAAAGGAATGCCTAGCTGTTGTGTACGCCTGTGCCCAGTTTCGCCCCTATATTTTTGGGACCCCATTCACAGTTGTGACTGACCAGGCCAGCCTGACATGGCTGATGAAAGTCAAGAACCCCAATGGGCGCCTCATAAGGTGGTCTCTGCTACTACAAGAGTTTCACATCACGCTCCGTCACCGACCGGGACTAAAGAACGGAAACGCCGACACGCTTTCTCGCCTGCCACATGAGCCGGCACCGGCTAGTGAAGACAACTTTTTGCCGCTGCTCGTGCTGGACCGTGTGGACGTCCGAATGAAGCAGAGAGAGGATAAGTGGGCAAAAGAAGTGATCGAACACCTCGAGGACACGAGTGCACCGGTGTCACGGAAACTAAAAAGAACGGCACGGTGCTTTCGGATAATTGAGGGGGTTCTGTACAGGAGGGCGAAAGGTTTTCGGGAAGACCGCGCGGCGCTCGTTGTTCCAAGGAGCCTAAGGACCGATATTTTGCGGCACTGTCACGATGACATTACGGCAGGCCACTTGGGAGTTAGGCGGACCTGGGAAAAGGTGCGGAGCCGTTACTTTTGGCCCAAGATGTTCATGCAGATAGCCAGGTATGTGCGGGCATGCCCAGACTGTCAGAGCCGAAAGAGGCCGCCCGGCAAGCCGATCGGATTTCTCCAACCCATCCCGCCGGCTGGCAAGCCGTTTCAGCAGGTAGGAATGGATTTTCTGGGCCCCTTCACGAAGAGCAACGGTGGGAACCGCTACATTCTTGTGATGACGGACTACCACACAAAATGGGTGGAAGCTGTCGCTTGCCCCTCGGCATCAGCGGCGGAAGCAGCGAAGGGGTTCGTGGAGGCCGTTGTCCTGCGTCATGGAGCGCCTGAGAGAATAATCACCGACCGTGGGAAGCATTTTGTCGCCGATCTCATCGAAGAAATATTCAGGACAATGGGCACATACCACGTCACTAGCACAGCGTACCATCCGCAGACCAACGGTCTGTGCGAGCGCTTCAATCGCACACTGGCTGATATGCTGAGTATGTATGTGTCGTCGCACCACCGGGACTGGGACGAGTTCCTGCCTTACGTGTGCTTTGCCTATAATTCATCACAGCATGAGACGACCGGCTTTACTCCGTTCTTCCTTCTTCACGGTCACGAGCCAACGCTTCCGATCGACGTGGCTCTTGGGCAGCAAGGGGGAGGCGACCACACCTTGGACGCTAGCAGAGTCGCTCTCCGGCTCCGACAGGCACGCAACGTGGTCGCCCGACGAGAGAAACGCCAGCAGGGGAAAAACAAGCTACAATACGACGTCAGGCGACGCACAGCTGTTTTCCATGCGGGTGACTTGGTGTACTTGTGGACGCCTACGAAGGCAAAGGGAAAAACAACAAAGCTCCTACATCGCTACCATGGGCCATTTCGTCTCATTCGACAAATCTCAGAAAACAACTGGGAGGTGACGGACCGCACGGGGAGAAAGCGGGACATTGTCAACGTCGTCCGTATGAAGCACTGCTACACACATCCAAGCTCCGACTCTGACGCGGACAACGAGGCGGCAGACGACGACCGCCTGCAGCGCATCCACCAACCGCCAGTGTCGGAGCGGCCCAGTGGTGTAGTTCGAAGTGCCAGTGAAACCGAGGTGTACTTTGATCCAGAAACATTTGGGCAAGACCAGTGTGCGGGACTGGACCCTGTGCAAGACATTTATGACAGTGACACGGAACGATACTACAGTGCCAGTGAGAACGCGGACTGACTCTTGAGTGTGCCCGGACTTGCATTGGTCGTGACTGTCATTGTTTCTTTTGGCGTTGCTATGAAGTGTTTGTGCTACGTTGTTGTTATATACCAGTGCGTGTGCGTTGACTGATTCGACGGAGATAGTTTGCCGACTCTTATGTTAGAAAGTGGGTTTCTTCTTCTCGAGTCCGTATGCCAAGACATTTGAGTATCGCCGTCAGTTCGTGAAAATGTTTTTTTTATGTTGTGCAAGAGTGGGGGCACTCTTTTTCCGTCGGGGAAGGTGTCGCGAAGCCCCGGTTCTGTTTGCTTTTTTCAATTTTTTAGCATCTCTCTTCGGCCACCAAGGCCCCGCTTTTTGCCGAGTGTGTGTCGGCCCGTCGGCCGACGCGGGAGACGCGGCTCTCGAGAGGGACCATCCACGCGTCTTGTGTTACGGCACGCAATGGCGTCTCCGACCCCCGGTCTCGTCCAAACGGCCGCCTCTCTTTTCTCCTTTTCGAGTTTGTATACCTTTACTTTATTCTCACCAGTAATTCTTTTGCCAGAAACGGGCGCCTTCGAGTTAGAACTTTGTGTCTTCTGTGTGTGATGTTTTCCTTTTCACTTTGGCGGGGACATGTCTGATTGGAGCTAAGAAGCGTCTTCCTGATTGGCTGCGGGTGTGCCTTAGCATTTTCCCACCCGGTCCGCACACGCTAGGATGCGCTTTTTCCCCCAATGCGTCCCCCCAAAGCAAATATAACGCGGCCCCACTGGGGAGCGAGGGCGAGCAACACCAGGAGAGCCGCTTGCTGCCGATCGTCGGGGCCAGACGCCGGGAGCCCTTCTCCCGCCAACCATGTTTCGTTAAGTACTCTGAAACTCTTGATTGCCTGTTTTTTATCCTATTTTATGTAACAGTGTAATGTTTTGTCTCTATGTTTTAAAACAAAGTATCGTTAATTAAACCAGTTAACATTTGAACATCGGAAACCTTCAGCTGAGTGCTTCATCGCCGGACTGATCATTCAAAAGTAGCGGTGCTGGACAAAAGTGACCGTTACAGTATGTTGTTTTTTGTGTTAAATAAACCGCCATCGAATCGAATCCTCTGGTCGTAGGTGTATTCAATGACGTGTCCATGAGGTGGCCATATGTAGCCGTTGAAGGAACCTCCTTCATGCGCGACGGGTTGCGGGCCTGTCCGCGCCCGATAAAATTGCGCCTGAACGCGAGATATAGAAATCACCGGTTTATTCCGGACAATAATACAAAACGAGATGCGTAAGGAGTATCAGCATGGAACAAAACAGTCATGCGAGCAACGCGACACTCAATAACAAACTGCTCATATTGTTGCCGAAAATAATACGGCGCTTTAATTAACACTGATGGCAATGTACGAGTCTGTTTTCCCAAGCGGCACCGTGCCCGCCCACCAAGTGATTGGTAATCCAAGCCGGTTGGGGGTCGTAGTTGCAGTCTTGACCATCCGCTACCACCGGTAGGTGCCGTTCAAATCCCCCCTTCGCAGAAGTGAGAGCAGTCTTTGTACAAGACGGGGCCATTGGGCACTGGTCCGTGCTTGGTACGCACAACACGTGTTGCTTGTCCGCTCCCTGTTTGTCATAGGAACACGCACAGTGCTCATGACGCATAGGGGATGACGTCCGCAGCTGTGCTCGTCGCGCGTTCACTGCACTGTCATCACAACCGGCGCCATGCTTAGTAGCTGCGTCCCACACTCTGAAGCCGCCGTCGCGATGTGGCAGGTTTCCCTTCCTATTGGAAGTAATCAGAGAATATAGATTACAAGAAGGGTAGTTTTTCCGTAAAAAACGAAGGCTTATCCCATTAGTCCTCAAGCAACTTATGTCTCCGTGTGTGCTAATACGTGATATCGATGCAATGGCACACAAGGCGACATGGGTGAGTCATTAGCTTTAAACGGGGTCGAAGTTTGTGGCTTTTATGTAAGAGCTGAATTCTTAGGACCCACTTGAGAAACAGTACAGTAAGCAAACATAGACCAGGTAGAAACTGGTGGAAATGCTTTTTTCAAATCGTTTTTAATTGGCTTCCGCAATTTTCAATGCCAATTTAAACTTTGTTGCATACTTCGAGAAAATATTTCTGTTAATGTGGGCAACCACGACTTCCCGGAATCTACATAAACTAACACAATTCCTGAAGAAAGCAGTTGGGACCGGTGAAAATGTTTCTTACATAGAACACACACTCTATTTGTTTAATAAAAATATAATTATGAACATTCCAAAAATATACACATGTAAAGCAATCCGAAGCTAAAAATAGGCTCCGCAAAAAAATTTACCCCAATTTCTATGTTTATGAAATTTACGTGCGACGGCATCTGCATATTCTGATATGTACCAACCATCATAGCAAATAACCTTGTAACCGTGCAAACTACGGTCAACAACGACTCAACATACATTGGCTTCCATACATTGTCTTCAGTACATTGTCTTCCGTTTTCATTGTCAGCACAGGGAAGTCGTGACCTTCAGCAGAGCTCACATTCACGAACATTTTATAACAGAGCTGCATAAATTCTCACAATGCTATACAATGAGAGATGCGCAATTATATGTATATTATTTGAAATAACGCGTGTCTGTCAAAACGATGTCTTTAATGCCGTAATTTTATGTTTATTTTTGGTTGTTGTTGTGGAGTGTTTGCAACAATGTTTAATTTTTTTATCTACCCGTACGAAGGAGCTCGAGTGAGTCATTTTGCATTCTACGGTCATTTTTCCTTTCTTTGTGCGTCGACCTGTCACGACCTTGCACACAGACGGTAGCTATGTCAAGCCGTAGGAAAGTGGCTTCTTTTCCGGCCACGCTCCTTTGTCACTGAGAGGTGTACTGTTGAACATAAGAACATTTTGATTGATTGATTGATTGATTGATTGATTGATTGATTGATTGATTGATTGATTGATTGATTGATTGATTGATTGATTGATTGATTGATTGATTGATTGATTGATTGATTGATGTGCCTGGGAGTCACAACATTTATGGAAATGGTTAGTGTGTTGCGCGATGGCGCAATTACAACAATTAGCGGTGATGCAGCTATTTGTTGTAATATACCACGAACTGATTTTGAAAGCCGCATCGCTCTAATAAGATTTATAAGTAAGCAAACAGCGTTCAAATTATAACGTATGCTTCTGCCGTTTTACGCAGATGGCGGTTTCTGCCACGGGTGCTGGCCGGCGTTTCTGAAAGGAACCTGAGAGTACAGGTACTGGGAAAGATGTTGTCGATGCCGGTAGGAATATCACCAACAGCGGTGCAGAAACTTGTGCATCCTGATGGCGAACTGGCGGTCGTGAAAGGCAAGTATTCGGAAAATTTCCACAAGTTGACAAGTTATGCAGTGCGTAATCTGGTGCAGTGTGACAGGGATGCACCAAACTACAAAAAAGGCTTGCCGGATAGCACGCAGACGTCCGACAACGTAATGCGAAGCTTCTATTCAGGTTCACCAGTTGCTTTTTTACGAAGAAGACGTTATATCATGGTGGAGCTATGAGCCGACAGAAGGAGAAGGAAGACGAGGAACTAATCGGAAGCAATGTTCATAGTAATAAGGAAAGAAGTCCGATTTAAAAATAGGTCTTTTTTTTCTTTACTGCGGCTTCAGACTCCATTATTCCACACCAGCGCTGAATATGAGCTGCGCGTGCCATTTTTTGCCGTTATTGTGCGTCACAAAATTACCGATTTTTCAGAACGCGTGTTTATGTGTTGTGCTCTATCAGGTGTTCTGTGTATGTTTTTTTTTTGTTGTTTTATTTTTAGTTTTTCACTTTTGTTAACCTGAAGAGTGCGTATAAAAGGTGTAAGGTTTCTCTTATTAAATTCAGTTGGAAGTCAGCTGTGGCCCTGCCGTCTTTTTGCGTCGTTGTTTCTGTTTGGGCTGTAACTATTTTGAAAAGTTTATATAAATGCTTCGGAGGTTATCGCCGCATACATTGCACGTATGGAATTTGTAGGACAATAAACGCGTGCAACAATAAAAAATTATATTTTATCCCTTGGAATGACCTTGTGCCTACAGCCAAACCCATCCGCTGGTAGGCTTGTGTAATAAAATTATCACCATCACACCTTTGCCTTTCGACGTCTTCGTCGTCTTTCCGTTACTATGACCGAGAGGCTTAGACAATCATCTTGCTAGTCTGACATACGCTATCTGCATTAACGTGCTTTACCATTCGCCTTATTGCTACTTGTTTTATTACCACGCTCAAAGTTGTGTTTGGGTGCTGAGTACCCGTGTTTAACACTTGTTTCTACTAAGTCGAAAACCGCGACCATTTCTCTAGGTTGCGCGTAAAGGAGTACTAGCACAAAATTTGGGTAGTACGTTTATTTAGGCGGCTATAGGTGCGTACGAGCCCATTAATCATAGAATGACGCATTAGATTGTCGAACGAAGAAGAAATATTTACTTACAGCTTCGTTTACTCCTGTCGATTTCGGTTTCGGTGATTCGAGCAATGAGACCGCAGCCATAGCAGTAAGGCGCACTTAAAGTCACAGTTCTCGTCGCACCGTAGCCATTCTGGGTGTTCGCGCGTGCGCTGGACCCGCTCGTCCGGCGGTAGTTGCAGGGGACGTCAGTCCCCAAAAATTGTGACCTGATGCACAAGCAGAAAGGCGCCCGCCAACAGCACCGAGACCGCCTAGATACATCAAGGGAGCCCTGTTGTCGGCCATTTGGGTTCAGGTGCAGATGAAGTCGTGATCTTGCTCGTTGGCGCGGATGGGCTTTGTCGAGCGTGCAGGAACTACAATTGATTTAAAATATGTTCTACCGAACGGTTACGGTTTAAACATAAGAAGAGGTATCTACATATCTAAATATCTAAAGAAAGTATTATACATAGTTATCTCACCTTTGTAGGGTAAGCTTCGCTTCCACCCATCGGGGAAGACAACACGGCATGGACGGAAGCATTTAACAAACTTGTACGCAAGCACACGCAAGAAATAGCCCTCAAGGACACCAACCCTGACGTAGACCCGCATCCCCTCTACATCTGGGATGACCGCCGAGGCCTCATCAAGAGATGGCAACGTCAGCGCCACAAGAAATTAAGGAAGCGCTAATCCCAACTCACCCAACAAGCTCAAGACTATGCCAAAACACTACAACCGCAAAACTGGCGCTCGTTTGGTGACCAGTTCAAGGGCACTGCCAGTACCAAGCGCACGTGGCATACTCATCGTCAATACCGAATCCCGTTCCATCACCAATATTAAGGTCAATCGACTAATCAGAAACAGTGATCTTACACCCGGAGAACTCCTTCAAGCCATCAAAACCCACCTTTTTGGTCGACCTACAGCGTGTCTGGCCCCTATCTCAACTTAATACACAGGGCAGCCCAATAGCGAACTGGATGCTCCTTTCACAGAACCAGAATTCCAGCAAGAAATAGCACGTCTCACCCGAAACACAATGCCAGGTAGAGATGGAATCACCAACCGACTGCTCCGAAACTTGGACCATGACTCTGAAGATTCCCTTCTAGAACTGTTCAATCTTCATTGGGACCAGGGAACCTTGCCGACCGAGTGGAAACATTGTGACATTACCCTCATCCCAAAACCCAAAAAGCCCATTTCCCCAACATCGCATCGCCCCATATCACTGACATCGTGCATTGGAAAACTTTTCGAGCACCTAGTGCAACAACGCTTGACAACCTTCCTATAAGAACAGGAACTTTCCCCCCTCACCATGTTTGGCTTTCGTCAAAATCTCTCGACGCAGGATTTTCTTATTCAAATAAACGAGCAAGTCGTAGATCATCTCAGCTGTTGTACACCCAAAACCGCACGGGCACTAGATATAAAGGGGGAATTTGACAACGTCACCCATGCAGCCATTCTAAAAACCCCCGTTTAAACACACTGTGGAGCTAGAACTTACAACTCAGTCAGAACTTTCCTCACAAATCGGACGGTAACACTCCGGCCAAGGGGACACCCCGGAGGTCGGTAATTTTATGCTTACTATTAAATATAGCTCCCTTTCCAATCCCTTCAAGATTGGAGTCCATACCACACCTTCGGAATGCATTTTATGCTGATTACTATTACCACAGAAAGCTCTAGCGGTCACCAACAAGATTCCTTACAGAAAGCAGTCGACACCACGACCTCCTACCTTCAGTTCAGAGGGCTGACTTGCGAACCCTTCAAATCAGCCCTTCTTGTCTTAAAGTCGCGCACCCGTGGTCGCCCTCCTTTCCCGACACCTGACTCACACGTAACCATCTCCGGTCAACCCATACCACAAGCCAAGACTAAGAATATTGGGGGTCCTATTCCACCACGATAGGTCCGGCGTGGCCTTCTTACCCCAACTGTAAACAACCATAGCCCAACTCACCCACCTTATTCGTCGCATCACAAACAAAAATGTTGGGCTTAAAGAACAGGACGCGTGCCGCGTCGTACAAGCGCTACTCCTCAGCAGGCGTACGTACGCGACGCCGTTCCTGGACCTCAAGCCTCAAGAACAGGCCAAATTAGATGCCCTCCTACGCAAGACCTATAAAGCGGCACTGGGACTACATGCGCACACCAGCAACAAGAAACTGTTACAACTCGAGATACATAACACCCTCTCAGATTTTCTTGAAGGCCAGCCCACGGCGGCACTCAACCGACTGTCCCTAACACCACCAGGCAGGAGAGTACTCCAACTCATAGGAAGAGAACCCCCAAACTCCAACGACGCCTTGCACCTGATCCCGCCGAACATACGGTGCAAGATCCGGGTAGCCATCATACCCCGCCACAAGCAGCCGACTTTCAGCAAGGGTCGCACAGAAGCTCGCGTTCGTCATCTGGCCAGAAAATACTCTGAAGACCGTCAGGTTCGGTACGCAGACATTTAACAGCACCCCCGATCACGAAGAACAACCTTACTCCGCAGGGTGATGAGGCCACAGCAGCATCTTATTGTAGTTTATCACCCAGAGAGGCTGAGGCCGTCGCGATTGCACATGCTGCAACTACTCACCAGAACCCACCGCTAGTTACAATTCTTACCGATTACCAACAGGCCTGCCGACCGTATCAGTACGGTAGGCTACCGGAAAGCACCATTCGTCTCCTCCGGACCTTGCCCGAAGACCTTGAAATCGCCACCGTATGGACCCCAGGCCACTCGGGTCTTGCCAGGAACGAGGCAGCTCAAGCTGCCGCCCACGATCTGCACTTCCGGGCATTCCCATCCTCAAGCCAAGATGCTTCGAGCTGCCCTGGCTCCACAATGCCCTCTCTAACACCCCTCGATCCTACATACAATGCCATCCTATCCCTCTACCTGCACTCCAGAAGGACCTATCCACTGCCCCCCCCCCTACTCTCACCAACCAAGTCTCATATCTGGCGCCGGCTACAGACCAGTACTTACTTTAACCACACGGCTCTCTCCAACATTTCCCCATCACTCTTCTAAGACAACTGCCGCACTTGCGACGTCCCTTCACACCTACCACTTGGTGCACTCATGTACTGAAAACTCTAAACCCCTCCCCAACCCATCACCTGAGCACTGGGAGTTTGCGCTGACCACCTCAGCTCCGGAGCAACAACAAGCTGTGGTCGACCGGTCACTGAAATCAGCGCGGGCTCGAGGCCTCCTGGTCTTGGGAGGCTGACCGCTGTCACTCTTACGTCTTTTCCTTTAAAATAAATAACCGTTTCTGTTTCTCAGCATTGTAATTTTACGCCAGCACTCCTTTGAGTCATCGATCATCCTCAAGCTCGAAAGGTCATGGGGTTCCTTGTCAGTTTCACGTTCTTGAGGAAACTGGATGTAATGCCGCCCACCAGAAAGTGTAACCAATTTTACGCGATAGGGTGCGTGCAACGAAACATTGGCGCAGCCCGCGTGGGTACTCCCGACATCACGTGGTGGGCCGCCGAGCAGACAACCCTGAGGTGTCTCCGTGATGTGTACTACTACATGTTGTGTCGTGAACTGTGCACATTCTTACGCTAATTTCCCGCGCGGAACGATGTTTTTTCGGCTTTGAACTCGGCGATGCGTTCAGGACCAGCGAACGCAATGAATTTAGTGCATGAGGGTGTGAGCGCTGGGTGAAGTAAATGGTTGCTGATAATTTTGTCCGACTTTGTACGTGTGCGGAAGACGATTCTAATGTTTTTCTCAGTGTCGTTGGAGCAGATTGGCCGCCCTCGAAATGGGCAAGAATAGGCAGTGCCGAATTCGTTGGCGGTAAATCATCGGCGGATCCAAGTTGGTAGTCACATGTGCCTACAAGTTTCCCGCCGGCCTACAGCAAAAGGCTTACGATCGCTGGACACCGAAAATCCCGTTATAAAAAAATCAGTAAGCTTCCTCCATTAGTTCGTATCACCTTTAATGCCTGGGTTTTTGTGTATGGGAACCTCTTAAGTCATTCCCAGCTGCAAGAATGATCGTGCATTTGGTTCGTGACCACGAACGTCAATGTGGCCTCCTTTACTTTCTCTACTGCGGGTAGTTTTTATTTTCGAGTCGTCGCGGCTCTATGTCTCTCGCTGCAAGCCACCGTATCTATTGGTTGGCTGTACGAACTGTCGTTTACTATTGACAGCGACAGTGCACGCCATCCAAGTCACCGGTGCCAATTATTTCGATACAATAAAAATGAGCGTGGGAATAAAGTAGCCGTCAGCTGTTTCGCGTTTGGTTACCGCGATTTCGTTCGTCTCATGCAGTGCGCTGAAGAGTAAGCACAACCCTACCGCACAAAAACAACAAGCCAACGCCCGCTTATTCTTCTTCTTTATCACATGATGAAAAAATAGGAGAGGTTGACGCCTTATAGGAGCGCCGGCCACTCCTCGCGTAAGATTCTGTACGTAGAAGACATTTCAAAAGTCTCAAACTCACTGCCCATTTCGATGAGGTGAGCTCTTCCGGGGAGTTCTTGCAAAGTTAATGACGTCAAGTACACCGCATCGACTCGCTTGTTTTGTTTTTATATTTTAATATATAGAAGGCATGAATACATAGCGTAGGAAAAACTACAAGGCCGAGTGTAGGGGGCTGGGGGTGGGGGATGGAGATACACCGCTCAGAAATTTTCATAGCGTGTTCTGACAAGGAAACACCACCTATGATTCTGCAGGTTAGAATAAAATCGTTGCAAGCAATGATCACACGTGTAAAGCGTTTTTGCAGTTTCTGCAAAATGCAATAAAGCCAACCCAAAAGGGCATGTCGTGTAGAGAACCTTCAATTCGCACGTACGTGCTTCATGGCTATTCAGGGCGAAGTTTCTTAGGTGCTCGTGCCGTCGTCGTCTCCTGTAGTCCTATGTAGTCACAGTACTAGAACAATGGGACTCTCGATTTCCAATGCCTCGCGCTAGAACGTAACGCGTACGTGAACACAGCGGGACAGCCGTTTTCCAACGCCTCGCGCTTGAACGCTTCACGCTTCATAGACGCATACAGCTGTATGCGTCTACCCCCATAGGTTTTATATCCGTGGACAAAAACGCCAAGCCCTATAGGATGCCCAGTGCTCAGCATCAAAACGGCATTATGGATAAGGCGGCTGGTAACAATGGGACCCCCCAACGACGTGTTTCTGGTAAAGATTATGTTTGCAAATTATCTTTGAGAGCTAGGCAAGATCTATTGACCATACCCGAGCGCAAGCGGCAAGCCCGCCTTGTCCGGCGCCCAATCAGCGCGCGCCGTGTTGGAAGAGAGACTTAGGATCTTTGAATACACTTATACACTGCATACTTCGCCCTTCCTATGTGTCACCCGTTTCCTTAAATTAGGGTGCACTGTCGGAAGATATGGGGAGTCGACTCATGAGAGCCAACAAACCCCACCGAATCCACAGGGCACAGGTGACAAAGGGGGTGGCCGTCTGATGTGCGGCTTTCGCCGACCAGAGCGGCAAGAATGAGCAAGAGCCTTGAACGGAAAACAGCACAAGGACTTATATTTAAACAGGCAAGTTACAACACAAGCACGAGGTAACAGATCGATAATTACAGGCAACTTAGATGGAATTCAAAGACAAGAAAATGTCCAATTCGACAAAATGATACAAACAGGCGCGTTAACAAATGAATATTACGAATCGGAGCAGTTAACTAAAAGAAAATGAACAGTTCGATGCATATGAGAGACAGAGTCCCAGCATATTCACCGACCGGGCCGGACGATGCACCGCTGTCGGAGGCGAGTCGGCTACCTGGGAAGCGTGGCTTCGCTGTAGGCCAGGCCGTCCGAGACGATCACGGTCATTCAAGGCCCGGGAGCACGTTGGAGTCCTCCAGGGCGCGGGTCGCCGATGGTGTGATGTACAAACTGGCAGGTGCCGTTGTCAATCACGACGTCCAAACGTAGCTGGTTTGTTTAGGCGCGGCTTCTCTTTTTATAGCCGTGCCGGCGCGGAGAAGGAGAGCACACACACAACGCGCCCGCCGCCGTCAGCGAATAACTTCCCTCTTCCCCCTTCTAGAATCTTCGACGCTCTTTAGAGCTGGCAAGGCCACGCGCACCTCCTCGAAAGTACTGGAAGCTTCGACGAAACCGGAGCGGCGGAGGTTTTATTTTTGTTGTTTTCTGGCCGGCCAGCCGGCGTAAGATCGTGTTACCGCCTCTTCGTTCGAGAAACCTCCAGCCTTGTCTCGGGCGAATAGAACCAAGTGTAAGAAGAATTAGGCGCTGTACAATAAAATGAAAAATTTATACGGTACTTTTAGACGTCGTACGCTCGAGTTTGTGACACTATGTTTCACCTTAGTGAAGACGGCCCGGGATTTTATTCTGCAAATTTCAGATACTTCTAACGATAAATATGGGCTGCGAATCGCACAGAAAACACTATTCGCGAAGTATTCGAATATTCGCACACCTCTACTTTACTTTTTTTCCGTCTCGGTGTGTTGGCTGGCAGGCGGTTTGCGTACAGGCTTCTATTTAGTGTCTATTCTAACGGGGAAGATTAAGAAAGTTGGCGAAACATGACAAAAAAATATTCAGCGCAAGACGTAAACACGACAGCTGTTAAAAGACGATGTTTCAGCCCTTTTATACTGACAGCGGAAATTCAACGCTTAAATTCGTAAGCAGCTACAAGAAACCTGAACCGGACGGCGTACGGTAAAATGGGACGTCCAAAAACACAGTAGTCGGGACTTTCGAGATGACGTCAACGACAATTAGACATGTTTCTCGTTGAGAATAGTGTTCAGCTGAACGCTGAATTTCTTAGGCCGGCTTTACAAGAACGAAAGCAACCTCTTTCTTTGTGAAAAAAGCGCACTCTGGTTCCCATGTACAGAGACGCAGATAGGAACCGTTCGTATTCACTAGATGAAGATGGATTGGCTAATTGCGTCGATGCGTCGAATTAACCTTTGCTAATTTACAAGGACACAGCGCTGGACTGAAATAATAATGGTTACCCACATGAGTTATCACGCCATTAGCCTCCTGGTTTAGATTTGCTTGGCGCTTACAGAGACCCTTGGCAACGGTGCATGTCCGCAGTCATGTTCCTCGGACACGTCTAAAACGTGCTTTCTGTCGTAAAGCTCGGCGCGCTTTTTTTCACTGAAGCCAATAAAAAATCCGGAGCCGTCGATACGGCAAAGTCCAGCCGGTTAGATTGTTCTGTTTGCCATAGGCCGAGCTTTCCCACCGTAGGACGCCGTCGCGGCCGATAGTGCCGCTGCGAAAGCGGAGCAGCGCGGCCTCTTTAAGGGTTGCATGGTCCCTATCAGAGGTC
>NW_027526335.1:176293694-176630725 GCF_048455015.1 Haemaphysalis longicornis | reverse complement strand
CTCAAAAAGCAGAAAAGTTATAGTTTTACGAGCACAAGCGAACTAAATTCCCCGTAGGAATAAATAAAACAACGTATAAAGCGCTTAATTGCACCAAATTTTTATTTATTTCTTGAAATTTCCACGCAACTATCACTGCTTCAAGGTGCGCGCGTGAACAAGTGACGGCAAAATCCGGGCAAGAAGAAAAAAGACGCCCCAAATTATTGATGATGTCATTCCAGAGTACACTCACGCAAGAATCCGGGTTATGGCCCTTCTGAGAAGCTGCAGAGCCGTTGTCACAATCACTAAAATACAGAAAATGTTTAACGAATTAGGCCACATTGCAAAACCCCTCCTCAAGGGAACAGCAACAGAGAGAGAGAGAGACAGAAACTTTTATTCTGTTGAGCCCCTTGCGAGAAGCCCAGCAGCCAAGGCGTTAGAGCCTCAGCCGGTGCGTATGTTGCCAAGCTTCCTCACCTCAGAGACCCGTGTGAGAAGGGCCAAGTCCCCCCGGTCCCGCGCGCCCCGTTGCCCTCATGAGCAGCAAGAGTGAAAGCGGAAACGATCAGACACATGCAGATCCTGAGTATGAGGTGGATATCCTACAGCCAGCCGTACTAGGAACTCACCTGCCAGAAGAAAACCAAAGAAACGTATTCATCGGGACAGCATATAAGGCAGTCCTGAACCATCCATTTTTTACGGCCGATTGATAGATGCTCGAATTGGTTCTTTAAAACACCTTTGAAGACCCCGAGGAGGAGGAAAGGGAATCTCAACTCTCCAATGAATACCCCCAGGAGTTCTGCCAGGAAGCACCTCAGTCCCGCATTATTTATTCTGTATGTGAATGACATAACAAGTATTAGCACAAAACCAGCATATTTCATATGCCGACGACACAAGCCTCCTATTCAAAGCACAAATATTATGTCTAATTTCAGCTATACCTGGCGTTTTAGAAAGTTTGTACTCGTGCAACAAAGCAAATGTCTTACTTATAAACAGTAAAATGCTGAGAGCTACCTTAATTCATTCAAGACAGAGTTGTTGTATTGGACCTAAGCATAAAGATCGATAACACTTTTACAAAGGTTGTAGACACCGTAAAAACATCGGGAGTTTTTTTAAAGACGATAGTATTTCTTGGGCTACTTGAACGGGAAAATTCTGGCCTGTCTGTATGTATGTCTGTCTGTCACTCGATTATCCGGGCCGGCCAAAGCTCTTTTTCTTCATTACCTGTTTTATACAACAAGACAAAACAAAGAGGCATGCATACGAACACTTCAAGGTAAAAAAAAAGCAACACCAACCAAATCAATTTGGACGGTGTGGTTTTATTAAAAGCGTATCATAATTAGAAGGGTGTCTAGTATGAGCACTCAGCTGGGTTGCACTTCCGCTAGCTCGAATACATCTCTGGTGGAGGCACCACTCATAGTTAATTAATTCTTAGCAGTTTGTCCGTTTGAATTTGCATGCCTGACATCCATACGGGGTTTCCATTTCCATAGGCTTTGCAGACCCAAATTTCTGTTTTTAGTATTACTTGTGTGAGCTAACCATCATGCCTGACTAAACAGCGTGTTGAAGACACTTCCCGAGTATTACTAGCATGTCTCTCCAAGACAGCCAAAGATGAAAGCCTCATTGCTTGAGTAAGTGAGGTGTAGTGTGCTACATCGTGTGTAGTAATATTGAGAGATATGAGGTTGCCTGCTCAGCGTAACGATGTGTCACTCAGATTAGATTTTATGTGCAGCCGCTCGTCATGCTGGGACAGTCATGGTGGTCAGCATGCTCAGCTCCACCCCGCTGGAACAAGTGGCAGCAGCGGCAGGTCCGGACGTCGTGCTGTGGTCTCAGGTGGACATTCGAAAGGACCGTTCGATCACCCTGCAAGACGCCTTGCGTGCCAAGCGCTGCGGGTGTGCGGCGATCGTCGTCACGCTCGACCCCCCGCTGGTTACGCGCAGTAAAGCGGGCGAAGAATTCGCTTCCGTGTCGAAACCAATGGCTGAAATGTAAGTCGCTATGGGAACAGTCAGTATGACAGGGCGAGCACCCACTAAAATTGAAATGTGTCGGGAAATAGACCAGTTGGTAGAAATTCATCCTGGTGAAACCGCGCGCAAAAACCAGGACAAAAATAGGAGGAAAACACCACGAGCGCTGCGACCCACTAAAATGACTGGTGCAAGTCATGCAGATTCCACAAACACTTTTGTTAGTGCGTAAGCGAAACCGTTTGTGGTGTAATCAGCATTGCCACTCATTTACTAAACAAACTAATAGCTGCTCAGCTACCACGTAACAGAGATAAAAAATACAAAGCACAAGTGCCTTCTATCAAACGGTTCTTTTATTGGACACACTAACCGAAAAAACCTCATCGTAGTAACTAACACATTCTACGTCACCTTGTATGAACGCTGAGCCTCACTGGCTTCGATATTCCGGTCTGTGCATAAGGAAAGTCTCACTTTATCCCTCCTTCGGTTTTGCAAACGAAGGCGCTTCAAAGTGATAATACATTTCCAATGAGCAGCACGTTCATCGTGCAGATCATCCATGGGCATCCCTGTCCACAGTTCCCATTTTATATTTCTCGCTCTTCCACTTGTCTTGAGCCCCCGGTGATAACGTTTACATAGTGGCGGACTGCGACCGAAATTTATTACCCTATCCGTATCGCATCTGTTCCTATTGGGAGCCTTGGGCGACGAAACTCAAACGGTCAACACCTTCTTATGTCATAGGCTTAGTAGCTGAAAGGTGCAAAGCTTTGTGGACTGACGCCTTCTGTTTGTATGTTTAGTAGAAATACAGAATCTGAGAAGGACTCATTGCGTAGCTAACCTGATATGCAGACTTATCGCTAAATTGAAATCACGTGCAGCATTTAAAAAACGTTCCAGTTAAACAACCACTTCTGGTGAAATACCCCGTTTCTCTTTAGGGAGAAGGTGCCCTAAGCTGCTTTCAATCTGCAATGCACGTGCTTATATGCTCCCCATATCCGCTCCCCCGTAGAGCCTGCTTGATGACCGAAATTTTCACATGACCAGGAGCCGCCTCACAGTGAATAGAGGGCCACGTAGGTGATTTTTTCCTCTCCCGGGAACCTTCGTACTACAGAGACTTACCGAGTACGGCAAGTGCCAGCCTCCTATTCTGAGCGACTGCGCTCTCCCATTGGTCTCCTTTTATGACGGCAGACGTCTTAGATTTCGGGCGGAGGTTACGTTACACCGCAACAAAGAATATAATTTCGGCACATCGCGAAGTGTAGTCTGAGGTTACCGTACCTGTTGACGTTCGACTTAACGAAGGCTGCAGGTGTAAGTTCCCGTTCAAGCAGTTGTTAAAATCCCTTGTGCTATGTACTGAGCCAAGTGTAAATAAAAGGCGCGTCGTAATTGGAGAGGTAGTTTAAAACTCAGGGAAACTTGTCACGCGCAAGCCTTGAGTGGCGAAGCTGTTGTAGGTGAGCAATGCGCACGCGTAGTTAAGTTCCCGTATCATTGTTTATTTGCTTAGTTGCGCTACTACTAATCGTGGTCATATGCGTGGACGAGGTCGTCGCTTTCTTCGCGGCGAGTGGTGAATGCACAGTCATCCACACAATTGTGTACTTCCACACGCTCTTCGTTATCGACTCGAGACAGCGGTGACAGGATCTGCAAGTCGTCTCGGGAAGGACTGACACACTTGTAGCCAGGTCTCCAATTATCCATAATGGCTTCTAGAGAATGCGACTGCCACGTTGACCCCTCCCAAGCACGGTTTATTTTCATCTTTAGCACCAGTGCTCGAGTTTTTTTTTTCTATTGCTAAAACCACTGCGCAAACCGGGGCTCGGCGGTCGCTGCGAGGGACGCGCTCATGAGCGCTGGCCATTTTCTCGCTCCTCTGAGTTTTTTCCAGCCTTTTGTTTTGCTAAAGACACTGCGCGGGCTGAGGACGCTCGGCGGGTGCCGCGAGGGACTTTCTCGCGAGCCTCTGGCGTTTGCTCGGTATTTTTTTTTCCTTCGACGGCGAATCTTCGCCGACTATAAGAGCTGTGCTGTTTAAAACGGCTTGTCTCGTAAATAAGTGCCGAAAAATGTTTCTTCCATTACAGTTTTTGCCCTTGGCGCCCACTAAGAAAAATATACAGCTTACCGCAACCCCACAGAAAATCTCTAAAATCCAACTAAATGTTTTATACCAAGTATAATAAAGGCTATAGAATACAGTTCTTCAGTATATTTATTCGATTATTCTTCTGCGAAGGAAAGTTTGACATCCACCTGAATGCAGCCATACGGCTTAAAAAGAAAACTATACAGCTTCCTCAGAAACTCTGCAGTTCAATAAAAATTCGTCCTGGTCCTGGATTCGAACCCGGGACCACCGCTTAACCGGAGCAGTCGGTCTACCAACTGAGCTAACAAGGAGGCTAGTCGTTTGTAGGGCGAGAACGCATTGATCAACCACTCGAAGTAATGGGTAGGTGTTTTTTTCTTCTTCTTCTTCAACTGCGGAGTTTCTAAGGAAGCTGTATAGCTTTCCTCTGTAGCCGTATGGCTGCATTCAGGTGGGTGTGAAACTTTTCTTCGCACAAACATACTTCACCTTAGGAATTTCCGATAAATCCGGTAGATTAACACCTCGTTTATTCTTCATGGGGTATTAGCATATTCAGCATTCAGAAAAAAACCTTGTTAAAAGAGCCACATAGCATAGAGTCTGACACCTTGCAATATGAAGCGGACCTTAGGTGTTTTGTTTCCAATGGCTTTAACCTAATTGGTTCCACAAATCCCGCAATGTTCGTCCACTGCAGGTTTCAAAGCGTCAGTGGACGCACGCCAGGGCACAAGTGGGATGAAAGCAGGAACTGGGCGGACGTCGACATGCTACGGGATGCCACTGACCTCCCGGTAGTCCTCAAGGGCATCCTCAGAGGTGATGCTGTGCAGCAGATAAACGCTTTTGATAACAAGCTTTGGGACCGCTTAGAAATTCAATATTTGGTTTACGTTCTCGCCAAAGAGAATGACTCGATACGCTCCCTCTAAAATGGTTTAAATTTACTTCACGTGTTATTCTGTTCATGTTTTATGATTTTCTGTTTGAGCTTCCTAAAAGTGGCTGCGAAAAATTAAAGTTGGCATAGCTTATCTTTTCAAGTGCATTATTTTCCGTGTCGGTTCTTTGCAAAAGCTGCAGGGCGAATCATGTCACTCAAGAATTGGCAGTCAATTTTTTCTTTGCATTCTTTAGCCCGTCGAGGCGTATTTTGCTCTGCCCATTTTGCATGATTCAAAGCCCGCCCGCTTGGAAAATCATAGATAACCATGGCTATACGGCGCAATGGTATTTTGCGACCACTATAGGTCCTGAAATAAATCGGCAAAGGATAAAGTGTCTTTAAAGGACACATATACTAAATCTAACTGCTATTAGATTAAGCCGAGTGTGCTCACAAAACCACGGCTATAATTTATGCACCTTGATATGTGCATTACCAAATCAAGTAAATTTTTCTCGGAGTCACTTTAGTTAGAAGATCACTGGTACATTGTAACACTTAAGGCTCTGGTAGAAGTCTGTGAATAAAGTAGTCTGCTGCTCGTTGTTCGTTAGGGTAGCTAAGTAGACTACTCTCATCCCAGCAAATCCAAATTGTTCGCATACAGCGTGTAGGGATTGCAAATGAGCCTACTTAATTGTTATTTTAAAACACCCACCTAAGCAGAGTTGTTTCTTCCCGTATTGTTTTTGTAATTTGTAATTTTTATTTTCATGCACTCGTATTTTTGTGGCTTACAGCTGACGATGCCGCCGAAGCTGTGAACCATGGTGCCGCAGCTATCATTGTGTCCAACCATGGTGGAAGGCGCATGGACGGAGTCACTGCAACAGTACGTAACTAAAATACAATTTGGTTAGCGCTTGTGGAGATCGCTTGAGAAAATGTTATCCACGCCTTTTCCACTACTCTCGGTTGCCGTTCGCCGAATCGAGGGCGAATAAGAGTTCTTGGTCGGTTCAGGTCGGCTCAGCTGGCCATGGAACTAAGAATGATAGGAGTGACGTTAAGGGAGACGAAACGAGCTTCTTTGATTAGAGAACAAACTGAAGTATAATATTTCATATAAAAAGGAATGAACTTGGGACAACCGGTGGAATACAAGGTGGACACAGTCAATACCGAGAGACGGGTGTAAAAAAAGGGGGAGCTAATTACTTGATTGAGGGATGAAATAAGTAATTTCGGAAGCTTATAATGGACTCGAGCTGCGCGTGATAAGAGTGGTTGGGGGTTCGTGGGGGACGCCTTTGTCCTGCAATGGCCCTTGTGGGCTGCCGATGATGATGATGGCGTTGGAAAGATGTAAAGCTTCGCACTTGTCACTGGCCCTGGTATTGCATCCCTCCTCTTATAACAGAGACCTAACAGAAACACATAAATGCAGAGAAAACACGTCGAGACGAAGACCCAATTGTCTCTTTCAACTGCTTTATTTTCAAGTGATGCACTGTTTTAACCAATTAAGTATCGACAAAGAATCAAAACCAGGAAACCACCGCTAGAACGCTTGCGAGAAAAATGTAAAATTAGAAGCTAAAGTAAATAATCCCTGACTGTCGGTTCTTGGTGAGTCTTAGTCTCTGTGATGCAGACGAGCGGCATAACTATATGTGCCATTTTTCTTTCAAATATATGAACGTGTTTCGTTTCTTTGCCCCGTAAAGGGGTTAACGTAAACTACAGCCTTGAAATATGGCTAACATTGTAGCCCACCTGTAGCCTAAAAAGTGTTTAAGCAGCCACACGTGGCTCCCTTTCCGGTTGCAAACTGCTGTACGGTTTCAAACCGCATCGCACTGGGGTTGCAAGTGGCTATATTATAAGTGCAGTCGCAGAAGCAGTGGTCATTACAGAACCATCCCAGAAATATTCGAGGATTTGGCAATTCACCAGTTGGAAGATCAGTGCATTAGCATTGCTTCCTTAGCGTTATCTTGTAAGAAACAGGAATATATATCTTACTATAAATGAGATGAGATTAAAAACTTCAAGTGTACGTTTATTATGTCTGCTTTATTCTAAATATGTCCACTCTTTTCACAATTACGCCCATCTTCCCGCGAGGGAACCCTGATGTGATGCGACGCATCGGGGGGTTCAATTGGTCGTAACGCTGCCTTGAGCGTTTGCGCTCACGCTGTTATTGGATTGTGTCAGCCCACTCACTAAAGGGACCGTCGCTTCCATCACGTCTTCATCGAAAGAATCAAGTCAAGCACGGAGTCGTCAAGCAAAGTCACGCGGAGTCGAACGAGAGCGAGGGCTGACTGAACCGCCGCAGCGCGCTACCCGCTTTATATTCACAGCGCTTGAAGGAGAGGAGACAACGGATGAGAGTCGCGCATGCGCGCACTTGCGCACACCGCGCGTCACCGCGCGACGGGAGCGGCGCGAAGCGCGCGCACGCAGCTGTTGTTTCTGATAATGAGACGGAGTGAGAGTGTTGCGCACAGCTGTTGTGCACAACTGTCGGAGAGAAGAACGGAGGAGGGATGCGGACGGACGGTGCGACAACGACGACGCAGGAGGGACATGCCTCAGAGCAAGAGATGCGTCGCATCTAATAAAACGTTCAGTTGTTAGTCAGCGCTGTGCTCGCGTCCCTTTTCTGCAGCCGGTTCCAGGGTGCTGTGTAAGAAGAACGTCAAATTAGCAACTAGCACGCCGGTCGACACTCGCTAATGTCTGGTTAGCAGTATTATACTTTATCATTAAGTTACCTCTATACACTATTGAAATTTCTGTTATTATTATTAACAAATATTTTATAATACAGAAGGCATCAACAGCACTGGTAAATCTCTTAAATTGTCATCGCACAAGGTCATCCTGGATACCCTGGCTAAACAACTCAGCTGTATCCGTAATCGAACACAATTTCCTAAAGTAACAGCTTTTCCGCCACTTCAAACAGCCTGCACCGTGCAGTAATTGAGGCTTTCATTTTTTGGACAGGAAAAAAACAATCGTAACCACTTCGTGGCACTCGGGATGGACATACAGGGGCCAGATGTGATACAGCCAACATCGTGCATAAAGTAATGGAAAGAATGTCATTTACCCTCCGTTACACAGCAGAAATACTTTTTTAAGGTAATACACCAAAACACGTTATCGCAAGAAAAAAAAACAAGGCGAATCGGAAAAGGGGTACCTTCGCAGATCAGATACGGGTTCTGGCAAAATAGCTTATTCTTATGAGCCTCGTTCTCTGACCCATTCCGGCCTGTGTTTTTGTCAATGAAGGAGCAATCGTGTCAAGAGCACAGAAAATGAGCCCCTTTCTTGAACATTCAGCGGCTTTAGCCCCCTACCCCTCTTTATTCGGTGCCCCTGGGCAGCACCATCCAGTTCATCTCGAAACGGTCTCGTATCACTCGCTTTTACAATTACTTTCGGCGCTTTAATATCTGCTATCGGATAACCTCACAGCGCCAGCTCAGAAAGATCAGTTACACATCTGCCTACATATTTTGGCCTAAAAAAGCATTATTGCACTGAAATTCTCAGGCCTGTGAATTCAATAACAGACAAGGATCGTCTTCCTATTAAGCTCCTTTAGGATCACTACCGTTATCCTGTCTGCACCCCTCATCATATGAAAATACACGACTACATACTGCAAAAGGCCACAATGAAAAGTGGGTCGAATTGTACTCCACCAATTCTTAAAGAACATTCGGCTGCCTTGAATTCACTATTATGCACGTAGACTTGTGCGCTCATTTATGAGAAATTACACCATGTTTTGATACTTACCCACACAATTTGATCCTCGGCAGTATTTCCGGGGCCATTCTTACCGGGACCATTTTTCCCAGGTCCACGGAGCCTCATAAAGCAGCCAGAATATGTTCAAGCACATTTTTACACATTTCTCCTACTATGTTCTGATGCTCTTGCAGCTGGACGCCTTGCCAGATGTTGTGCGCGCTGTGGCTGGTCGTTGTGACGTGTACATTGACGGCGGCGTCAGGTCGGGAACGGATGTAGTCAAGGCGCTGTGCTTGGGGGCCAAGGCAGTATTTATTGGTCGGCTGACTTTATATGGGCTCGGATACAAGGTGAGTGTATAGCAAGGGCATCTTAACGAGTGTGCCAAATCGATACGCAGAAACCTGTGCACTGACATTAAGCAGTAACATTAGGCAGTTCTCATATTAAGCAGTGTTATCCGTACCTGGTGGAAATAAAAGCTACGTTCTAGTGATACAGACAGCAACAGTCCAAAAGCCTCATTGGCTACATAGATTATCCCATTAGAATAGGTCACATGGCTGTTCACATTGGAGGTGTGTGAATGTCAGTGGTAATTTTTGCCGAAGAGCATGACACGCCTTTCGCAGAGCGACCACCTAGTTGCGGCTGAGCCACCAGACAACCGAGACGTCAGGCACCCTAATACAAAATGTACAGTGATGACGATACTGGTGCGGTATGTTCCATGAGCGGCATCTACAATTCGGCACATACTCCCGACGAGAAACCGTTATGTAAAAAACATTATCATCTTGCAACAGGCTCTTGGCAAAAACAAAGCACTGTTTGCTAGGTAGACCCACAACATCAAAGGCTTTTCAGACCAGATTGTCTTGTCGGTCCTCCTGCAGGTTCTTTTTTTTTCATTTTTTGGTAGTGCAACCTCGATCCTCATTTTTCAATAGATCATGGAGCTTCTAGCTGGTTACCTTTTACGGGGAACGTCGACTGGCACTGTTGTTCCGCTCGATCGATGTACGGCTGTCTGAACTATGTCGAAGGCACCGTGGCGAGAAGAACTCAGGGAGATGTTGACCTTTGAACATACTTCTTTCTGGATGTTTGATAGTCGTTTGCACTCGAAACTCCTCTTGAGTGTGATCTCCGTGATCGTGCGGCGTAGAAGGCTGTTCCAAAGCTACACAAAAAGCTTTGTTAAGGGTCGTGTTCGTGCCCAGGAGGCAGGCGCTACGAAGGCCAGCGTTACTGTCCGAACTTTGAAATACTTTGTATGCAGAACGCCGCACTTCACTGGCTGGGGGCTAGGTGTCTTGCTCTGTATCTAGGCGGGAAGCTACCCGGCTGGACCTTGCAGCGTCCAACCGACTGTGGTCTTGACAGCAACCAATCCTTGCACCTCCGTGCTGTGTATTATTTTGCCGCTCACAAACTTCCACAGCTCGTCCGATCCGATGAGTAGGCTCATGTCTTGCTGCTCACATATCTCTGAAGCCATCTTTTCCTCTGCCAGCCGTGGGTCTAACCTTGTCAGCCATGCAGCGAAAGCGCCGTTTATGTCATCATGAAGTCAAGAGCATGGGTATAGTGAGTGCCTCGATCACTTTATGTGCATCGTCGAACTGGCTACGAAGCCGCAGCTTAACTATTTTGCACTTTTATAATCCATACGGAGCGCCTGATGCAATGACTCGATCCCAGGATCGACTCCGGTCGCTGGTTCGATGCACGGTCCCTGGCTTGATCCCCGGTTTTTGCACAAAATGTCGCGGAGCGACCTCCTTGTTGCGGATGAGCCGCCAGAGAACCAAGCCGTAAGACGCCGACCGAACCTTTTTAATGGCAATGACAGACTGCTTTACAATGACAATGATAGTATGGCGGTATGTGCCAGGAGCATCATCTTCTACAGTTCGCAACAACGCTTTCCACATTTTATATACTTACATATTAAGTATGGCTAATAACCCCGATGGAAGGTGTCTGTAAGCCACACCCATGCTGATTCGCATCTGAGTTTGGGAGTGCATCAGGTTCGTATTTAAACACGAGTGATAAATCAGACATTGTTACCACATTGCAAAATTTTATTGTCACCAGCAATTTCAAAATGTGCAAATTTTTTATCCATTTCTGATTACCTTGCTCACTGTTCATAACAACGACGCTTCCTTTTTGACATCACATGAGTGCGCATCTTCTGCGGTTGGTGGTCTTGTGTGATGGTCTTCTGCAGGGCTAAGCAGGCCTTCTTGGCGAGCATTGCATGTGTGCCCAACTTTTGGGCTTTTTCGCAGGGCGAAGCAGGAGTAGTCGAGGTTCTCGAAGGTATAAAAAGGGAACTGGACGAATGCCTGGCACTCCTTGGTAAGAACCTATTTACGATTTTTGTCGAGAAAACAGCGCCCCACTGTGAAAACCCCATCGAACGGGTAGCCGATACGAACAATGATTACCAAAAATATCACCAAGAAGAGTGACACAACATGGCATGAAAGAGCAAAACACAACCTTGCTGCTGTTATATTTCGCTTTATATTATATTTTGCTTCTAATAAAAAAACGTCGAGAAAGTCACAGGATGCCGCTTGCGTCCCACACGCTTTGCTAAGGGGTGGTGGAGGTCGCATAATTATTGCTACGTCATCTCTGCGTGTTTCTGCCGAGCATTAGTGTTGCTTGGTTGCTATGGCTTACGCGATTTCTTCAGAGATCGTACAGACGTAATGGCGTCCGCTGGAGCCTTCAACGTTCGAATAGTTCGCGCGAATACCTCCGAAAGCATCCCCTGCTATGTGGCACCAAAACTGTAAGGATCAGAGATAACGTAAATAGTTTGTGAGATCCTTCATGCATGCCGATGTGGCGAACCGGCTCTACTAAACTTCCAAAAACCTCACCTACTATATGGCGGGAGAAAGTGTAAAGATCAAGAAAAGGGAGCGATAAAGAGTAGTGCGGTTCCATGTGCGCGCAATCATGGCCAACTTGCTACACCAAAAGCCACGCCACAATCTTTGCCAGCTATTTCTTTCTTTAGGATGAAAGGTATAGCGCTGTGAGAAAGTAGCAAGGAAAGAGGAAACAGAAGTTATGACAACTGCAAAGATGCCGAAAACATTGGTTTCACATTCGCGGTTCCCGACATGCATTCTTGACTATGTGGCGGTTGCCGACAAACTACGTGATGATCGTTGTCTAATTACGTTTGAGCAACGTATACTACGCTGCAGCCAAATGCACGTCATAGGCTTCGTAAGGCTATGGTACCAAGAGAAGCTTATTGGAATTTCTGTTGCAAAGACAGAGTTCTACTACTTTGTTTTACCTTTTTGCCCTAAGCATGTGCAGCTGCTGGACCTACAATAGAAGCTCCGCCATGACGTCATTTAGGTTGAAGCAGTAGTTCAAAATCAGGAAGATTAAAATAAACATTCCGCATGAACAACCCCCCACAGAAATTTCTTGAGCAGTTTCTCTCAAAATACGTGCGGATTACCCGCGTTTTCTGTGACAAAACTTTAGCATAGCAGCACATGGGCAGGGCAATAGGTAATACGAAGCGTTTTTTTATATCTTATGAAGACAGGCCTTTTTGCAAATAAAAAACCGGTAAGTGGAAAAGGTTGTAGAGATCATATAAAAGCCAAAGAATGTGTAATTGTTTTCTCGATATGAAATACCGCCGAACCTACTGCCGTTCGCTGAAACGTACAAAAGTTTGTGGTAACGATTGTATTACTAATTATCTATACACATTGATGAAGAGTCCATTCGGCCCAGTGGCCGTAGAATTTTTTCGATTATTGAAATTGCAACTCTATTCATCAGTGCTTTAGCGCATCATGTACTCCCACTCGGTTGCCAGTGGCTCAATGTCATTGAATGCAGACAAAAATACCCGCAGTAAAATGTGCAATAACGACAGTTTTTGAAATTGTACGAAGCCTGCTAGAGGGACCACATCATTATCACTTTGTTTGGGGTAGTTTTGTAGCGAGAGGTACAATGGCCGTATTTTTCCGTTTAGCTGTGACCGGTGGCCGCACCTCGTTTCCCTAGCTGGCAGCGGTTCCTACGGAACCTGCGGCAGCGAGGGAACCTGGAGATCCCCTAGCCAGCGCAGCTGGCAGCACCGCTCGCCGCTATAAAATAAAAAAGAAAATAAGAAATTAAAAAAAGTATAAAAGCAAAAGCGGTAAAAGGAAGAAAGAACAAAAAAGAAAAAGAAAAAAAGAAAAATTAATAGCGGAAATTGTTTGTATATAGAAGGAGAGGCTCGGTGGGATTTGTCGTCAGGGTTCGTCGCCGGAACAAAATCAAGCGCGGGAAACGAGCCGAGGAGACGGAGTAAGACCCAGCCGCACGCCTCGAGAAGCGTCGTAATCATACAGAGAACCAAGCTGAACAATATAATTAACCCTATCTCTCGCTACCCACACCCAGGCACAACTGAGTTAAGGAACAGCGAATTTTTTACCGTAAATTTTCTTTTATTGCAATAAAGTGTGTCGCTTCTTCGGCTGTTAGTTACCAGTATTCCGGTAAGCAACACGGGTGGTCTATGTTCACTATATAACTAATTTTGTACTTTTATTTGGTTCTTGTCTAGGTTGTACGGACGTACTGAAATTGAACAGTGGGTTTCTGGCGTTGAACGAGACCATCCACTGCGACACATCTCAACAGCTTCTTGGTTAAAATATCAAGAAAAATGAACAAGTTCGCAATCCCAGGAAAGAGTACAATAAAAAAAGTGCACACTTGGCTAATTTCACTGGTGGAGCATTTTCAAACTACTTCGTGCGACGGGTTGCTGGTGCTGAGTGCAACCCCTCTTGAAGTAGTTGCGGCTCACTTCGCCAGGATTCTTCTGTTGGTATGCTAGGTCATCGTGACCGTGAAGGCGCCTGTGTTTGTCAGAACGGTCTCGGAAGAGCTTGGTGACAAATTTGCGGCGGCTTCAACTTTTCTCAATAACTACTACCAAAATAACAAACTGATTAAGCCTAGCGTCAGCAGACTTAGATATAAGTAGATATAATTGCCAGTCTCGAAGCCCTTGCACATCACACAGCAGCCTCTTGGACAACCTAGTGGTCAAGCCACCTGCCGCTGCAGCAACTCAGGCTTTAAGCCATTCTACACGAATCGCAACGAGTGTCTTCACGAGTACAAATCCCGACCAACTTTGTCGTGGTACAAACTCTCTAATCCCCATCGAAACAGTGTGGCAATGCTTCGCCCTTGTAGGTCCTTTTAGATATCTCACTGCCAGAAACAACATCGTATGCTCCCACTGAGGGTGCATGTCTCTCTGTCTACACTGTCCCGTGAAATTGATACGTCCCGTGACGATATGTATCCGTGTGTCGAACCGAAAAATTCCCGGTTCGGCTGCGGTTCGGGTGAAATAATTTCGTTCTGGCTTACTTCCAGTTGAACCAAATTACACGACGAACCAGTTCGCGAACCTGTTCTCGGGCCTTAACCAGTTTGCAAGCCTGAACCGGTTCGGGAACCGGTTCGGAAAGAATAATTATAACTAATTAAAAAATGATGCTTAGTCTGCAGTTCAGAATAAACTTTAACAAGAAATGTAAGTTTGGTTCTTTCTAAGGATGGCTTTGTGTCGATAAAAATTATGTCGATCTTAGTGGCAGCGTTAAACAATTTGCGAGCGCCACGCGTGAGCTTTGACGACGCCGGGTGCTCCTCGTCATGCGCGTGCTCATGTGCTCAGCGAACAGCGGCAGTAACTATGGCCCGGAGGTTTTCATGACGCCGCACATATTACGGCCAGCAAGCACAGCTCCGCCGTTAAAAACGATTACCTTGGTAGCAATAGAACATGTCTCCCTTTGTTATGAAGCATACGTCCTTCCGAATGCGCCATTCCAACGTGCTCGAACTGATTTGGATTTGTACTTTGACTTTGGCTCATTCTGTTTGGAAGAAAGCTGCGTGTTTCAACCATCGTTCTTTTAAAGGGGCTGTCCAGCCAAAGTACAAGTTTGTTTGATTCAAAAGATTTCGTGTTTTATAGCGCCCTGAGTGCATTCCCGGCAGCAGCAAGTGAGGCTTTATTTACTGAGAAATGAGTGAATGTAAGTTAAAATTTTGGATTCTCCCGCCAAATTGGGTTTTGTGACGTGACGTCACAAGAAAGGGAAGGGAAGTTCAAGTGCGCTGTTCAGTCTGCCGTGGTCGGTGGAGCCTTGTTTACCGTTAGTCCTCTTAGATGGCGCCACCAAACTGCTCCGCAGCGCTGTTCACATTTGCTTTGTTTATGACCGTATTTCTACCGCCTGGCTTGTTTTTGTTTCTGTAGGTAGTTATAGTTTCGTAAAACATTGAGTATGTTCGACAAAAAAGGTCACTAAAGACAAAGTCGCTTACGTCAATCAGCTCGTGTCGTGTGAGACAACCACAAAGCGCTGCACTGCTGTACAGCTGTGACAAGCCTAGTGCGCGCAGTACCAGCAGCAGTACGCACTGGTACCTATATATTTGCGTGTACTTTCGTAACTTACATTGTTTAACCCAGAATATTTACTGCTATAAAATGAGTGCATATTGATTTAGGCGGGAGTAGCTCGTTCTGCAAACGTATAAGACCTGCGTAACTTGCGTTAGCTTTTACCGGCTTCAGACAGCCGTACAGAGGTGCATATTACGTCATATGTTCTGGTGCGGGAAATGAGCTAGTGAGTGGCCTCGTCATTCCCTTTTTCCCCAACTATATAGCTTATTTGAGCGAAGTACGTTAAAAGTGTTCTCAGTATGAATCACGAGGCTATCTTTCGAATGAATCAAACTTGTGTTTTCTCAGCATGGCCCTTTTAGGGTGGGGATGGGCTTCTATTTATTTCCGGGTATTACCTCGGCGGTTACCTCCAGGCACACAACCGCGAAATGTAGTTCAGCAATATGCGGACATGCTGGGCTCACTAACTTCCTTTACAATGTGCGGCTCTACTTTCACAAGGCACCAAGTAATATAGCAGCAGTTAAAATGATTGACTCGACACTGCACAAAGTAGATGGAATTTCACCAATGAATAAGAAACAGTGCAGTATTGAAGCCTCAGAACATTCGATGTACCCCAGTAATTGCGCGACACTCACCTGCAACTATTCTCGACCGCGTGAACTCTTTCCTAAAGGACTACTTACAGCAATCCTTTATATCCTCGTTTCATTTCTTTCACTGGTGCCTATTGGCCCAATAGTAATGAACCAGCGCTTGAAATCCGCGAGCACACAACAAAAATTTCAATAGCACACATTGTTTTGTAGCTTTGATTGCTTGGAGATTTTGATTGGGTTAGCATACGACACTGCCCATATGCATAAATCCCTCGTTTCGGCAATGACTTGTGTGGAACAGACAATATTATGTCTAGAAAGCATAGAAATAAGGTGGATGTCACTCTAAGAATTTGGAAGTATTGTTTGGCAAAAAAATTGCAAAAATTGTCCACTCTTTATTGAAATTTTCCTGAAATAAATTTTCGCAACCTAAAAAAAATTACGCCACTTTGAGCCTCACTATGCTCCTCAGGCTCCAAAAGCACAGAATGACTTGATCAGCGTTACCGATGCAAGCTGGTGGTTTCAGTTCACAACAAATCGACTCAGGTTACCCCCAAAAAAACCCGTTCTCGAATGAGTATAAACAAAATTATTTTGAACTGAGTAGTTTGGTGATGCGGTCGAGCTTCGCCGATGTTATGGATTCGATAATAATATCAGTACCTCCGTGCTTGACTTCAACAAAGCTTGGCTTCCCATTAAACTTTTGGTGGTTTTGCGTGCAGAAGAAATACCTGCACAATAATGAGCGCTGTATAACAGCGTTGCGGTTTAATTCGGAGCACCTGACAATGTTTAACATGCGCGGTAATGTCGACCTAGATAAGTTTTTGCCTTTTACCTGCTTAGGACAGGATCCAACCACACACTAGCGTTAAGGAGCGTCAAGGCTTCGCCATTGAGCCACCCACAAATCGTAATGAAAGTTGTACAATTTACGCAGACTCTTTGGGTATCCACGCCCTTCTGAAGAACCGGGACATTTCACGAAACCTTCAGCTGTCTGTACTGCTGGACAACCCCGGCTGGAACGAATATCGACCACAAACCCCAGAAATTAAGTACGCTTTATTGACTAGAAACTGCTTCAGAAACTGGACTCTTTCCAAATCAAAGTTAAGTCGGGCGACTGGCAGCTTTACGGCCTTCTTTCTTTTGTCGCAGGCGGAGGGTTTGTCTGTGTTTCTAGCCTCCCAACTTCCACTGGTAGTGAGTGCTCAACCCTGTCTACCTTCTCCTGCCTCAAATCCTGCGTTCTCAATAAGGTGTGATCCGTTTTGTGGTAGCTTGCGATTCCGCCATCAAAGCACTCAGTACAGGAAAGCTACAAAACGAAACGGCTGATATGCTCACCGACGACAGTAGTTATTGACCATCTCGCGATGCCTTCGAAGAAACACTAGACAATAAAGGAAAGAGCTGTATAAGATACACCCAGAAATCAGCTGTAGTACCCACATACACACAGAAATCATCTGTAGTACCCACAACCAGGACGCCGTAGGTAACCGTGTGGTATGTTGTACAGCATGCTGTTTTGCGACTGGACCGTGTTGCTATAGCGTAGCTTGGCAGCCACAACATAGCTCTCCCGAAGTGCTGTTAAAATTGGCCGCGGGCTTCAGCTGAATTAGGGCATCGCAGCTGTAAAAAACTAAACAACGATGTGTGCGTAAGTCTTTAAGTTAGCGTCCATTCAACCACATTTTTTGTGCTGCATTTGGGATGCTAGAATCCACTTCTGAGTATTCTTTCCGTCATAAGTTTGGGATGCAATCCAGGGGGATATATGATTACTGCTTTACCAGAGGTGCGGAAGGCGATTTTTGTCGCGATTTTCTGCCATATGATGAAATATTTTAGAGCACGTAGAATTTTGTCTACGCCAAGATTCCCAGGCGAGCAGTGTCACTTGTAGCTGTAGCTACTTGCATCAGTTTTTAATTGCTGCCAGCGCCACGTCGCTGTATGCCGAGCCCCGCAAGTGAATGGGGTCAAGAGTTCCCACCTAACGTCGGAGACATTCAGCTACGTCACCTTGCTTTCTATACTTACAGCGGCCATGATGCTAGCGTATAGTGGTTGCGCATCCCTCCTTCATTTGATCCGTCAGAGCGATAAATTAAATGAAATGCAAACATCTGGCCCTGCTGTAGGCCCTTAATACCTTAACCAGCGTATATTGCTGAATAAAGAGAGCGAAGTGCCTTTATCAATAACCCCACGGATAGGTGTGAGTGCCTATTTAAGGAATTGCGAAGCAACGTCAAACTCTTCGTATGGCATGCAGCGGCTACCTGCTAACGCCGTTAGAACCGATACCTCAAAGTAGGCTTCACTACATAGGGTATAAGAGTAGCGGCACTCAGGTGCGCATGTCAGCAACGGCGGCCATTTTGGTGTTCTTCAGTGTTGCGAGGTTACCGCTTCTACAGCCTCGCCGATAACTTCTAGCGGGTCGTTTGTTAACAGCAGTGCCGAAGATGCAGCAACACGACACGTTCGTACGCACTTCTCTTGTTGGAATGCTGCTACGTGCTTTATCTTTGATTCGTGTTCGGAACAAAATCAGTCGCCCACAGCCGAATAGCAGGGAGGACAAGCTAAGTCTACCAAAGTTTATCGCCTTAAAACGTACAAGCTACAAAATGGCGCCGCCCATGAACCGTCGCAGTGTACGCAAGTGTCACGTGTTGCGAACTGACCAATTATCATGCCGGTGGCATGAAACAGCAAGAAAAAACAGTCCTGACAGTCTTTAACCTTATCTAGTGACATTAGGTATGCCTAAATGCAGAAACACCCCGGAAAAAAGAGTGAGGGTTCTCGTCGTTTCTGATGAACAAGCGAGGCAGACCACCCCCAAAACGAGGCAGGATTGCCTGCTCTTGAGCGTCAGCTTCGAGAATGATGAAGCACCTTGGGGGGGATAGTTTTTGATCGTGGTTCATCTGGGCGTACGGACACGATCTAAGCATTGGGGAAGAGATAAACAGCTTGGTTGAAAAACAGACAGACTAGTGCGTGAGCGTGCAGTATCTCACTTTGCTTGACGCAGAGTTTTGATTATATTGATCTGCAGCGCTTTGCGCCAGCTATTTCTTTTTGGATTAATATTTTTGTTCGTTATAGAGGCAATCTAGATTGATATTTTACGTCCTTAAAATCTCACGTAAAATTTAGCAATTCTGTCGTTTCGTTCTAACATATTGTTCTGCCCGTGCTGCGTTGCTATTCGGCACTAATGGCCAGCGGCATGGTTAATTTGACCTCCCCAAAGTAAAATGTCCCACATCAATATCGAAAATGAGAAATAGCCGTGTTTTATGTGAGCTCCTGAAAGCCCCCGCGTAATGACAGGGCGTCGGACTGATGGAAACCACTCGGCACTTCGCTCTACTTTCCCAAATACCGTGGACATTGTCAATAGACGTACTGAAAGGTGTTACTGCGGCCCAAAAATTACAAGAACGTTCCAAACCGACGTTTCAAACCGATGTTGCACCGACATGTCCTGACTGTCCAAATGACTGCAAGAGTCTGTATACCGAGGCGAGTAATTTTAATCAAATAAGCGGGGCTGAAAAAGCGTCTTCCAGAACTCGCACTCGGCGGCACGAAAGCCGTGGATGTCGCTGTAGTTCTGTGGAGCGAGAACAACGGCCACTGGGTTGCTTTCCGTGTACAAGGGCCACTGGCGACCGGTGGGCAACTCCGGAGTCCTGAAAAACAAAAATGGAGAATTAATTTCAAAGGGCAACATATATATCGACAGTTGTGGTGCTGAAATAAGAGGTGAAGTAGAAAACATTTCTGATGCAATGCTGAATCCTTCGATTGTCCATTGCATGTCGGTTTGATTAAGCGATTCCAGCCTTCCGACTTGACTTACTTTATAAAAACTTAATGCGTTAGATTACTGACGCGGCACAGGGGAATGGGATTATTCTAGAGGACAGAAGAAACCAAAGGCAGACCGGAGAAACTGTAGAACGCTAGTATGAGACAAAAACTCGGGTGGGACTTCCAAAATGTTAAGGCTAAAAGTTCCGTGTTATGCAATATGTGCTCATGCTTTCTCGTATGATAACTAACTTTGCCTTTGTAATGTCAGAACATAGTTTATATATACGAGCACCTTGGGTGTCTACCAACTGAGACTGCGGAAAGGAGTCCTAAGCTAGGCGGTCTCAAGCTGTAGACTTCTGGATGGCTGTCTTACTCTAACTACGCTGCGAGCAGCCAACTGCCAGCTTCGATGCTGGCGCTGCAACTGAAAAATCCTCATAAGCTTCATGACCCTCGTACCCACAGGGAGGGAACAAGCGGAAACTTAAGCCGTAGCGTGGGCGATCCGCTGAAACATCATTCCACAGTCCCGAGAGGCCATTAGGCCAATGGCTGCAGCCCCAATAATAAATGCTTGACAAAGATTTTCCCAACCACTGTGGGGAAAGTCCACAACACAATGATACTCAGACACAAGAGTCTCGAATGGAGTGGCGAAGCCGACCAGGCAGTGTTCGAACTCCTATAGAGTGACCCCTGCTACCATGATAAACCACGTAGTACCTTAAAGGCCGACTGCAACAAACATTTACATGCTCCAAATGCTGTTTCAACGCGGGGTATACACTACTAAGGTATTTTATGACCTAATTTCAAACTCCACACACGCACAGTATTTTTATAAAACCCGTGTGAAAACACGCCACTTCAGCCGGTGTAGCACCTAGCGGAGTGTCGCCACAACTGGTAGCCACTGCGGCGAACTTCCCGATATGACGTCAGAGTCAGGATTCCCGTGCGGGCATCGTCTCTCCTGAGCAGCCATTTTGAATGCGGCCTCACGTCACTGAACAGCGTAGCTCACGCCTTTTGCTTAAATCTTTGCATTCACGCGTTTTCGTATTGCGAGAAGCTGAAGAAGTTTTGAATTGCCGAGACAAAAAGAGCAAAGTCGAAGACGGCCGGGCCCGGTCGGCGCGAGGCGATTCGCCGTCGGCGAGCGAGTAGGCAGTTGCACAACGGCTGGTTTCACGGTCGCGACGACAGCAGTAGGCTCTCAGACGTCTCTACGAGTACGGTTACGGCCGCCGTGCGGCGCACTGCAAGTACGGTCCCTCGAATATACTTCTCAGGACCGTACTGCAAGCTCGCGACCGGGCGGATCGACGGGTGCGCATTATGCGAGAACGGCCGACGCGATACTATAGGCTGTTGTCGCGGGAGGTCGGGGCGCGCGAACAAATACACCAGCTACGCAGCTCACTGCACGGAATTAACACAGTTCCAACAGCTTCATCAAAATGTTAATAAAAACCAGCCGCTGTTGGCAATGCTTCGCTCACCAATTAGAACAACAGGGGGCCCACATTTGGCCGAATGTTGGCAAGGTTGGCAAAATTGAGTCTCGTGTAAGGTAGTGTTACGCCAGCAAAAAACAAAACCGCAGGCTTTCATCGCTGCGTGGCGTTGTACACGTATATAGGCGGACATGATTATCTAAAGATTTCGTGGGCACCCTGATAAAAGGAACATAACCACCCGTGTAAACAAAAAATACTAATAATATTCTTGATTTGAACTTTAATAATATCAGCTCAAACCGAATACTGACAGGCCCTCCGGCATGGTTCGGCTTTTTCTTCCAACGGTTGTATTTTTTTGTTTTCTTGCGTCACAAACGACGGGTGGTTCGATCAGCACAGCGAAAATATCCTGTGTCTGCACCTATCTAGCGCTCAACACTGCTTTTTGTGTACCTATTTCCGAGCTCTCAAATTCACCACGACGCCTCGCAATGCCTGTGTTTACCTTTTACCGAACGACTACAGGCGCGTCTCAGCCGCTCATAGTGAAGCAGTTACGGCTGCACGGAATACCCAACCGCTTATCGCGCATGTTTTAGTTTTCAAGAAGCGGACGACCCGAAACACATCGAATTCGCGCCGCCTTCTCGAAGGCAGGCGTGGGTGAATCGGCTAGCAGCGCACACTCGATTCCAGACTGGAACATCACTTTCGGCTGGCCGTAATTCCCGCCCTTTTTTTAGTTTCGGTTTGGAAAATACATTTTTTACATCTTTGTTTACAATGCAGCCACGCATATTTGGGCCTCCAGATATCGCACGTACAACCTTTTAAAGTAATACTACCGGCAAATAGCGCAATTAACCGGCCGAAAAGTTTGTTGCAGTTAATCTTTAAAGCTGCGCTAAATACGGGAAAGCTTCCGCCCTGTTCATTGCGACCAGGCCATATGCAAGGTTATGCTCAGGTGATAACACCTGAAACATTACATATCACATTTATACCGAGACGAGGGAGACAGTCATAATTAACTTGTCGCTACGAAATCGGCTTGAGGTAATTGAGGGGGCGAAGAAACGAGCTGCTCCATATGGGGCCTCGACTTGGTCTACTACCTTTGAGATCCTTACCAAATGTATACCCCATCTACTAAACCTCCCCCAATTCCTTACTCAAGAAAGATCTGGCATCTGTATTTTGCTGTTTCTGAGTAAAAAACCAAAGCGCTCAGTCCGGCCAGGGCATCCAAGTACAACGTTGAAATGCTGTCGCTGTTGCTCTCTCGCCCAAACTGATCAACACCAACCAGCCGTAATCTTTCATGCCCATATCTTAAGCCACACAAGGGTAGATTATTTTGTCCTTTTTGTTCCACAGCGATTGTACACATACTTGACATTTATTACCTGGCCTTCGGTGTTTTTAAATATGCCCGGATAAACTCAAAGGGACAGAGATCCCATTGATGTCGAATATATTTTGGGTGTTCCAAATGAAAGGGCGCCACTTCAAACACCTCCACCTGAAACGGTTTTGCTGATAGCGCAGTAGAACGCTTTAAATTACAATTTTGAGATCCATTATGCAAATCCAATACCGCCAGAATAAATGCTGGCAACCTTGACAGTAAGCCTTGGCAGCAAGATACGTCTAACGGCAAAGTGATTAAAAGGGTATAAAAAAACTTGTCCCCGCCTAAAAAAACAATAATATGCCACCTTTCCGGTTCCTTCATGCGGTTTTTGTATCACGCTTCGAAATCGACGGAGTTGTTTGGACACGCAGTCTAGTGTCACTTTTTGGCACTACATGGCGCCACCTTTCAGATTTAGGATGTTTTAGTGCAAAATTAAAATTATTCCTGCCTGTTTATTTATAAATTCTGTGCAGTTGCCCCACTATAATAAACACTGTCATTCATACGAGCTAGATGACATGTACTCCACAAAAATTGGCCTTTAGGATCATCGGCAAAAAAAAAATACAACGCAGCAGTGACGCAGATAGAGGTAAAACGCACACGAGCGCTAGTAAAACGCACGCTTGTCTCTCCTCGGTCCCCGTCTCTGCTGTGCTGTATTTTATGTTAACCATGTAGAACAAAAAGCCGAAATGGCCAATTAGAAATGTTGCGCATAGGAAAGAGACAACGCTCCAGCCATTGATGAACCTAAGCCCTTTCACAAGAGAACATAAAGCCTGTAGTTTAAAAGATAGGAGTCTTCGGCTCGATGCCCTCTCAATACGTCTGGCATTTTCATTTGTCAAAAGAACCATCACAACCAAAACCTCAGAGTGGTGAGATACACTTATCAATTTACGAGCGACATGGTTGAATGTTCGGACAGCAGAGCTCTAAGCAAGACAAGGACACATCACATTCTAAAGGGAGTGCGAGCTCACTCACCCGGTGAGGGCAAAGGTTGACAAAATCCGGATTAGTGCCTCGCTGGTGTTGTAGTCCTCGTCCCCCAGATGCAATGCATCAGTAAGAGGTTTCCCGAACAAGAACATCAGCTCGCCTGTGTGCGGCGTGCGGACCCACGTTGGAAGGTTGGACGAATTGTGCTTGTGGTCGAACACATAACTGAACACTTTGTTTTCTCGCGCGGCATGGCGGTTAGCCACACTGTTAGAAAAAACCGTAAAATTACAGCGAACTTTACGCCACTGGAGCCGTAAACGCGCCGTAGGCGCTGCGAAACCGTACGTTCCCGCTTACGGTACCTGTACCGTATCTTCAAAATACGGACGTTCAGGCCTTCCGGCCCCTTATTTCTGCTTCATTCAATTATTAGCAGACATTTCCATAGCGTATAAGCAACGTACCCAGCATTTTCACTTTATTTCGGCAACATTCTCATCAAATTTCTCGTCTCTACGTTTCTTCTCGGCGCAACGTGACCGGAGCACCAAGCGGGAACCACGCGGCTGATCGCGGAGCGAGACACGCATGCGCAGACAGCCCAACGAAAATTTTTTTCGCGCCGTCCGTGCCGTTCGGAAGCTTGCGGGCTCCATGACAGCGAGGTTCGTCAACGGCGTATAGTTTCGAGATTTGTTTGACCGCTGCCAACGCTGGAACAACGAGACTGCTTCCATGAGACTGCTTCCACGGTAAGAAGTCTCCCGTGAACGTGGATGATTTAGAATTGTTTGGCTGGTGTAAGTTGTCCATGTCGCGAGCGTTTTAATGCCGCCGAACGGTTGACTGAAGGTCGCGAGCTAACCCTCGCGCAGGCAGCTTGGAGATGCGAGATTAGATTACATGTGGTCGCATCGCGTCCCTTGAGATAAGGAGCTGGGCGTTAGAGTAAATAAGGTATACGCGGTCGCATTGCGTCTCTTGAGATAAAGAGCACGGTGTTACTGTAAATAAGGTATACGCAGCGTGTAAACAGCCAGTTGGCAACGAACAAAAGGCAGCTTAGTTTACTCGCGAGTGTAGTCTCTACGAGGCGAAATTAATTTAAAAATTGCGTTGTGGGCAGTTCTGATGCAGTAGTATGATATAGCGCGTTCTGTATTGCAGAAATATGCCATGCACTTTACGCAAGCTGCACGTTTTGTTCCCCCTGCTGCGTCCTGACTCAGCCTTCACCGCTAGGCATCTAGTTTATGCGGGAAAGCTGTAGCTGGGTTTGACGCAACGAAAAATGAGAGCGTAGGATGTTATGGGGCTTTTTTTTTGCCTGGTGTTTAAGATTAAGTTAAACTACGCAATTTTTATCTAGACCAACTTCACGAAATAGATGTAACTTCAAAAAAATCTTTCTGAAAAATTTTTGAACAATGTCATTTCTGCTGGTAAGTATAGTAGTGTTGGATAACATTAATATGTATGATAATTTTATTACAGTGCTTGTTTTTCAGTGTTGGCTTTATGATTTTTATCATGCATAATTGTTTTATGGAACATGTAATTCTACTCAGGAGCCAAGACGTTCGCCGCGTCGCTTTATTTGTTCTAGGGGCGCAGCTCTTTTTGGGATGGAAGTGTGGAATATAAATACCTGTCTTGAAATCTCGCTCACGTTAAAGATCCCCACCCCAATCATTAATTTGCTGCCCTCTATTACTATGCACCCATAGATTAGTTACTTCAACGTATTCAATCTCAACAATGAAACCTAATTACGTAAAAAGCAAATAGGATATCTTATGTAAAGCTTAATGCGACTTTGAAATTTATAAATGGGCAAGTTATGTTTGCAGTTGAGAATATGTTTGTAAGGATGGTTTGTGACGACAGATGGTTTGTGACGACAGCGTGACGACAGATGGGGACAAGTGGAAAGACAAAAAGCATGCTATTATGTCTATTTATGATTTTATTTTATTGTAAAAATCCCACAACCAGAATGTAGCTGGCCACTCAAAAAAAAATCTAGAAACCCAGGCCTGCTTCAGGGCAATGTTAATCTGCACCGCGATCCCAAGCCGCATATTTCCTGATGACAACATAACATTTTGGTTCTTTTATGGCAAAATGCAAGGAGCACTTATTCATTTGTTATTGTCTATCTCAGTTTATTTCTGAAGCATGCTTGGGTTTCTAAGTTACATATTATTTTCCTGTGACAGTGCATGTGCTAAAAACACGATCTCTGAAATATATATACGTGTGTGATCTTTTTATGATAACATTTTCAAGTCAGACCGTGTTCATGGTTGAAATACGCAGCGCATGAAGATTGAGATGGCGTTAAAGAGACCTCTTTCACTGAGCCTTTGTCATTTTTCTGCATATTTCATTCATTTGACCCCTTTCCCCCGGGTGGGGAACAGGGGGATCGCCGTGTGTTTCGTGGGTCTAAAGAAGGGAAGTTTCCCGGTGTCGGAAAAGAAGTTTTTGAGTGCCTTGATAGCACGCAAGACGGTGCGCTGTGGGCCGACAGCAATAGTGAGGCGGCAAGCAACTTTACTAAGGAGGGTATAGTTTCATGGCGAGTACGAACCCACTAGCATGTTGCGAATAAAAAAGAAATTTGATTACACAATTACCTACGTGTTTCCACGAAAATGGCAAGGCTCTGACAGTGCTTCTCTGAGCAACTTTATTGTATGAAATTTCGACCTTTAAAACTGTGGCAATTTTGTCCTGCATAATCAACCCTCCCCCCAAATTCACGCCGAATGTTCTGGAAAAAAAGTGGGTTCATTACGCGAGTAAGTACAGTATGCTCAATCACCTAAGAACAAAGGTTTTGTATAGTTCGAGTGGGTAAGCTCAAGCTAGGCATAAATGCCTTGCGTGTGAAAGAAAACTCCAATGGTAAATGCAATTTTGTGTTATTGAATGTTGATGCCATGTTATTATATGAACTCTTTAGGCTCACAGGTGTCAGCCTCGGGGGGAAGCTCTGCGGCGTGCCAAAAGAGGAAGTGGCCGAGCTGGTGTTGTTCATTCGGTCCTCCTCCAAGAGCGAGTGCGTTCTGGAGTGGGCCCTGAAGATGGAACAGCCTGGAACTAAGCTTGGCAAGGAAAATGCTGATTCAACCTGCCTGATCCCACTGCTGGTATCCTACTTTGGTGACGACCTGGAGAAGATAATGCAGCTGCACGAGGTAAGAGTGCTCCCATGTCTTGTATTGTAGCTGTATATCTGTGTGCAGTGATGGTTCAGCTATACAAAACAAAGAAGGCAATGCATAGTACTTTTTTAAGTGTAACCTTTTAACGATATTTATCTGTTACAGCTAAAAGAGGGTGGAAGTGAGATGGAAGAAATTTCTTCTCCCAACTTTGGGTGTGAGGATTCCAATTAGCACAGCCGGTAAATAGTGGTACCTTCTGCTGCACCCTCCACGACAATCGAGAAAATTTTAATAAGTGCCAATCCATCAGGAATGCTTGGTAATTGTTTTAAGTAAATGAGTAAAACATTCTTTGCAGTAGAGCACTCTTTGTTTTCAGATCCACATTCATTCAGAGAGGTAAAAGTTGTTTTTTCTAACCAGTTTGCGGGCATTCTTTTTGCTCACCAAAATGGATGGGAAGGTGGGAATTGGGATTTCGGAGCTTCAGTTCCTTAGCCAATAACTGCACTTCGATATTGAAGCACTTGGGGTGATATATACCAAGTACAAATATTGTTATTGGTTCCTGTTGCATTGACGCAAGGCAAAAGTGCCTTGAATACTCTTCAGCTTGTTTTCTCCTGCATGCACAGAAAAATGCTGTTACACCAATAACAAAAAGATTTTCCATGTTTCTGTGTTAATACTGTCAGATAACTTTTGAAGTTTGTGAAATGCTGCAGCCAAGATGGTGTGGCAGAAATTCATTTCAACATAGGTGTTATAGATTCTACACTCTGGCATTCACCCAGGCTCGTAGCAGCATCTGACAGGTTGGCTTTAAGCAAAATGCTATGTGTTGCTGACGTCGTGCCATAAAACACCTCCCACTTTCTTTTCTGTCATGCTGTGCACTAGTGGCGTAGGCAGACCAATATTTCAGAGGTGTTATACACCAACAGGAAAAAAAAGGTGTGACTGCTCTGGTTGCCCAAACAATATACGTCATTTTTCTCTATGCATAAATTTTGGGGGGTATTCTGACATCACAACAGCTGCACACCCCCCCCCCCCCCAGGCTACACCCCTACTGGGCACTGTTTTAGATGAAACAGAAAAATTTGGGGGCTGATATCATGTAAGAAGTATAGGCATGTCTTAAAAAGCTGGGATGACTGAAATGCACCAGTCCTTGGGCACAAAAGTGAGATGTAGAGAAGAGAAGAATAATTCTGGTACAAGAAGGAGTGGTTGATAAACGTTAACAAGCCTTCGAATGTTCGGAATGTGGCTAGCTGAATCCTCCAATGACCACATGCGGGCCTTTTCTTCACCACTCCCAAAACTTCAAGATTCCAGTAACACTAAAGAGAGGCCATTCGTTTCCACCTTAGCCAGGACCTAGGAACTGTTTCTTGGCTGCATGAAACCTCAGTACGACCATTGCTTACCTGTCCACCATTAGGACATTTGAGCTGACTCGGTCACTAGCAATAACCAACAACCTTGACCAGGCAACACTCTCACTCCAGGCCCTCATCTAAGCTTGCACCATGTACATCCCACAGATTGTGTAGTGGTAACTGTTAAAAGCTTTAGTCTAACTTGTTATTTGACATTTTAGGATGAAAGCTTTAGATATCTCTGTACCAAGCGCACACGGCATGAAGTGCCAAAAAGTAATGGTACAAAAAAGTGGAAGCTGTGGGCAGAGCAAGTGCAAGCTGGTGATCACATACCAGAAAAGGGAAATAGCAGCGCAGGAGGAGGTTTGAAGGAGGGCTGGGAGCAGGAGGAATTGAACGCGCCTCAAGAAAGTGGAACACCAAAGGAGTGTGGGGGGGCTGCCACACGTTCTATACAAGCCGCCTTGAAGGGTAAATGTATGGACGGGGACTAACAAGGACGCTCCTGGCAATAGAGAGCGAGTGGAACGAGCTTTTGAAGATGCAATATATGTGACAGGGTGCAGCCGCAAATTTCAACAAGAGTTCAACAAAAGGCCCAAGTAGGCTTTCACATTCTTAAAGAGTTCCCCCAATAATTTTTTTCTGTTGCTTGTGAGGAATTCGTGTAGTTCGGCTCTCCCAATGCGTGGCTACTGCATTGCAGTCATATACAGTTACAAGTAGCGAGGACTTTCCTGCAGGACAGGGGCTATAACGTGTCACCGAAACATTATGCACAGGGATTGTAATTAATTTTTCTGCTTCCGGATGGCCTAACATCAACGTTGCGTGAAATGTGACGTGTGCGTTCTCACCTCTTACATGCGTGACAATTAGTGGACCACCAGGAGTAAATTATAAGATGTCTGCATATCACCCAAGCTTTTGGCAGTGCTACACATGCTGCCTGCAATAATACGTACATAAATATACAGGTACATACAGTCTATGCTCGTTACAGCGGATCCGGCAACAACAGACTTTCGGTTACAACAGTCCATTTCTGTTGCTTTGTCTGGTCCCCATGCATTTTAAATTGAGTCCACTCCGCTCATAATGGACCCGGCTGGAGCAGACTATCGGCTACAATAGACTAAATTTTAGGCGAACTTTTTCGACGGAATGTTTAAATCGGGCTTCCGCAGGGTCGGCATGCTTTTTCTTTGTTTAATTTGGCGAGAAAATCAATGTCTGGCAACATTGTTGGCAGCCGGGTAGTTGGCGTAGCGAAGTTAAACCAGTGCCAGTAGACTTGTCTTTTTTTGTGTGTGTTTGCGACCAGCGGCATGAGTGGCAGGGTAGCTGATTTCACTTTCGGATAAATTAAGCCCATTTAGCGCTGTCAAACATTGGGAAAAACAGGCCGACATCACGAGAAGTACAGGCCTGTCTAAGCAGACGGTCCGCTCGACCATCAAGAATGAGGCCGCTGCCGATAAACGCGACTCTGGTGAGATTGAACAACAGTGCTACGAGTGCGCGAAGTGGTGCACCTGGAGTTAAGTCTTCCCTTCGTCACAGTTTTTTTTTATGTAATTAAGAACCCGGGTTCAGTGAAGGTCAGTATTTATTATTCCCATGCATGCATCAATCCCGTTTCGTTTGGTGAAAAAGGTAAGAAATGCCTCGGGGGGGTTGGTTCCCGTGCATTGTATGCAATCTGCCGGTGGCCGTGCGCAGTCCAAATGGTCTAACTTTCTATTTCACAGCTGTCCATCATCAGATTATTTCATTACAGCTGTTTCAATGACCTGACTAAAATCATAAAAACTGTGGAAGCTGCTTTGGGGGAACGTCAGGCAGCGATTGGATTTGTCTGACGAATGGTTTCTGGAATTCTGCCTTGTCACGAAGGGATTCAAAGCGCCCAACTAATTCTGATGGGCGCAACTGATTTTTGTAGCTGGTTAATAATTGCTCCTAGTTATATTCTTGCTTCATTTGTTCTGCTTATCATGCATCTTTACAGACTTGACCGCATGCAGTAGGCCTTTTCCAAGTGCTGGTGCTAAGCTTTGGAAATGATGTTTAGGCGATTCTTTGCCCGTGGGCAAACACTGAGGTGCTGCAGGCGTGTAAAAACAACAGTGTTTGTACTATGTATATGCAATATCGGTCAAAGTACCCAATTTTGCACTCATAACCCCTCCCCTTCCCCTCCCGTGTCTGATACTGCATACTTCGGCTACAGCAGACGTTTTTCTAAGGATTAAGAAGGTCCGTTGTACCTGTAAAACAACAGACTAGATGAAAGGCCTCTAGATATTTGGAGACATCTTTAAAATTTGTTCTTATTGCCCTTCTATTTTTTCATTGTGTATTAGGCATCAACAGAACTTACAGAAGAATTCCGGACCAGACTTCCTTGAATTGCCAATTATTGGAGCGCTGGGTAAGCTTTCCCAATTCATTTCCTTTTATCCCCTTGATTTGTTTGAAGGGTTTTGATAATTAGCTTTAAACTTGTTGAAACTTTGTATAAAATGTGATACATTTCAAGCCTTCAAGCCTCCAAGGAAATTGCGGCATTAAAAATGGCTGGCATGAATTACATATATTGGCCAAGCATATACTCTGTTGGGTTGTAGGTTAGCCACCCGTCAATCAAAAAGAGGTTCAGGTAAATATTATGGCCACCTTGATTGTTAAGAGTATCGTATCGTGATCATCAATTTCAAAAAGAGCAATGTGGGCATGCAGCACCATTGTTTTCATTGATTCAACTGGTGTTTGTATTCTGCCAGAAAAACGTCTTTTCTCTTTGCCAGATTACTCATTAAATTTTTTTTTGTGTGTAGTAATACAATACTGATTTTCTGATAAAACACCATATTTCCCCACGCATATAACCCGCCCCTGCATATAATCTGCACCTCCACTTTGAGATGCCGAAAAAGAAAAAAAATATCCTCGCGTATTTCCCGGACATTTTATTCCCGGACTACTAAAGAAAACGCGTATATTTAGCAAGTACAATACACTGACTGCAAGCCGAAAGTCACAATTCGCCATCCTTGTGTTTTCTTCCTTGTATGTTTCGTGTAATCGAAGGCTTAGCCTGTGTTACACCACGCACATTGCCGTGAACCTGCACTAAAGGGAGAACCCCATGCATTATCTGCACCCTACTTTGCCACTAGAATTTGGGCATTTTTGGTGCGGGTTATACGTGCCAAAGAACGGTATCTATTTCAAATGTATTCTTTGCTTCCATCTGTTTTTGCTCTGTAAGGTAACCTACACATTAAGGTAAAAGAAAAAAGCTTATGTGCACCTTTTCTCAAACTTTTCTAGGCCAATCCTAAGCCCTCTCGACCACAAAGGATTCAAAGAATCGGCTTTACCTTTAAATGTGACAAAAATATTTTATAATAGTAAGAAAGAAAGGTGTCTTGTCTATATATCCGACATAAAATATTTCAGCCTCGCCCGGTACACAAGCTTGTAAATTTTTTTGCAGCCTGTACACTTTTGGCTTGTCCTAGAAAATTTTGACAAAGACTGTGTGCTTCTGTTCTGTGAAATCTGCCTGACATTTGCTTTGCGCTGCACAATGCGGACATGTATGAGCCATGGTAGCAGTTCTAGTAGTTTTGAACGGTCTGGCCTATATATATATATATATATATATATATATATATATATATATATATATATATATATATATATATATATATATATATATATATATATATATATATATATATATATATGTTAAAGCAAAGCATTTTTCCACCCGGTTTGTATTCTTCGATCCCTTAAGGCGCGGTCACACTTGGCTGACACGGCAGTGATGACAATGCGACGGCAACGTTTACGAGTCGCTGAACCATTGGCCAACTGCTCAGTTGCCAGACTACGTTGTTATACTACGCTGACGGTGACATAAACTTGTTGGCCGATGGAAAGTGCGCGTAGTGTAGCTGGCTTGCCGACCGAAGGCGCCAGCAAAACCGTTAGCCCGACCAGTCGCCTGACGCGTCGTCGAGAATAGACCGAGAAGCGAAAACTGCGCCCCTACAACATTCGTGCCACAATGAATGCAGCTCTGTTTGGTTAGTTTCTGGAGTGTAATAAACTCAGTAACGTCCATGAAGCTCATGCAACTCAACACTAGCGCTAATGCGATCCGTAGTTTGGCTTTAGGTGCTTCGGCCGTGTTCTTCGGCGACACCGCTCTCCCGAACTGCAAACTGCACATGTGTGTGCTATCGGCTCGCCTGTACAAAAAAAAATCAGTTTCATGCAGAAAAAAAGTTACGTAGGGTAATTTGGGTAATAACGGATAAATATCGGCCAAGGTTTTTATCGTAAAACGAAAAACCAAAGTACGGCAAGCACTATCCCTGCAGTGTGAAATCGCAGTCGCAGCCGGGCACACATATTTTCGCGAGCGCTTTCGCGAAGCAGTGGAGTTGATGGCGATAAGCTATTGTAAGGGCTTCGGGGAACATTGCTTTCAGTTTACCAGCCAGGAGTTCTGTAAACCAGCTAGTAAACACTGATGTACTATACGAAGGATGGACCTCCATCTAGTACACAGGCTAGTTGGCAGCTGGTCGGCATTTGTGTTGGGGCACAGTGGTGTCATGCGTCGCGCCGCTCGCTCGCTCGCTCGACGTTGCGGGTTCAATTCCTGACGGGGTGGGTTTTTTTTTTGCGGTTTTTAAAGGAGCATGGTCTGTGTATCCAATTTTCGAATCATTTTCTGAGTGATTTTGAGAAGCAACTACCTTTGTTATGGAAAATTTCCTTCGAAACAGCGAGTGGCGTCTGGAGCCACAATTAAGCATACTTTTCTTGCACCGCGTTTCTCAAAAATGCGGTACGATGGTGCACTGTAAAGCCTTCTTTATTAGAGGAGGTTAAATTTCCGCTGACGTACGTACTAATTTAGATGCATATTCTACGTGCTACAGAGGTCTTTTTGCCGGGGTTCATCCATAAAATCCGTATTATTACTGCCACGGCAGCAGCGAACACAGCTCTTTTATCTTTGTTTGTGATCTAACAAGAAGTTGAGAAGTACACACAGTACAAGCAGCGCACACGCGAGTACACACGAACGGCTTATGTCGCGGCAGTCGTGACAGGATACTCTAAGTTTGACTAAAGAAAGAAAGAGATCCCCAGTGGAGAGGGTCGCCGTGCGGTCGTCGGCGTGGTGTGACAAGCGCGTCGGCCGACATCGTGCAGACACCGAGGCCCCGCCGATTTCTCGCTGACGCAGACGATTGGCCAACGGTCGGTGTCAACGTGGTGTGACATGGCTGCCGACAGCTCGCCGACACGGTGTTGGCCGATCAAATCGTCCGATGGTCAGGCTAGTGGGACTGCGCCTTTAACCATTTTGTTTGTTGCCAGTGTGCCAGTTTTCAACCTACCGAGTTAAAAAATGCTTTCACATTAAAACAAGACAACTCCGAGTGCACTCGACTCTTTTACAGTCTGTGAAGACAGATCAACCAGAGAGCTAGCTTGTCTTTAGCACCTGATGGCAACAGAAACAGTAATGCTTTATTTGCGTGCTTAGCAAATTAGAATCCTAGAATAGGCATGGAGAGGACAAGGATTTGTACTGGCACCTTGTTTTGCTATTACAACTCTGAGCCCGGAACTCTGATTCAGCGGATTTTGTTTTTTTTTCTTTCAAAGTTCTCCATTATGATAAATGAAGTGTGAAGAGACTGCTCTACCACAAAAAAAGTGTAGAATGCTTGGGTCATGTTTTCAGTTTTTCAACTGATTTACATGCAATTTTAGCAGAAGTGTATGCTAAAGTGCCACTTCCTTTGCACAATCCTCTGAAATCGTTCTCACATTGGCTTGGACAACATGTTAGCAAGCCTGTATGGCTGAGTATGGCCAACTAGTTTTTACCTTTTGAAACTGTGCATAAAATAGCACGAACAGAGTACAGAACTTGGTTTTAGGAAGCAGATGCGACAGATACAAGTGCCAAATTGACAATACCTGTTTACCTTATCAGAAAACAAGATATCCTGGTGTAAGTATTTTTGCCACGGCATGCTCAAGAGTGTGTCGATTGACTTGACCACCCCTTTTCTGGCTGCCTGAGGCAGTTCACTCCTCCTCTTGTCCTTGCAGCCCGCGATGCTTCATTTATCCTCTTTCCTTCTGTTTCAAAGCAAGTCTGCCTGGCTGTCGTGGCACTGGGCTAGCTCAGCTCAGAACAATTGGAACCTTGAGAAATGGTTTTCCATGTCCACCTAATTTCAATAATTAAAATCAAATTAGATTCTTGAGTGTATAGTTAACTTCACATTCGCAAGGAAAATCTAACTAGGTGCATGAATCACGTACGTCATGGTGGCATAGAAGGAGCCGAAACGTTTATTGAGAAAAAAAAAGAAAACACTTCATATAAATGCCTGTAACATATACAGTAGACTCTCGTTGAGACGAACTTGGTTATGACGAATTTTATGGGTAAAATGTCCACCTCTTTTGCTCTCTTGCCACATGCACAAAATTAGGCAAGCGTCTGCTTAAGACAAATTTTTAATAATATGAACAAATATTCATGGTTCCTTCGAATTCGCCTAAATGGGAGTTTGCTGGATATCGGGGGACCGTCTGAATTGTAATGTAGCATTTGGTATTCAGATGTATTCTAATAACACTTGTCTGGGGGATGTTCATGGAGACTATCTGAGCGATTTAAACAAAAGAAAAAAGCAGCTGCTTCAAGCACTTTTGTATTATATATTTCCAGCTGTACAATTATGACTTCTTTGTCTTTCTTACGCCAGACACTCTTTAACTGCAGCTGCCACGTGTTTGTCGACCGGGCACTTGTCGTGGAAAATATAAGCTTCCTGCTTGGGGTGGAGCTTCTTTTGGCTTTGTACTTCTGCCTGAACATCAAGTATCCCAGAGGGGTTGCTTCGACAATGGAGTTCATTCAAAGGTAGGTTGTTTTCTGTTTAGTTTAATACTCTGCTTATTGTTGGTGTAGTAGCTTCTGGTGGATCTGCCTTCCAGATAACAGCTGTATTTTGTTAAACTTGGCATCCTCATAAGCAGTGGTGCTGAGCAACATAGTCGTGATACCACCTACTTATACATCTGATGCGGCCAATCAAGTTAAACTGTGAAGACAAAATGCAACTGTGGGGAATTCAAATTATGTACTGCATTGACCCAATCACTACGAGGCCAATTTTAATGCAAACTTCCAACAACTAAGCTGAATAATAATGGCAAGAGATGTAGTAGTGGTATGTCACCTGCCACTTTCTTGCCGAGTCCATATGACATCTTGTTAGTGTCACTAGCAGCTGCAGTCTAAAGCCATTGCCATGAAGCATGACTGTGGGATAGTAGTTGTGCGTCAGTTGTGTTGCAAGACATAATTCGAGTTGTAATGTGCAATTAGCACACCATTACCTCAATTTATAGTATTACTGCTATTACATCACTTCTGTGGTTTGTAACCGGAAATTTTAAGATCTTTCACTATTTTTGTCATTCTTCAGTTTTAAAAAAACATCTTTCAAGCATGGAATGTAGTTGAGCGAGCTACCTAAGGCTAGTTCTTTCTGACCCCTTTAAGCAGCACTGTAGAGGGGCATGCGGTGTCTGAATGAAATATTTTATGCCACAAAATCAAGGAGAAAATCAGTTCATTGCAGCAACTTGAAGAGAAGAAATGACAACTGCAGAATAAAACTGCAGATTCAGCAGGTGTGTCTATTACCGTATTATGCGGAATAGAGATCGAACTGGAATATAAGTCGACCTCCTGACCTTGTAGCCGAAAAATGCAAAAAAAAAGAATTGGTACAGGCTATTGGTTTATTGAGGCTACAACCTGTTTCGTCTCAGATTACTCTTTGGGGTTGTCATCCATGGTGCAGACCAGGGAATTGCTTATGCAGCACTTTTTAAACACTCACAAGACCGTCTCATCGTGAAGCAAGCGCAAAGCATGGGAAAATCGTGTGCACACTGTACTGATAGCCAGTCTGTGCAGGTGGCTAGCAAGCATCTCGGGGTATCCATTCATAGAGATGTCACACGGCGCTTGCAGACAAAAGTCGCCACTTTGTACAGAAGCACAAGTGCACATAGCAGCGCTTTTGAAACGAGGTCTTACGAGCATTGCATACAAAGAACTGCCCTTCAGCTAACACCAGTAGCACACTGTAGATGGCCTTCAGCGACACCAAACTGGCGCAAGCCAGACACATCATGAAAAACTTCCAAATTTTCGTTTAATTGCTGCTGTGAAACGCCGGACTAGCAACTGAAATTTAATGAAGAAACCGACACACTCTCTGAACAACCAAGTCAACGCATGCGCCAACACGTACGTGTGAAACGAATGAAGATGCTGTTGTTACTAACTACCTCTACTTTCGTATAAACACCACTCAAGTTTGAACGAAGCCAATTTTTTTATCGCTGAGGATGATAGACGGTGCGCTAATGCAGTTGCCTTCCTGCTGTTGTCTTATGAAGAACGCCTCCAGAAGAACGCCTCCAGTCCTGCCTTTTCCAAGGACCGTTACACTATCAAATAATGGTTCGCACTTGCACTGTCGACAGTGAAAGGCAAGGTGTCCAGCTCCTTGAGAACTAACTAACGCGCAATGCTCCTCCAGCCGCTCATTGACACATCGGCCGGTTTGGCCGATGTAAACCTTCCCACACCTCAGCAGAATTTTATAGATGACACTGTGCTCACACATAACGAATTTCTTGGCATGGTTTGTCTTACACGCGCATTTTTCTTTTCCCATATTTCCAAAGCACGCGCACAGTCTGGAGAGTTTACACGGCGCGGAAAAGACCACTTGAACCCCGTGCTGCGAAGCAATTTTCTTTATGTTGTGCAACACTTTATGTATATGCGGCATTACTTCAACCTTCCTTTTTTTCCTTCTTTTCATCTGGTCCCTGTGACTAAGAATTAGAGGGAAGTACTGGAGGCGTTCTTCATAAGACAACAGCAGGAAGGCAACTGCATTAGCGCACCTGCGTCTATCACCCTCAGCGACAAAGAAATCGGCTTCCTTCAAACTTGAGAGGTGTCGATACGAAATCGTTAGTAACAATAGCATTTTCATTCGTTCACGCGTACGTGTTGGCGCATGCGTTGACTTGGCTGTTCACAGAGTGTGTCGGTTTCTTCAATTAAATTTCAGCTGCTAGTCCAGCGTTGTTGTCTCGTCTCTCCTCGTGTTTTTCGTCCTTTTTCGCTGGTTTCCGTTCCTTCGTTGAAGAAAACCACCGGTAGTATAAAAAAATTAGAATATACAATTTGTAGGAAAGCATTTCAAAACGCGCCCTAGAAAAAATGTCGACTTGCGTGGAGCAGTTTGTCAGATATATAAAAAAATTTTAGTTTGCATTGTGCTCTTGCCTTGCAGTGAAGCCCAACCTAAATTTCAAAATGTGCAATTTCTGGTGGTTCCCTGGAAGAAATCTGGTGGTTTGACATTAGCAGCGGCAGCAATTTGCCCCCACGTAACATAAAAACATCTTGTCAATGACCGACTTAGCATTTCCGGCCAGCAGAGTATTTGGGGCAAGCGCGCAATGCGGAAAAACATGCATGATGTTGAAAACAAAATGAAGTTGATGCTTGTTGACGCTCACCGTCAGTTATGATGTTCTGACTCGCTAATGTAGCCTTGCTTGCAGCAGTGAGGTGCAATGCGCTAGAATCGTGCCCTGCAAACTTTTGCTGTTGTGTGATAAAAAAAGATCAGCATTACCAGCCTCCTCCATTGCAGTGCCACCTAAAATTTTTGAAAAGAAACAGTACAAAACGTATTGGAGACTGTCCGAATAGAGGGTTCAACTAAGAAACAACACTACACTCTTAAGATAGCCTCGTATGAAAACGAAACTGGCAGGCGGTGTGTAAGGCGGTTTGAAGCACTCTCCTCGTCGAAACTGATATCTGGTGACTGGGTGCTATCGTTTGACTTGCCTGGGAAGTTCTCATTACAGAAATTGGGTTAGGGTGGGTGAAATCAGGAACGGCAGGCTTTTTTCAAGGATTAGTAGCGGATGCTCAAGGCTTGAAGTTGGGTAACTGCGTGGTAGCGCCTATATGAATTTCGCCATGCAGAAATGAAAACGAAACAGTTGTAAACTGTTCGTTAATGGTCCTGTGGTAAGTGAAACTACAACACACCTTAGAACAACGTACGCAGAGGGAATAAAACTACCTAAACAGACACTGCTTGACATTTTCCACCAATTTCTGAGATTATTACTGTCAGAGTGCAAGCCTGACGATGGAAAATCGGCTTCTGATTCACCATTATAAAGAAAAACAAACGCTGATGCAGACTAATTACCAGTGGCACGTATTCTTCTTCAGTAGCATTGACCACGCCGCTTTTCCACACCCAGGTAATGCAAACGCTTCGTGCACATTTTCATTGCAAAAATGAAAACGAAATGGATTTTGAAAGGGCATTTTCTGAGCTAACTCCAGATCGTTCCAGAAACGGCTGGAATGCTGTGAAAAGGGGCTCCCAAGGTATCTTTGAAATTGAACGGTTTTGAATAGGTGCGGTAAAGAAAGAATTAAGTCGCTGTGGTTAAGTCACTTAAGAAAGAGGCGTCACTGTGGTAATAAAAGAACAGGCTAAGCCAGCAAGGAATTTAATGTGTTGGCTGGACTGACTTATCTGTTTATTTTGTTTTAGGTACCTAGTTGGCATCACACCAAGTGAAGGTACCAAACAGGAGGAAGCGCGGCCCAAAGGAGCGGAGTCAAAGGCCATGAAAGCCGCCGCAGAGCTTGAGACATTCAAGAAGAAATGGAGCAATGTGAGTTGCAGGCCTTTATAAGTTGTGTGGTGAACTGTATGCGTCTGTTCTGGAACTTATACCCCCCCCTCCAAAAAAAAAAAAAGAAAGACTCCACAACCACGAGAACCCCACCCAGGGGGATATACACAGCCTCCCAAGAGGATACACAATATGGGGGGTTGTCGTTCTCCCCAGGAGGACAACGACAACCCCCTCAGGAGGATTTCGACACCCCCTCAAAATCAAAATTCTGGATTAACCCCTGCGTCTGTTCATATGAGTGAAAGTACTACACCCAATAAGTATTCTTTTAATCTGGGTATATTTTAAAGGAGCCATGAAGAGAAAACACAAGTTTGGTTCATTCAAAAGATTGCCTCGTTAGAATCATACTGACACCACTGCTAACGTAAACTTCGCTCAAACAAGCTATATATTTAGGAAAAAAAAGGGAATGGCCATGCGACCCACTAGCTCATTTCCCGCAGCAGAACCTATGACGTGACATGTTACAGTTCTGGGATTTGCGGAGGGCGGCAAAAGCAAACGCAAATTAGGCAGAGCTTACAAACTTGCCGAACGAGCTATTTGTGCTTAAATGTAGGGCAAATTCTTTTCAAAGCCGTAAGAATGGTGGGACAAACAGTGGAAGTTTCGGAAGCACACGTAAACAGAAGTGCCGATGTGTACTGCTGTTGGTACTGCGCGCGCTATACTTGGTTTAGCTGCACAGGACTGCAGGGCTTTGGGGTTGTCTCGGACTACACTTGCCGACTGACGCAAGGAACGGTGTTTTACGTGAGCATATTTGTAGAGCGAGCACTATGTTTCACGAAGCAATTATTTTCTTCCTGAAGAAAACCAAGCCAGGTTTAAATACGGTCAAAAACAAACCAAAGGCCACGGAGAAAGAAATTCTTGCTCCGCGCCAAAGGCAGAAAACGGTATGCTACCGTATGGTGGCTCCATCTAGGTTCAGTAACGGCAAACAAGGCCTCCCAATTGGCTGCAGAGCTATGGTCCCTAGAAATATCTTTCTAGGGACCATAGAAGAGCGCTCAATTCCTGTGAAGTCATTGCGGACCACGAGAACACTCGATTTAGTGGGAAAATTAAAATTTTAACTTAAATTAATCAATTTCTCAGTGAATAAAACATTGTTTGCATTTGGACAAGCGCTGGGGGCACTATAAAACATTAAATCTTTCGAATAACACAAACTTGTATTTTGTCTTCATGGCTCCTTAAAGGGGAGACATGGATGGATCCTAAAACTATTCCTTTTATTTTTAAGTAAACTCTGTTAAACTTGTCACTCTTGCTGCTTCTTTTCCACTGATTTCAAATATTCCGTTATTTTTTTAGTTTGTCAATTAGTTCCCGAGATAATTAGAGGCAATTAACCATTTTTGGAGGAACAAGGGACAAAGCAGTGTTGGTCATAAAACTGTAATCTTTACATTTTCCAACATTATGAACCCTGGTGAGTGCAATAAGAGAATCAGTTTTTTGATGCATCTCTTGGAACTAATTTTAACGCCCATTAAACTTCAGTGTTTGAAATGGGCACTCAAAATGGTTCCTTGCCACTGGTGCCACCAAGGTGTAAAGAAATCAGTGGGGGAAAGCACCAAGTCTTAAAAATTTCACAAAGTTTACTTAAAAATTAAAATTTTTTTTTAAGAGCAGTGTCCCCCCTTAAAGATATATCCTGTACTGTACTAATCTGACTTGTCATGACTTACTTATCATGACTTTGACTTACCCGTACGTTCTTACAGGTAAATCTGGCATATAATTTGAAATTCCACTTGCTTTTTGCCCCAGTCATTTGGGCCTAACTTGCTTTCCCTTGGTTTAGAATTGCTCCTTAGGGTGTTTTACTCCACATAGTAATGAGCAATTCTTGCCATTTTCAGCAAACTGCATACAAATTACAGTATCCCTTTTCACAATGTAACATGTCACAGTGTAACATGGCACACTGATAATGGAAAAGACGAAAGCAGCTGGTACTGTCATTATTTGGATATATTACAAGACACGAATACATTGATAAGAACGGCCATTGAAGAATCTCAAAGGCGAATGTCAAAGGTGATTCTCAAAGGCAAGACAGGCACACTCAAGTTAATCTTTATACCATAATTACATGGTATAAAGATGCTGCACCCTTACAAGTGAGAATCTTCTTTCCCTGCTTCTTCTGTCACCTCCGCGTGCCGTCATGCCGAGGTTCTCATTCTTATGCACGCGCTATCTCCCGCAGACGGGCGGCAATTTCAATACATTTCGAAAACAGAGCAAAATGTACTCATACAATTATTAGCCCAAGCCGTTCACGAGGTAGTGTCTACTTTTCTGTGAGAGACTAATCAATCCTTTTTGGTGGTAATGATGGTAAATTACTGGAAGCTATCATTTGTAAGTACGGTGGCCTCTGCACTAAAAAAATGCAGACACGTCTGGTAGCTTGTTATAATCAAAGGTATGTTTTATGGTATATCAGCTTTTTTTGGCCTTATTTTTTATGTACCATTTCATGGTCGTCCTCAAATATACAAAATAGGTCTACGGCATGCATTTTCACCCAGTTTTAATGAAGTATGAAATTAATATTTTATTGGTAATGGCTTTGGTAATTGTCCAGGCTTTGGTAATCTCCCAAATAAAAATACTTTCTTGTTTTTGTTTTCAGCTGCTCTGCTAAACTAGTTTCTGGACCATCCACTGGACAACTGGACAATCTGATCCAGAAATGTTCGTCATGCAAGCCCGTCAAGTGATACGAGACAAGTTGCAAGTTGCAAGTCCAGAATGATGTATTATACAGTTCTCAATACAGCCTCAAAAGTACCCTTGTTGCTGTCAGTCTTGCCAATCTATGTCGATTTGTGTCATAAACAACACAAATTCTGTACACCAAATATGTTTCATTGCAGCAAAGTGGTGGGTGGAAATTGTTAACAGATTCAGTGCGCATGCTTGAAGTTACATGCTAACTGCAGAATTTCTTCTCTTCTCTATTGTGTTTTAGTAGCGTATTCAAAAATAGTACCACATGTGCCTCTTAAGAGTTAATTGCACTGAGAAAGCTAAATGAATCTGGAACAAAGTCAAACGGGTCAAGAAAATACAGTATTTATTAAGGGTACCACTGATTGTGATTAAACTTCAAACCATTAATGAAATACTAAACAGATTAACGATGATAAATGAGCATCTCTTTAGAAGTTTTTTCTGAACTTCTGCACTGCTGTGCTTGTGCTCTAAGTTTACGCAAAGGTCACATTGTGTAGTCTATCTTGTTTGACAGTAAGAATGCCAGTGGTACCTGCTTATTTAGAAAATGAAACAATTTTGCCTATGAGAAACTGTAGCCATTTCAAATGGCCGTGGCTAACTAGTGACATTCCCAAAGGCAAATTTTTTTTCTTTTCTATATAAGCAGGTTTTGTGTCAAACAGAATAGACCGAATAATGTGACTATCGCGTAAGGTTAGAGTGCAAATGCAGAAGTGGTTTGTTCAAAAAAACTTTTATAGGCGCTCATTTTTTGCCGTAACCCTGCTACTGCTGCGACAGTTGCGATACAGTTAGCATGCTTTACGGTTCAAATTCATCCGGTAAATGCCGTATTGATCTTTTACAGTTACACTCTTGTGAAAGTGCATGACGGCGCCAAACCGTAACGGAAAATAATGGTTTGTTTTCCATAAAAACGCAGTACGGTTTTGCATCATCAAACAAAACTTACGGTTTCTGCACTGCACAAGTGTGCTACAGTTCCTGTTCCGTTGAACAGAACTTACGGTTTCTGCACTGCACAAGTGTGCTACAGTTTCTGTTCTGTTGAACAGAACTTACGGTTTCTGCACTGCACAAGTGTGCTACAGTTCCTGTTCCGTTGGACAAAACTTACGGTTTCTGCACTGCGCAAGTGTGCTACAGTTCCTGTTCCGTTGGACAAAACTTACGGTTTCTGCACTGCACAAGTGTGCTACAGTTCCTGTTCCGTTGGACAAAATTACGGTTTCTGTTGCGTATTCTGGGCTAACAGTGAAAATGCCGTAAAAGGAAGGAACGGTTAAATTAGCGCAACGCATAAATACGAATACATGCCGGCATCAAGAGTTAGCGGTCATTATTACCGTAGATTTACGAAAAATTTTTTAACAGTGCAGAAAATGCACCGGACAGTTAAACATGCGATCTGAGAGGTAATAAAGGTACTGCCTCACCAGCGCGGTGTTGCTGCTGTTAAACGCATGGTCCAAGTAATGCTGTACTGTCGGCGGTTGTATCTCTCTGATTTGTTTTTCCATTATGCTCTCCAGCACCTGCCGAATCGTTGTAGCGTTCTCACTTTCAAGGTCCTCAGACAACAAACGGCGTTTGACTGCATGGCCCAGCGCCCAACACGTCTCGTCTGATGTTACTCCGATGACTATATCGACTTCCCTAAAGAGACCGCGTTCCGTGGCAATCCTTGGGTCTTTAGGCAGGAAGTTATTGTGGTATGTAGTCTGAAAAGTACCAAAGTATGGTGAGGCTGCTTCGCCAGATGCTGCTAGTAGTTCTTCGACTGATACATTCCGCAGACATCTGACAAGGTCATCGGCGTGTGTTGACAAAATCTCTTCACCAGAGCAGTTCACAATCTTTGACACACGGTGAGCCATCTGGAGACTCTGCTGCGGCGAATCGTAGAAGTCGATACTGTATAGGCTGCCACTTAGCAAAATAGCATTCTGGAATAGGTATCGACTGAGCGGGGAGAGCATATGAGCATGAATGCTCATGGCCCCCGCACTTTCTCCAAATAGGGTCACTTTGAGGGGATCTCCACCGAAGAACTTGGAGTTCTCTTGAATCCACTCCAGAGCCAGCGTCTGATCCATTAGACCCATGTTTCCAGGTGCTTCAACCGAACTGGCATCTAGAAATCCGAGAATATCCAGCCTGTAGTTCATCGACACAACCACAAAGCCAGTCTTCGCGCATAATATAGAACCATTGTAGTTTGGGTTAGACGCAGTGCCATGCGTAAAGCCTCCGCCGTGTATCCACACCAAGACTGGTACAGGTTCGACATGCTGGTTTTGTTCCCGGTGGGGTGTCCACACATGCAGGTGTAAGCAATCCTCGGTGTAGTTGATTCCCGTCGCAGATATCCCGGAATAGCCCCGCTGTGGGCAGGCTGTGCGACGTGATGTGGCGTTATATGTGCCGTTCCAGGGCGTCAAAGGTATTGAAGCACGGAATCTCCGGGCACCAAGAGGGGGTTCTGCATAAGGAATACCTTGGTACTGCTCGATTTTTTTGTTGAGTACATCCAGCTGTAGCCCCATCACCCGGCCGAGTTTCGTCTCTCGTTCCACTGTGTCTTCAATGCAGTGACTGGCAGTCATCAGGCACATCAGTGTCAGAATCTTGCTCCACATGCTAACCGCTTATCCCGCCTGAAAAAAAAAACGTGAAGTTTTTTATTCAGGCAAAGAAGAAAAACGAGCAATTCACAGCAACTCAGTGAAACATATGTCACAAGTGCCAAAAATTTTAACAGCGAAGCTGTTCAGCAAATCGTAATTTTCCTGCCCGCAGTTAAAAAGACCAAGAAAATGCTGAACGCGTGCACGTGAGCGCTTGCCTCTTGCAGATCACCCAGCGTCCCCGGCGCATGTTTGTCAAGCCAACCATACCTACTTAGAGTGATTGCCCACGATTGGCCTAAAAAGAGCTCTATTCTTCTGTGTGTCACCTGTGTTTCTGTCCCTCGTCCTGTGCTGCGCTTCGCTACTACGGTATGTACCAACTCGCCCAAGGCAGTACTCTGCTAAATCATTCGCCGTAATCTTGGCAACACTTGTTCGGAAGGAGAAAGACACGTCATAGCGTGCGCTCCTCCAAGGTGATGTCAAATGATTATCACTAAAAAAAATTAAGAAAGCTCACACTTATAGCAACGATGATGGAGCAAAGGTCATTGCGGCAGCGAAGAAGCAACTCGGCTTCACTCATGGTCTTAAACCGTCGAGATTGTAATGAAGTTTTCGTAAAGCTTCGCTACCAACAAGTCTTAGGTGTTAGTGTGAGAGTCCTTGCATTATTCTTGGTATAACCTGCAAGCTTTATCTTTATATCGGTATGATAGTACCCTCGCGGCAATGAACTCATCTTATGTCGATGGTTGAGCGGTCTACTTTGTAAACCAGCGCAACAAAGAAGTAACGAGAACTACACCTGCAGGTTGGAGTAAAGGAATACCAGAACCTCAGGTTTCCCGTATTTCTCTCTAGCCCATATGAGTACAGAGTGAGATGCGATGGAAACGCTTCAACGACTCCCTAAAGCATGGGATGCATTCATGTGCGTCATAAAAAGTCACTGGCACTCAATAACACGATAACAGCTATTTCCGATTTCATACACGGAAGTAATTATTGGACATGTCCCCGTCAATCAAAGGGTACCCTCTTCGAACTGACAATAACAATGAAGAAGGACATAAACAGCCTCCAGTGTCCACAAGCAGCCGAAGAAGTCCAGCTGGCGATCAAGTGATGTATTGGGTCATGTCATATATGGCAATTGAGCTCGTCATCTCTGCTTTCTGCAGATAAAAAGACAAGAAGGTGTACTGGTTAGGATAAGCGCGCACGGCAAAACAATCTATGCCAGGAGCGTAGCCAGAGGTAATGTTTCGGTGCCAGAATACGTCCGAAATTTATGCACGCAGGAGAATGACATATATTGTTCGTACGTTCGGCGCAGACTGCTTCTTCTAAATTTTTTATTATTGCGGTGGCGTATCACAACTCTTAATCATATTTGTGGCTACGCTATTGATCTATATTTATAAAATGAAGTGCCCGACTGACTGACTGACTGATTGAGTGATAGACTAACTGAATGACAGATTGAGTGATTCATCAGAGCGTGGCCGAAACAACTGGACCTAGAGACTTGAAACTTCCGGAGTAAATTATTCTCATCGCGTGAGGGCTCACTAATCCGAGATTCTCGGAAATTGTGCCCCTACCAGAGGAAAAGCGGGAAATGGTGTCTTCCCAAAGTAGTAATTATCTCGCTCACCCGTTGGGATATCGAACTTCTTTTTTTGATACACATAGCCCGCAAGATTCTCTAAAAAGGAAGTCTTACGGTTTTGCCATAATTAACACTTATATCGCGAATGTGCATTTCGGAGCGAATTGGGTATATGTAAACAAAGCCCAGTATTTGTTCCACTGCTTGGTACATCTAATTTATTTTTGCTTCCTGAAAGCATAACCCTTTTACCCTCAATTACAATCAAAGGCATAACATTTATGGGAACTGCACGCCACATTCCACGGTGTAGAACCTTAAAATATGACGAGCACACCGCTATTATGGTGTAGAAGCTCAATATGGCTGCATTTTGAAAGTATTGAGCCGTACGAGAGGTAGAAGCGATAAAAAATTATTGCACACATTTTTTTAATCCTAGACATTTTTTACCCACATTCTTTCACCCATATTGAACAGTTTTTGTTTATACAGGTAACCAATACAAATGTGCTAATCCCATTTTCCAAGATTTCTCTATAACCACCAAGTAATAGGGAGAATCCGGAGTTTCGCAAATTATCTGTCTTTACGCATTTCTCAATAACTATTCAGCCCTTCGATATATCCAAGTCATTTTTGCTTATAAATGCTGCCAAAAATATCGCCAGAAAACCAATATAAGGAGTTTGTCCAACCAAGCGTATAAAGACGCGAACGGGATTTTATATAAATCACACCATCTCGAAGTGGAATTCAGTTTAATTTTCAAGCGTAGTATAGCACACGCCATATCATCTCTTTATAATTTCTGCAGCCACATGCCTCCCGTAGGAGCCCATGTTGTTTATTATAAAAGTGTCACTGATGGGTATCCTTAACACCGACCGGATAATACTTCCCATGAGTAGGTAGCCCTCTGAGCACACGATCCTGGTACAATCTGCTTCAACAATTGTTACACCCATTCGTGTAATCTGTGTAGTGGTCGAACCTGGCCTCACCGGGTGACCGCTAGCGTGGATTTGAAAGCAGTGCCTGGGCCCACTACAGCGCTCTAATATGCTAACGCCATTTATTCCAGTGGGTAATTTCTGCACCGGTAAAGTTTCTTTCACTGTTTACCCCTGCGGGAAGCGACTCCCTGCTATAAGAAACGCATCGGGTTTTCTACGCAGAGTCGTGAATGGCACTCATTAAGGCTGTCTTGACAGTCTCGTGCAAGGTACCATTAGAAAAGTGTAATAGTGTGTCTGCTATGAGTTCTTTTTTGTCTCTCATAGAGCTATTCTTCGGTAGCCGACTACTTTCTAGTACTTCACACCCTCCAGGACGTCAGCTTTGATTTCGTTTAGGAGTTCACTTATAAATATTTTGCCTTCAGTAGTGTTTGCTGTACGATGAGGAGCTGCGCCCGTGGTAGAATCAGCACTTTTTATTTCTTTCTTCGGGCTCTAGATCAGTTTTTTCGCATAACCTCGACAAGGAGGTCATCAGTGGCGATTTGTGTTGGTATCGAGCCGGTAATAACGGTTATCCCAAGTATTTTGCTATTAGGAAGACGTTCGGTTTCAGAATCTTTGTTTATGATTGAGGTGAATGACTACGTGTTGTGAAATATCTTCCCGATTTTGCGCTCTCAACTATACCTGGGGGCCTTTTAATAACGCGAGTCACGAAATGGCAGAAGGGTTTTTGAAACCCATACAAAAAAATTCCCCCGCATTTCCCCGAGGGGGAGAATGTGAAAGTGCGAATGCACGGTTGTCGGCCCGCTTGCGGCGCTTGCGCTCGGCCCCCGCAGCCCACCGCCTCGCCGCCTTCTCTTCCATCTCTTCCATCGGGTTTGTAGTATCACGTGTACACCACGCAGTTATCAAGCCGCTATAACGCCGCTGAGTCGCCAACGCACGCCGCTGACGACGTAGTTTGAATGCGTTAAAGATATAAGGCGCGTCAACACTGTTATCACCGTCGCGTCCGTGGCTTGATCGGTAGAGCGTCGCGCTGCGGCCGCAAAGTCCGCGGATCGAAACCTGGCGCCGGATGCTGTTTCTTTATAGAGGAGCACTGCGGACGCCGACGCCGCCGCCGGCGGTGGATTGTTTGGGGTCGCTTATAAAGTGTATTCACACTTAATATCCAAAGAGGGCGTAGTGAATGGTTTACAGAGGTTGACCATAGCATGCCTTAGGACAGGGGGCCCGTCATGGGCAATTTGAGCAAAACACCCACAAACTCCGTTCGTCGCTTCAGCTCTTCCGCTTAAGCCTTCCCGCCTTGCCAGATCATATCTTTATTACGCGAGCTCGGGTTCCGCACTGTCTGCATTCACCAAACCAAATTTGACTCAATATACCCGTGCGGGTTTTAATGACTTGCTTGTGCGGTTTCGAAGCGGGTGTTTTGCTTCTGTTGACTGCTCGTGCCAAGACGCATACTGCCGCCTGCCATTTTTGTAGTGCTCGTAGGCAGAGTTGCATGGTGGCCATTTCGAATGAGAAGATACAATGTTCACGTTTCGCACTTCGAATCCTCCACCCCGCGAAAGTACTAAACGTAAAGCTGAAGGTCATGGTTTTATGACGTTCTAGTTTTGTAGTGTGGACTGTTTTAAAACGAAAGTGTTTTCCCAGGCAGCACAGGACTGTTCGGCCTAAAACAGGCCGGTGTATTTTGGCCGGTGATTTTCTGTCCGGCCGTTTTCCGGCAGCCATGTTCGGCCCATGTCCAAATGTGGGCCTTTTGGCCGTATACGGCCGTACTCCCATGGCTGTCCAACGGCCAGTGTCCGTCGGCCAGTCGACCGGCTTACGGTCATACGGCCAGATTCCAGCCGTAGGGCTCCGGCCATTCGAAAGCCACCCGCGTGTACGGCCGAAGTACGGCCGCTGGAGGACAGCCGAGATGCGGTCGTCGGACTCCAGCTGGACTAAAGCTACCGGAAATGCGGCCGTGCTACGGGCATTGAGTTCAGCCACAGTACGTTAACTGTACTGAGGCCGGTCACTGAATGTCGCGCGAGCAGATGACTCATTCGCGCAGTGCAGAAGCAGCACGAACCCAGCATTTTGGGTCCAATGCAGCCACATAAAAGGGAGCTCGCGCGCAACCACCAGCTGTCAAGCTTTCAGCGCAGCCTTGCTTAATTACCAGCCTGAGTTGACAGCAAAATTCATTTATAAACAGTGCTCACAAATTGTCGTTCCTTTAATTGCTGTGCCTCTTTTACTGCCGAACACAGAAAATATTCAGTTCTTTGTAGAGCTTGAATAGATGTATTGTCGAGGTCCTGATATCCTCTGTGGGGCGGCTTACCTGTAATAAACGGGGAAAGGTGAGAGGAGGGGGGGGGGGGGCGGCGGAGGGCGCATACTTTAGTGGGTTGAATTTCAGAGAGATAAATTGCGCCGCTTTTAGCCAATTTCTTTTAGGGCAATATTCCGGAACACTTTCATGCTATGACTACATAAACTATTTTTATAACACTTGCTTGACCAATTTTGATGTATATAAAACCGGCGTGAATGCCTTTACGAAGCGTTTTGGTTCTCTAAAAACACTCAGCAGCATTTAATAAAACTCCTTCACAAAAAAGTATGCCAAGGTTTTGGTCATTTTTCTTGCAAAGATATTTTCTACTCGATAAACCTTTCTGATTATCTTGCGCAGGGCTGATCCTAAGAAGGAGCGAACAGGTACTTTCATTTTCCATCTCTTTTAATGTTGTTTTCATGAGTATACGTCCACAACATTTAATAGTCCAAAAGAACTTAATTTTCTTCTAATGTCATACTACGTTCAAAAAATTCTAGACGCGTTGCGAATGACTCCCTGCTTGAGGTGGCTGCAGTTGTATCCCTCTGTGTTCACGCAAGGAAAGGCGTAAAATTAGTTACATAATTTGTTTCAAACCAATAACATAGCAATGGTAGCATGCATAAAGGAAACATTGCATACTACAACGAATAGGGCAATAAATATTTTATTGGTCAAGGTTGAATGCGTAGGGCTCTCAACCCGTCGGAGGCATACTTGCGCCTCTGGAAATTTATTTATTTATGTTTATTTCTTTATTTTCATTCATTTATTTATTCATTGTTTTATTTATTTATTTATTTATTTATTTATTTTTTATTTATTAGATGCCTGCTTGCCTTTGCATGCATTACAGAATGGAGATACATAACACTAAGCATTAAATATGAGACAAAATAACATAATAATTCTACAAAGCGCGCTAAAAATCGTCAATATAAACAGTTATTGCAATCATACGTGGAAGATAATTACACTGCAGTATTGATGTAAAATAAAATGGATCGCGCAAGGCGTCACCTTTAAAGGAAAGTTAATAATTTGCTTTAAGCTACCGGTCCCACTTTGCGATATGTAGAATGGTGCTTGGACATACTTCTCCCCTTCTACTCCAGTTTTTGAATGATAGATATTACGAAAAAAGTTCAACCTGTGGTTTCGACTGCGATCTTTCACGTCCTGCCATTTCAGTTTACTTTTACTTTCTCTCATGCTAAGTTGAGCGTGCCAATTACCTAATACGAATCGCACTGACATATTCTGTATGTTTTCGAGCGTATAAACCACCTCTTTGGTGTACGGATCCACGAAAACACATGCGTACTCCAAGATTGAGCGCACATGAGTGAAATACGGTTGTTCTTTTCAGTTAGATGGAGGTTCACTGAAATTTCGTCGCAGAAAGCCAAAAACATATGCAGCCGTAACTTTTATGGTGTGAACCTGCCTATTTAACCTCTAACCACTCCCTAAATAAACTCCTAGGTATTTATATTCCTCTGCCGTTGTCACAGCAGCATAATGTACGGTATACGTATTCAATTGGAATGAAGGTTTTCTTGTAAAGGTGCCGTTAACACACTGTTTAACATCCAAAAACTTTTCTGAATCAGTACACCAGGCAGTTATTAAATCCGAATAAAGCTGCAGGTATACGGAATCACGTTCATTCGCTATAGTCCGGTAAACTACACAGTATTTTTGAACAAAGCTATAGGGCCAATAGTAATAACAATGCAAAAACCGATTCATTCAGTTCATAGGATGAAATGTACTACGCAGAAGGTGATATGGAATACCATCATTTGCTTTTTTGCAGTCCAAGAATATACAGTCAACCACTTTAAGCTTATCTATTGCAAGATCCAAATCGTGCGTGAACTCAACAATCTGCGTTGAGCAAGAAAATCCTGACAAAAGTCGTGTTTGCTAGGATGCTGGCGATTATGTTTAACCAAATGAGTCATATCCCAAGACTAGCTAAGCTAACCTTCAAACATCGGAACTAAATTAACAGCTAGGCTTCGTCAGTGACAAGGCTCTGTTGTTATCGCAAATTTAAAATAATTTTTTTTCTAAATAGGCAGTCGTAAAATCCCATGAAGTAACATAGTGCAGGGCATGAAGTTGATCCTACCAATCCACGAGCGAGTCTCTTCTACGTTTATCACCAACAACATAGTGCAACATTGCTTGTCGCAGTTTAATTGTAAGCAGAATAACTTGCGCTTTTGCTCGCACTTGCCTTTCTTTGGTGGGGAGTCCTTGACATGGTGGCGGTTTAGCTCCTGCGTGGTGGCCGCTTGCTCGACGCCCTTGAAGGCCAGTTATTTTGGTGAACCATCTCCATCTCGGATCGCACATCTCTGCCGGGTCGATGTCTCCAATGCTCTCCATTTCTTGAGGGGGCGAATAGCCTCGAGCTGATGCGTCGACGAAGCCGGCGGCAGAGGCGTGGTAGCGGCGATGACTGGCGAGGCTTAGCTCACCCGTCGGTGTGGCACAGTCTTCTTGTGGCAATTAACGACATTTCGATGGCCTAAAAGGTTCCCTGCTAATGTCCAGTGAGTCCTTGCACCTTTCCCGTTCACCGAGAACACTCATTACTGTTTGACAAGCGATGTTCGTTCATTTAAAACGTAGAAACACGGAGCGGATGAAAAACGCGTCCCCGTGGTTCGGCTCCCTAACGGCTTTTTCTCCCCCCAGGAAAAAACCGGTCGGTCTCCTTCCAAACACGTCTGCGCATGAATTCTCGGCGCCCAGGCGCGTGCCGTTGTTCGGCTGTATGCCGTTTGCCGAAAAAATGACGTATAACCAGATACCTTACGTAGGCCGGTCTCCTCTTGAACACCGGTTGCCAAATATTCTGTGGCCATTCACTTGCCATAATTCGGCCGAGGACAGCTAACCGAATGAAAAACGTATATTCTGGGGCCGTACGTCGGCCGGTATCCTTCATAACACTGGTTGCCCGAAGAAAACGAATATTCTACCACCGGACGCGCGGTTCACCGGTGAAACAACGAATGCACGGCAGCCGCGCTCCGGCCGGTCTCCTTTCGAACACCAACTGCCGCAAGAATACGCATATTCTGTGGCCGGTCGCTTGCCGTGCTTCGGCAGATTACCGCTTCCCGAAGAAAAAACGGATGCCCTAAGGCCGTACTTCGGCCGTTCTCTTTCTCAATATCGGCAGCCGTAAGAGAACTGAATATCTGGCAGCCGGTTAGCTGCCGTTGTGCGTCCGGACACGGGCGCACGGAAAAATACCGAAGCGCTGGTTGCCGAATTTTGGCCGTTCAACGCATGATCAGTGGCTGCCAGAACCTGGATGCTGGCCGGACATGCCAGAAAGCGGCCATAGACGGGCCGGTCTTGGGGCACACATTCTGTGCCGCCTGGGTTATGGCCAGGTACGCAAGACCTCACTGGTGTCATGTCCGTCACGGAAATGACGTCGCCAGGAAATTTCCATGGGCGCGGCTCCCCCCGGATTCGAGCCACGAGCTCTCTCGCCGGCAGGGATTTATACACCCCCCCCTAACACCCCCCCAACACCCCACCAAGAGGATTTCTACACCCCCCAAAAAAAAAGATTCCACATGAGCACCCCGCCCCCATGCCCTCTGTCTAGACAGAGGAAAGGGGAGGGCAGAGTTCGCTTTTTTGAAAATGTGAAGGAGACCTAGTTTAACTATGCAATGGCTCTTCGCGTTTTATTTCGACACCCTATATTTCCCTAGTTTTGTACTAGCAATATGAATGAAGAAGGTTAAAGGCAAAACACGACAGTTTTATGCATTTCTCCTTGGACTGCATGTGAGAGTGCTTGGCAGCTAAACGCCTACTTCCTTTACTGGTGACTAGCATTTTAAAGGCTGCAAATTAAGGTCAAAAAATGGCTGCGGCTTTGCTCGGCTAGGCCTGGTTATGCTGACATAACCAGCTCGGTAGAGTCGGCACAGATGGACCAGCGCCCTCACTCCTTCCTTCCAACGCACAACGGCTGAACTGAAGCACGGGCCCTGCCGCAGTGAGAAACTGCGAGGTGGCAGAAAGAGTGGCGCCGTCTCTTATAACGCACGTTCTTGCAACGCTATAGAGGACCATGACGGACAGCTCCACACAAGAGATTGCGTCTTCAGAATGACACTCGTTCCGGCGCGAACAAAAGTCAAATAATTGATTTAGACTACTGATGCAAGCCTTCTTAGCGTGATAAAGTAGTGCTGACAAATAAGCAACTAAAAATACAGATAACTGCGTTTTTATGGGCGTGCAACTCAAGCTTGTTGTGTTTAAAATAAAAAAATGCGTTGTTTTGGAGGTGATAATAGAAATAAGATATCACCACAGGGCAAAAATTCAGAAAAAACAGCATGGGTCGGAGGCAACCATTATAAGCGGTGAGGGTGCTGCACTATCTTAATGGGTCCTATAACGGCGACGCAGCCGCTGAAATGGCCACATTGGGCCCGTCCTTTTCTCCGAATTCGCTCAAGTGAGCTCGAGTCATTTGAATAGGTTGTTTAACAGGTGAGCTCAAGTCATTCAGCATTATGCAGTTTCACTGTCTGAAGCCAGACAAACCCCATAATTACGCCATTTTGTTGCATAAATGTTATTACATGGTAAAACGCCCTGCGAGGTTTTATGAAGCTTAATGGGGATTTCAAAGTGCCTGTTCTTGCTTGACAGCGCTGAGACAGTGTACTTGCTGACATTTCTTCTGGAGGAGCCGATAATACCCACTCAATTTTCCAGCATGGTGGCTGATAGCCTAACAGGTCACATAGCTGGTTGTAGCAGCTAATCGCAGCTAATCGACAACTCATAGTGTCGCTAGGGCTGGGTCAGTGGGTGTCAATTAAAAACTATTTCAATTAGTCGGCTTCCTTTTATTGATGAGTTACCCATTAATCGGGTGGGTTCATTTCGAGGCATAGGGTCTGAAAAGATTAAGGGTTAAGTTTTTCTTTGATTTTTGTTTTCATTGTCATGCTGTCGATGCTTCTGAATACAGATCATTTTAGACTATCAATAATATTTCATCCAGTTGCGGAGGCAAACAAGCTTGTTGACATTTTCCGGCCGCAAAGAGGTTCTTTGCTTGTTATAGCTACCCTTGGAAGTACTTTGACTTCTCAGTCAGCGCTGTATTTGCGTCCTTCTTACTCTCAGTGTGTTTGCGTCTTTTCGCGCTGTTTTCCCGCCCAACTTCGCCCAAGCTTCCCACCATCGACAGACAATTCATTAGGTGCAAAAACACGCGACACGGAAAGCTCCAAAGAAGCTCACAGTGACGCCTAAACGTATGTGCGTCCCCACTGTCCAGCGCTGTTATCGGAAAGCGTATCTCAGCTTTTCGGATGGAGACGAGGTTCGACGCAGGCGGTCTCTTTTGAGAAACATCTTGGGGGGAGGGTTCGGTTTGCAAACAATCGGGCCTAACAATCTGCTTACGGACCTTGAGAGGGCGCAAACAGTCGCCGGCGCCGACCGCTTTTTCGGATATGGGCTGTGCAATGCGGGAGCATGTGGTTTCTCTATGGAGGACGAACCCCCGAAAAGCATTTCCTGCTCGGAGCTTCGTGGCGTGCACAGCGCGGAGTCCCCCTTCGGCGGCCAAACACGATCTGGACAAAAGCAACGCGGCAGTCGAGGGTGACGGCCGCTAATAGGAGGGGAAGAGTGGTACGTGAAACGTAAAACAGCAGATAACAACAAAAAAAAAAACGCCGCTTCACACGCACCGTTGAAGGCGCTAGGCCTATCTCTCTTGGCTCACTAGACTTCAATAAATTGCCTGATTAAAAAGCTCTCGCGAGTCCGCGACTAAAGCATTAATTGATTACTCGAGAGCTTAATCGGCCCACCCCTAGTTTTTGCATATAATTATACACAGAGAATAACAGTTTTTTTCATCCGCATGAAGCTTCTGACAGTACTTGTATGACAATGTGATACATTTGACCATGATCAAAACTAAAACAAATTTTGTCTCCATTTATAATGGCAGAATCTGGTCAATATTCCGTCAGAGCCGAATTTTATCCTTTAAAACAACGTGCTCAACAAAAGTTAAGTTCTGGCGTGCATTTATTTTACATCTACATGTATTTACATTAGCCTGCCTTACTGTTTGTTTCACAAAAATTCTCACACAGGCTCCACCTAGTCTGTTTCATCACTCACGACTGGTGATGCAGCAAGAAAATTTAATAAGGCAATTATATTCGTTTTTATTGCTTTGGCGTTTTCTTTTTTAATAAGAAAACGTAAAAAGAATGGCATATTTCTATTCAGTCTACTGTGTTCTGTGATCTACCGGAACATGCCCACTTGCGTTCGCACTTTGGTGACTCGTTGACGTACTATAATATCACGTACATTGGTGATAACGAAACTGCATGATCTTCAATCTATTCATTTTTCGATAAAAATATTCTGGAGGTGTCTTAGGCTAAACGTTATTATAAACCAGTTTGATTAAACCCCGTGACCCCATCGCAAAACAGTGTCTTCAGGAACGAAAACCCAAATCACACAGTACCGGTCATTGGTACAAGCGTCGACATCTCTAATTTTGACGAGAATTTCATATACAGCTCCTTGTGCAAAGGGGTAAACATATCTGAAGTTATTTTGTGGAAAAAAATTTCTCTTCCTAAAAAAATCGCCAAAGTCGGCAGAGAGGCTCGCGGAAAATTTGAAACTTCACCTCAGCAAAACAAAAACGACTGCAGCTCTAGCTGTAGTTATTTTTACATGAAGACATTGCACACTCCCAAATGATTTAACTTATTCGTGTTTGGCGTCCAGAACAAGTTTTCTAAAAAAATCCCAAATTATTATTTTTTTATTTGCCAAATGTAGGGCCTTTTCCCCCTGCATCTAAACAAGCTAGGTAGTTGAAATTTTTTGGTGTTATTCTTCTGCTCTTGTTCAATTTCAAAAAAGCATTCCACTGCAGCTAGGCAACGCATTTTGGTTTCTTTTGAAATCCAATTAAACAAAAGGCCAGCTTCGGTTTCTTTTTGAAACTTTCAGAAATTAAAGCCAAGGTTGCTCTTTATCATCCACATCAAAAACAGGATGCAATAATTTCGTTTTTGTTTTTTGCAGAAAGCGTCAAATATGGCCTGATTAGCAGTATTGGGGTAACATACTCTAGTGGTTGCAAGAAGCTTATGACCGCAATGTCGGGTGAGAAATGACTATTACAGAGTGAAAATAATTTAAAAAGAAACATTGCGGTCAGCATGCTTTGCTGAAATTGGGCGTGTATCAAGTACATTGCACCTAAATCTCATGTTGAAGCTCCGGCTTCCGAGCCCATGTTTGGTATATATACTCCTCGACTGGTTGCGGCTGAAGCACGCAATCGGAGACGTGGCCTATTTAAGGCCTCTGTGCTTAAATTATTGCTGTAATATTTAGGATGAAACACAATGGAGCCATAGAGTGATACAAAAATGTCTCTAATGAACCAAGACTGCAAATTATCTTTTGTTCGAACTATATGCGTTACAATTTCGGAAACAGCACCCGTGGGCTGTTCACTGAAAATCTGAATCCACACGAAATGGTTCCCGATGATCTCTGTGGAACCATGTGCTACTTCTGAGCACTTAGCACCGAGGAGGCCGTCCGTCATTACTGTCATTTACTTGAGCATGAAGCAGGAGTGGCTAATGGAACGTTAGCGGCCACCAAAGAGTTTTAGATGCAAACACTCCCAGGTTGGCAACTGTTTAGTGACCTTAAATACGGGCCAAGATGTACATGCTGTTCAGTCGGCTGAACGGGATCTTTTGTTCCAGTGTCCAGATCTTTCACGCTGCGGAAGTTCCTTTTTAGCAATTTTTTTCTTATGGGAGGTTGGCGCAATTTTTTTTCTTATGCTCTCTTCAATAATCAGCACAAAGCACGTGCTCCTCACTACTCTTGGGCTATTGGACTTCTGGGGCTCGTCGGTGTGCGTGAATCGCCGAAGGCGATGATCACGCAGAAACAGTTCCGATCTGGGGCGTTTTTTTCAAGCTGCCTCCTTTCATCGCTCACGACGGCTAAGTTCATGGTTGTATGTTCTGTTTGATACTTTTTATATTGCTGGGAATCATGAGATCATATTGCACTAAAACTAGGCAGGAAGTTCAACCGCCGTCCGTCAGTACTTATTTATTTCCGCCGGAACACTTCCGCCAATGCTACAAGTTAGCCTCAGCTCGGGCATAGCCAAGGCGCGGTGTATATGCGAGAGGCGCGGTGTATATGCGAGTGGGCCTACACAACGCGCACAGAAAAACAGTGAGCAGTGCATGAAGAGACGCATCCAGAAGAGCGAGTGCGCTTACTTGAACGATCCACTTCGGGTGCCTTTCTACAACCTGTTAAAATGCAGCGTACTGTAGTCACGCTTAATTTCAACAAAGCCGCTCACTGCAATGTTTGCTTAAGGGTTTTCTTATTGTAACGACCAGTTATTGACCTACATTGCGTTCATAAGCTTCTCACGAACCACTTGAAAACGTCACCGCAATACTGCTAACACGGCCATATTTGGCGCTTTGTTGCTGCAAAAAAAATTGCAACATGTTTTTGATGAAGATGATGGAGAGCAACCTTAGCTTTGTTTTGTGAAAATTTGAAAAAAATCGAAGATAGTTTTTTTAATTGGCTTTAAAAATAAACCAAAATGCGTTACCTAGCTGCAGTAGAGTGCTTTTTTTAAAAATTGAAGTCTTGACCACATAAAGTTAAATTGGCCCGAAGATTGAACAAGAACCGAGGAATAACTCTAAAAAATTTGAACTACCTAGTTTTTTTAGATGCAGAGAGAAAAAAACCCACATTTGGCCATTTTTAAAAAAACAAATTTCTAATTCGAAAATTTTTATTAAAAAAACATTCGCTCCACACGCCAAACACGAATATACGTTAAATCATTTGAGAGTGTGCAGTCTTCATATAGAAATAACTAGGGCACGAGCTGCGGTAGTTTTTGTTTTCCAATGGTAGAAGTTTCAAATTTTCCGCTAGCCGCTCAATGCGCCAGTTACCCGAGCCGACATTTTTTTAAAGAAAGGAAAGTTTTTTGCACAAAAAACTTCAGATATGTTTACCCCTGTGCACAAGGAGCTAGATATAATTTTTTTGTCTAAATTAAAGTTGTCGGCCAGACACGCCTGTACCATCTCTTGTGAAAAAAAAATACCGTTGAAGTTGTTTGCCTCTCAGAATGTAAAAAATGACATGTGTGCGCCCACCCATGCACGCACAAGAACACGAAGGGAGAAGCAGAACTGAAACCACATGTGAGCGCCGAAATGCAAGTGCGGAAAAAAAGCTGGATGCCTTGAAGCAAGGACAAAGGCAGAAAGAAAAATCGGTACAAGATGAGCGCGTCAACTTGCGGAGGGTGCGTGCAACGCCGAACGTACGAGCGCGTGCGTGAAAAAAAAGGCAGCAAAATTTAACGGAACCCGAAGCAAAAAAAGAAAAAAGAAAACACGCGACGTCACACGTGACGTACGTTTAGTGGCCACGTGATGTCTTTTGCTCTTGCACTTCTTCGCCGTACTGCATAGATGCATTTATAAGTGCGGCGTGGCCTCCTTGTGCTCGAGCTGTGCCTTCCTCATACGAGCATCGACTACTACAACAGTAGCTGCCTCGAAGAGGCATTATGAGCAGGAACTCTTCCAGCCACCCCTCAGTGTGCCGCAAGCGAAAAGCGCAATCCCTGAAGCTGACAAGTTTTTTTCCTAAAGTGTCCAAGGTAAGCGCTCCATTTTGCCATCAATCCCAGTGGTGTTGTTCGGGCGTAAGGTCTTGCTCGTGAATGAAAATCTAGGTGCATGTTTGATCTTCTTTTCCACATCTAAGTCAACGTACGTACGCTCGATGCGCCGACTACGAGCACTACTCATATTTTTGTTTATAAAATTTACAATGTGCCACATTGCTTCTGTTGTATTTAGACTTCGGATGAGTGGACAAAACATTCTGGTTCTTAATCTAGAGATGAAGCAAAGAATAATTCAAGCATTTCGTGCTTTAGCGCTCAGCGAATTGTCACACGCAAACCTTAGGGCCCACTCGTTCACTGTGAGAAGACAGACGGTCAGCGTGTATGTACATCAATTTTGCAAATTGCTCCGTATGAACATTTTCTTAGATACACGAACGTTGCTAAAGTTGGCCGAGGCTCACGGGCAGGTAGCATGGGAGGGGGGTCCACCTTGTCGCGTTGTAAACATTTTTACAGTTCGACAAAACATTTGCAGGGAAAATATTGGTGAATCTGGACATTACAATAATCAGGTAATGATATAAAAATTTTCAGCAAATTTCAAGCCACCCTTTGTCCATCTGATCAGAAATCACCCCATATAAACCACGATTAATCGACACCCATGCAATTACGGCGACTGTCGCTCTTCCTAATTATAGAAATAGTGCGAGGAACAAACGCTATGATGAGCGTACCACCCTCATCAGCGCCATAACAATGGCGCTCACCTAATCGGGACTGTCGGTGCGACCAGGTCGAAAAGCGTATCTATGTTATTTTTCATTATTGCTATGATTATTAGTAAAATATTTTTATCTTTACATTTTTAACCAACTCATTTGAATAATCAATCAATGAACTTATTAAGGTGTGCCGAATAATCGGTTTAAAATTTTTTAACCGACGCCCAGCCCTATCTGCTTGATTCCATAAGGAAAGGTTTATAGACTTTCTCACGACCGGAATCAATATGAAGGGAGCCTTGCACGCTCTATAGAGACTCAATACGGGGTCCAATAAATTGAGTGCTTTGTTTTCGCAATGAAGTGTTTATTGAGTTTATGACAACCACAGTCGATAAACCATGAGCTTTAACTGACATTTTATTAACAATATGGAAACACAACAGGGAGTTTGTAAAAACTCAACGTTCATTTTCGAGAGCGATGGTAGTCTTTTGTTAAAGAAACCGGAAATATCGGGATTATTTGTTAGTGCTAAGTCTATAATGTTGGCGATGCTCGATGCATGACGCGTAGGATTAGCAATAAGTTGAGATAGTGAAAAATAAAGAAATAATTATAGAAGAAACGCATGGGTTCACTTTATACTAGAGAAACCAGTTTATACTAGAGAAATAATGTCTCCAGATATGATCAGAATAGAGATAGAGAAACGTGTACGTATATCATACGGATCTCGATTAAATTCGAAAGAAAATAAACTATTCATATTGGGAAGACAGTAGATGACACCAATGAATTCATCGATTGATAAGTATATTATAGCAATTCATACACATTCGAGGGAGGAAGTAATCGTTGCTGGAATTCTTCCCAAATCAAATTGTATAAACAAGAGTGAACGATCTCCTGCAAGGTTTGCTCTATAGCATCAAAAGATTGAAACCCGTTTCGCTGCCAAAAATAGTGTGATGTGTAATAATATCAGAGCCGTGTTTTTATTTCTGCTGCTAATGAGGCCGAGCACATACATTGATATAGCCTAATGAGACATATTATTACTCTTAACAGGATGATCAGCGAGCACTGACTACAACCGGACCATCACCGTGCACAGCACGCACACCCGAAGACGGTTCACCTGACAGAGAAGATGAAAGCGCAACGCCAACATATCCACGAGTCACGAGCACATGTCATAATTCTGATTTGGAGCCCCAAGAGAAGTCATCAGACTACAAGCTCTCCGGACGCGGTAAGGAAGACCCATCAAAATGCTCTTCTTACAGTAAATTTCCCTGGATTGAGCGGACTACATAGGGGTACAAGTGCAAGGAATGTAGCGTGGCATTGAAGAAGGGCCCATGGGTGACCGAGCTGATTTCGCTGGCGTCTTCAAAAAAGCTAGGCGACAAGGCCTCCAAACATGCAAACAGTAACCAACACAAAACGGCTCTTGAAGCATCGCAGTGCCGATCGGGAGAAACTGTAGAATCAATGCTAATAACCCAGTCACAAAAAATTACACCATCTTCCTGTGGGGAACCCTGATGAGGATGCGAAGCATCGTGGCGGTTCCGTGTGGTTCCATTGTGTTGCCGTTATGTTGAGTGATCTGGTTTTTACTAGCGCCAGAGGGAATTCCGCGTCCGGGTTCACACCGGTGGCAAAGGCACGCAAGTGCTGTTGTGTTACGGTGAGTAGGCGGTGGTTATCGAGGCGCCGAAACTCGTCCATCATATTCTTGTCGATGTTGTCTCTGTGGTAGAATCGGTAGTCTCCGTCAGCTTTGGTGAGGTAAAGGTTGTTGACATTGGTGCACCGGCTGAGAGCAATGTACACGCCCTCCTCTTTGCAGCTTTGTTTTCTCGTTCTTCTTCTTCTTCGGTGGTTCCCCTACGGGAAGATGACGACGGTGGTTGAACGCGAACCTATCTCGTGATGGATTCTTTGGTTGGCCAATCCCTAGGGGCATCCTGCCACAATCAGCATCAGAGGCGCTGCGGACGGGGCTGGTTGAGCTGCAAGGCGCGTGGCGCTTCCCGCCACAGCTTTCCCACGGGAAATTCAGCATCCCCCTCTATTGTTTTCAGTTCGTCGTTTCCGTTGACGTTCAGCTTCGCGTGCCTTCGTTGTATCAGTAGCTTCTTGACGTAGTTTGAATGAGTCAAGGACATAAGGCGCGTTCGTAGCACTTGCTCCTGTCCCGGATTTTCAGCGTAGTGGGAAGAGGACCGCGTACCTCCTGTTGCGGCCAGAGAGTCGTGGGATCGAAACCGGGCGCCGCTAACTATTTCTTTTTTTTATAGTGTAGTATCGCGGAGCTGTGGGTGTAAGAAGGAGAGTTGCGCAAGCGCAGTGTGAGTGTGGACGGCGCCGCCATCAATGACGGAGGACCAGGCGAGCCTAAGAAATGCTCCGTATTTAAAACAAGCCGAGCAGAATACTGGCTGCACGAAGAACCTCATGAAGCTCGCCTACTATCTCTTCAAATCGGAAATTCCACACTCGACTTCTAACTGGCCTTACTTGGTCGCAACAGCGGCATCTGTGGATGGATCTGGTGATTTCTTGAGAATATTGGCTACAAAGCCCCAGAACACCCATTTCCTGTCATCATCTTCAATTACAGGATTTCTGGATGCCTTCGGAGAAGCCGTATCAGCGCACATAGCAAGCAAACTTAGCGAACATCAGCCGTACTCTGTCTGTGTGGATGAAGGCACGGACGTGAACGGGCGTGCGGTTCTCAGCACTTTCATTCGACACATTAGTGCTTGTCACGAAAGTTTCCAAGTGGAAGAGACATTGATTTCAGCCGTATCCCTTGAGACGACGAAAGCTGAAGACATAACAAATACGCTCATTGGCGAGTTAAGAAAAGTCGGCTTGAAGCCAGAAAACATCTCCGCTGTCTCTTTTGATGGGGGTGCAAATTTCAGCGGAAACGTGAGCGGCGTGCGAGCGCGACTCAAAGAATATGCACCTGATTTGCTTTTGGTGCACTGCCGAAGCCACCTCCTCCAGCTTGCTCTCGTGCATAGTTGCAGGCAGACGCCCCCTATAAAAAGAGTACTGAGTGCGCTGAATAAATTGTACAGTACCTTTAGGGGAAGCCACAAGCGAATGACGAGTTTGAAAAACGCTCAACTATCGATGGAAGGGTTGTCCCATAAGCTTGGAGAAACACGATGGCTTTCTTATGAGGGCAGTGTCAAAGTAGTGGTTGAGCATTACTCTTCTATTTGTAGCGCATTAGAGCACGTATACACGGACGCCGGAGACTATTCTTCTGACGCCGGGGGACTCCTCTTGTTCCGAAAGAAGTCCACCGTTTTCATATTGGTCTTATTGTCTCGACTTCTAGGGCCTCTTGCTGCTCTGAGCAAGTGCTTGCAATCATCGAAGGGTAACCTAAGTGAGGCCATGAATTTGGTGCGTGCAGTAATGTCATCCCTTGAAGAAATCCGTGTAGAAGATGTAAGGATGGAGGCTCAGAAGCTTGTCGAAGAAATTCAAGAAAACCAACTCAGAATGGATGATGACGAAACCATCAGCGACGCGGATCTTCTAAAAATTGGATCAAGTTACCAGACTAAAATCCTGGAGAACATGCGTGCAAGGTTTTGCGACCAGTTTCAAGAGTTGGCATTATTCCACGACATTTTCTATGCAAAGCAGGAAACTCCTGATTTTAGGCGTGTCTCTCAACTGAGCGGGACATCAGAACAGGACATGGTAACCGAATATTCAATTTACAGACGATATCCCGGAGAATTGGCCTCGCAGCAAGCTCTATTAAGGCTTGCGTGCGAGGTCGAGAGGAAGACAATGTTCCCTGCTTTGGCATCAGCTGCAACGAGAATACTTCTTCTTCCCGTGGGAACGGCTGCCGTCGAACGAAACTTTTCAACCATGAACAGAATCCTAACATCAGATGGATGTCGCATGATACCGATGGATGTTGACGCGCTGATGAAGATTTCTATTGAAGGTCCAAGTATCCCCAGTATTAGGAACGCAAAAGACGAAGAAAGGGGGGGATACTTGGACTTTCTAGACAGTGCGTACATTATGTGGGCCAAGAAACCGCGTAAGTCACTGTAAATGTGCGAGGTGACGCGGTGTAACTGTACAGTTTGTGTGCTCCAATTTAATTTCTTTAACATTAATATTTTGTGAATGTGGCAACTACTGTTGGCCTATTAGTCACAGTGTACATACACTTTTTGTTCATTGTTACATTTTGCCTGTGTTGCTTAGATATATTGGCTCCAATTATGTTGTACTTATTTTTTCTTGTGCCATATGATATTGCACTAAGTTTGAAAACGTGTGAACTTTGTTCCATCAAGACCTGTAGATAAAAAACTTGCCTCAAATTGTTCTGTATATAAAGAAAGAATAAACAAGAATAAATTTTGTGCAACCAAATGACAATTATACTGTTCCGTACGTTTTTGAAATTTTCAAACGTGGTGACAGCATGCTATGGGTTTTTAAATGTAGTATTGCATGATTCATCCTCCAGAACGAGGCCCACATTTTGACCCTCTATGCAGCCTTCCTTTGTGCCTTCCTGTCGCGACCTTCACCGTACACAACCAAATAAACCAACATATAGAGGCCAACCCAAAGATAGCGGTTTGCGTAGTAATTATGACTTAAAGGATACAGAAATTGACGCTTACAATAGAAAAAAAACCGGAACAGAAACGAGCTTTCAAACTAACAGAGGAAGATTCTGGTTTGTACGCAGGCAAGACTCGTAATGCAAACGCCAACTGAAGTTCGTACTTTGTCTGCAATATCCGATCAGATTGTTTCAACACAGGGCAGTTATAGATTTTTTTGAAGAGTTCTGGACTGGATGCCAGATCTTAGGCCAACCATAGTGCTGCACGATTATTGTGTATACGCGTCACTTCCGTATTTCCATCATCATGTACAGCTAATCACTTCCCCCCATTTTCCCCCCGTGTAAGCTGCGAGCCAGAGCACACCAGACCGACCTCTTTCTCTCATCCAATAAATTATCTTTACCTATCTCTACAATATACTTGCTTAACAGTTATTAAGTTTACTTCGCGTAATTGGTAGCTTTTCCGTCACCATTACTCAACAAAAAAAACGTTAAGCCTTAAATAAATAAAACAACCCGGTAAGCGCAACCCCTTATACACACACCCATTCGCATACTATATATATATATATATATATATATATATATATATATATATATATATATATATATATATATATATATACTTGAGAAAATGGTAGACGCACGATTAAAAACAAAAACAGTGGTTTACTGACGTTTCGACTGCGGGACCAGTCTTCATCTTGAGTAACCAGTCTTTTCTCAAGTATTTTTTCTGGCTCCTCGAGAAGTTTTCTTTTACTGCTTATATATATATATATATATATATATATATATATATATATATATATATATATATATATATATATATATATATATTGAAGCGTGGTTTATTGGACCACTAACGAGCAGTTAGAGCTGCGGAGAAGCCGAGGTTCTTCGTGCTCAGCAAGCTATGTCCGACGCGATCCCCGATCGGCCCGTGCCAAAGCGATGCTTCTGCCTACTCGTCGTCGGGCGTGCACCAAGCCGAATATCCCCAACGGGGAATTGTCCTTGCATGGTTGCCTCTGACAATTACATCAATCGCGTCCATAATCAACGCTACAATATTCGCCCCCGGTGGAAAAGGAGCCATCCTGGCGACTCAAGGTACCGAGGAGACCACAGGATCGTAGTACTCTTTCAGCCGGTTGGCGTGAACTATCTCGCGTCCACGGTGTCGACGGTCGGGTGCGGGCGCAACCGGTTCGATGAGGTAATTCACTGCTGAAGTTTGCTTGACGACTCTGTAGGGTCCATGATATTTTGCAACAAGCTTCGGTGAGAGACCGGGTGTAGGGCATGGGACCCAAAGCCAGACAAGTGAATCAGGCCTGTAGGTGGGAGCCGCGGTGGAAGCGTCGAGATTATGCTTCTGGTGTTGCTGGTGTTCAGATGTGAGCGAGCGGGCGAGCTGACGGCACTCTTCGGCATGCTTGACTATTTCCGAAATGGGTGCGAACTCGGTCTGATCTGGGCGATACGGCAAAATTGTGTCCAGAGTGCATGCCGGCTCCCGTCCGTAGAGCAGGAAAAAAGGTGAGAATCCCGTCGTCGTCTGCGTGGCCGTGTTGTAGGCGTACGTGACAAAGGGAAGTATCACGTCCCAGTCCGAATGGTCCGACGCCACGTACATCGAAAGCATATCACTCAAGGTGCGGTTAAATCGTTCTGTGAGACCATTCGTCTGCGGGTGGTAAGACGACGTAGTTCGGTGAACAATTCGACATTCCCGCAGGAGGGCTTCGATGACTTCCGACAGGAAGACGCGACCTCGGTCACTGAGCAGCTCTCGAGGGGCACCATGGCGAAGTATGAAGCGGCGTAACAGGAAGGACGCGACGTCACGTGCCGTGGCAGTTGCTAGAGCAGCGGTTTCTGCATAGCGCGTAAGGTGATCCACTGCCACAATGACCCAACGGTTGCCAGCAGCTGTGCACGGAAGGGGACCGTAAAGGTCTATCCCAATGCGATCGAACGGTCTTTCTGGGCACGGCAATGGCTGCAGCGGGCCCGCCGCGGGAGTAGGAGGGCATTTGCGCCGCTGACAGTTGATGCATGACCGGATGTACTTGCGGACGAACGTGTACATTCCCCGCCAGTAATACCGTAGGCGAAGCCGCTCATACGTTTTTAACACACCGGCGTGAGCGCAGCTGGGGTCAGCGTGGAAGGATGCGCATATGCCCGTGCGCAAATGGCGAGGTATTACCAGTAACCATTTGCGACCTCCTGATTGGTAGTTGCGCCTGAACAGCATTTCGTCGCGGACTGCAAAGTGGGCAGCTTGGCGGCGCAGCGCACGCGATTCTTGAGCAGAGGGCACGCCAGAGAGAAAGTCAATAAGCGAAGCAATCCAGGGGTCCTTGCGCTGCTCGGCTGGCATGTCCGTGATGTCGAGGGACGACAGGCCGGCATCAACAGAAACGGAACACAAGTCTTCCGCCGGTAGGGGGGAGCGGGACAGGGCGTCAGCGTCTGAATGCTTCCGGCCGGAACGGTACAGCACACGGATGTCATGCTCTTGAAGTCGCAGAGCCCAGCGACCAAGGCGGCCAGACGGGTCTTTGAGCGACGACAACCAACACAATGCGTGGTGGTCCGTCACAACGTCAAAAGGACGACCGTACAAATATGGTCGAAATTTTGCAAGCGCCCATACGATGGCCAAGCACTCCTTTTCCGTGACCGAATAATTTAACTCAGCTTTTGTGAGCGTACGACTGGCATAAGCGACGACATAATCGTCAAAACCAGCTTTTCGTTGGGCAAGCACTGCACCAATTCCGACGCCGCTGGCATCCGTGTGGATTTCTGTTGGCGCGGTCGGGTCAAAGTGTCGCAGAATAGGCGGGGAAGTAAGGAGTCGCCGTAACTTTGCGAACGCTTCATCGCAATCCCTCGACCAAGCGCCAATACCACTTTCCTTGCCGAGAAGCGCCGTCAAGGGCGCAATTATGGCGGCAAAGTTGCGAATAAAGCGGCGGAAATACGAACATAGTCCAATAAAGCTCCGTAGAGCCTTCATGGTGGTCGGTTTAGGGAACTCGGCGACCGCGCGAAGTTTGGTGGCGTCGGGAAGAATTCCCTCCTTCGACACAACGTGGCCCAGTATGGTCAACTTTCGCGCCGCAAAGTGGCATTTCTTCATGTTGAGCTGCAATCTGGCTTTGGCAAGGCAAGTCAAAACCTGCTCCAGGCGCCTCAAATGAGTGTCAAAGTCGGGAGAAAAAACGACTATGTCATCGAGATAACATAGACACGTTTTCCACTTCAGGCCGCGCAAAATGGTGTCCATCATCCTCTCGAACGTGGCAGGAGCGTTGCACAGGCCAAACGGCATGACGTTAAATTCATACAGGCCGTCAGGAGTGATGAACGCCGTTTTCGCGCGATCGGCCTCCGCCATGGGTACCTGCCAATATCCAGACCGCAGATCAAGGGAAGAAAAAAACTCGGCGCCTTGTAAACTGTCAAGGGCATCGTCAATCCGTGGTAAAGGATAGACATCCTTCCGCGTTATGCTGTTCAGACGGCGATAATCTACGCAAAAGCGGATGGAACCGTCCTTTTTCGTTACAAGCACCACGGGAGACGCCCAGGGACTGTTGGAGGGCCGAATTACTCCCCGCTCGAGCATATCGTTCACTTCTTCGTCAATAGTGCTGCGCTCCTTCGGCGACACACGGTACGGTCGTTGGCGCAGTGGTGCATGCGATCCGGTGTCGATGGAGTGAGCAACTGCAGATGTTCGGCCCAGTGGTGCCTTTGCGCCGTCAAAGGAAGAGCGGAACCGATATAGCAGAGCGAGGAGCCTCACTCGTTGGTCTGATCTGAGGGTAGGATCGATCGAAGCGCCAATGTCCGGAGGCGACAGGTCTGGTGCTGACGGGGCAGGACTCAGTCCAGCCACTGGAACCCATGACGAAAAGTCGTCTGGTACGGCGGTGACAAGCTGTGGCTCCACAACTTCGACGCAGCCAAGGACCTCACCGTGCAGGAGACGAAGGGGCTCCAAGGACTCGTTGTTGACTACTATGGCGCTCGTGCCAGCATGAACTGTCAGTAGGGCGAATGGCAGGGACAGCGATTTTCGGTGGACAAATAAGGGCGACGGCGTAAAAACAACAGGTGCGTCGGGAATGGAAGAGCAGCAGAGCGGTACGAGAGCAGCCGAGCGTGGAGGAATGTCCGTGTCGTTAGCCACGGTGAGCTTTGCAGGGGCAGTGGACTGAAGGTCGGCGTAAGGCGCGTCTAACGGAGAATCAAATTCTACTTGCGCACGCGCACAGTCGATTATTGCGCGATTGCGAGATAAAAAGTCCCAGCCTAAAATGACGTCATGGGAGCAGGATGGCAGCACGAGGAACTCGACGGGGTACACGACGTCCTGGATTGTGACACGCGCCGTGCAGGCTGCCAAAGGTTTTACACGTTGCGCAGTTGCGGTACATAACGAAAATTGCGGCAGTGGCGTCGTAACTTTTCTAAGCGAGCGGCAAATATCGGCGGTAATGACGGAAACGGCTGCGCCTGTGTCGACTAGTGCGACTGTACGTACACCCTCAACAGATACGTCGATTACATTTGTAGGCCTTTTACAGTTCGAAAGTCGCGCAGCTCTTGCCTCCGGAACTGCGGCGGCTAGTTTTCCTGTTCAGTTGGGCTTGAACGACGTCGCATCGGCGATAGTGAGCGGCGACGTGGGGAGCTTGAACGGCGGCTATCGGCGTCACGACGGCTAAAATCGTTGTAACCGGAGGCAGGCAACGGCGACCTGGGTGACACGTCTGTCATTAGCTGCGGAGACCCGTGTGGAGAGCCAAAGCCAAATCTGTGGTTTCCAACGTCATCATTCATCCCGGGCACGCTGCGGCGGCAGTAACGGGCCACATGGCCTGGAAGTCGGCAGGCGAAACAGATGGGGCGATTATCAGCCGTGCGCCACGGATTCACCGGTGGCGGATTTCTGTGTACCGCAGAGCGTGGCGAGGTTGGTGGCATGGCCCGAAAAGACGTCCCAGCTGGCTGTACCGGTCTCCCCATAGCTTCGGCATACGTGAGGGGTGCATAGTATAGAGTGGGTGGCAGTGCCTCAGCCACCTGTTCCTTGATCATGTGGCGAAGCGCTGGAAGCGTCGGCGAGACAACGGAAGGAGTCACTTCGGTAGGCTGCGGAGGCACTGCGTATCGTGGAGATGGGCCAGGAACAGACGGTGGCATCGTTGATCCAGGCTCCAGGGTAAGAAGGGACACTTGCCGAGCGACTTCTTCGCGTACAAACTGCTGAAGCTGCCGCATCAAGGATGCATCGGCCCCCGGCTCTGTCAAGCTCGACAGCGGCTCTCCCTGGGCAGAAGAGTTCCGGGTAAGCGCCCTCTGTCTGCGGAGTTCTTCGTAGCTTCGGCAGTGGGTGATGATGTCAGCAACGGTTCGCAGATCTTTCGCTAACAGCATCTGGAAAGCATCATCATCGATTCCTTTCATCAGGTGCTTAATTTTCTCTGCTTCCGCCATAGCTGAATCAACACGGTTGCAGAGGTCCACAACATCCTCGATATAGCTTGTGAAGGTCTCTCCAGCACGCTGTGCTCGTGTGCGGAGACGCTGCTCAGCAAGAAGCTTCCGTACGGCGGGACGGCCGAAGACCTCGACAATACGATTTTTGAACTCAGCCCAGGTAGCCATGGTGGCGGCGTTGTTGTGGAACCACTTCTTGGCTAGGTGGTCCAAATGGAACACAACGTCATTAAGCTTCATGCGATCGTCCCATCTGTTGTGCGCGCTTACTCGTTCGTACTGCGACAGCCACTCCTCCACGTCGTTGTCATCCGTTCCATCGAAGTTAGGGGGGTCGCGCTGGCGAAGCACACCCGAACACATGATGGGCTGCGGTGCCATGTCCCGGTCGGTGTTCAGCTGCATCACGGGCTGAAGCCGCCTGCTTCGTAACTCCAGGATGTGGTATCGGAGTCTTGCGATGCGAAGGTAGAGTCACGCTGGGAACGAACCCGCACACTCCACCAAACTGAAGCGTGGTTTATTGGACCACTAACGAGCAGTTAGAGCTGCGGAGAAGCCGAGGTTCTTCGTGCTCAGCAAGCTATGTCCGACGCGATCCCCGATCGGCCCGTGCCAAAGCGATGCTTCTGCCTACTCGTCGTCGGGCGTGCACCAAGCCGAATATCCCCAACGGGGAATTGTCCTTGCATGGTTGCCTCTGACAATTACATCAATCGCGTCCATAATCAACGCTACAATATATATATATATATATATATATATATATATATATATATATAACCACACGGCGGTCCACACCCCTCCGCGTTTTGGAAACACCCCCCATAATGGAAATCCTGGATAAATCCCCGCTCGCTGGAACGGGAGGGGTACTCAGCGCTATGCCAACTTGGCTATGAATTGAAGCGAACGTAGGTTTACTAATGCGCCTTATTTCTTTCCCACTACCTTCTTCTGCAGTGAAATGGCGCTGTTGTCTAGGAGAGGCGAAGTGAAGTAGTTCATTATGACTCTGATGAGCGAAGACAGGAGGCGTTGGTTGGCGCCTCGATGCCCGCGTCTTCGTGTACGTGGGACGCGGGTGAATTGAGGCACCCTCCGCCACCTACTGCTTTCGGTTTCGGTTTTGGTTCGGTTTAGGTCGCACGGTTTTCAAGGAGCTGTGGTTTCAGTAGGACTTACTCAATGTTTCGGCGTGTGCAATCCAGTGTGTAACACTGATGCGTCTAACGGTGCCATACGAAGTAATATAAATAGCGATGTGGATGTTCATGTGGATGCACAATAAACATTTAAGTGCTCCTGTGAAGGCACATTTCACTTTCGTGTTTTACCGGTTCCGATGAAAGAGGCATCAACCACATTTTTTTGTGTGTCCCTTAAATGTTCTGAAGGATTATCGTGCAACTACGCAGACAATCAAAAAAGACGCTACAGCCCCATTTACAAAAACAAGCATGCTCCGACTGCTCGAAAACCAGTTCGCAGGCCGGGGAGGATGTACCCCTGCGGCCCAAAGTGCGGCCTCCGTCGTATTTGAAGAATTGTTTACGAAACCAAATACACGAATCCAAGTACAAACCAGTAAAAACGGTGATCAGCCAGCCAGCGACAATCCTTCGCTTGGCCAGCGTGACATAGCAGCGAAAGAACGTGATGCATGGTAAAAATCCCCTCCCCGGAGTCGTGGTACATCCGGATGGGCACCCTACTATGCATTAGCTCGCGGGAATAAAAGCAACGACCTCCGTAACATTTGATGTGGGAGACAAGATGACACGAGAAATATAATTATGAATTCCTCCCACTAACGACGGCGTTGGCTGAACGTGAAGGTTTCTGGTGATGGGTTCCCTGGTTAGGCCCATCCCACAACTGCGAGTAAGCGCTACGCTGGAGGTAGGCACAATATTTCTAGAATAACCGCAGTAACTCCAGTGTACGCACTGCGTAGGCCTAACGTTTGGGTTTGGCGTCTACGGCGTAAATCGGTAGGTGCTGTTTGGCGTAAAGTTGGTACTTTTTCGAGTGGGTACCCATTCAAGGTGTTACGCCTCAAAATGTGACGTTAGGTCTAACGTCTTGCGGCTAACATCCTTGCGGCATTCAGAGCAACGTCATTCGCATCGCACGCCATGCTGGAGGTGGCTCTCCACGTTCACCTCGAACATGACGTTAGGCCTATAAGCGTTGGGCCGTAGCGCTTCTGCGTCACCTCCTCCGACTGCTTCACATCAACCTTTACAAGAGGGGGCTTAACGAAGCTTATGCCAAATTTCGCATGGAAGCGTTTCAATTTTTTTATACTTCACCCATGATCATAATCATCTTCGGGGAGTTCGGTTACCTGGAACGCGTTTTCGCCTACGGATATCATCAGTGAAATGCCAAGAGCTTTAGCTTTTGCACCGCACTATTTTGCACGTCAGAAAATCACGTTTGAAAATTTAGAGACACGAAGAAAATGCGAAACAATGTGGTGTTTGATGAAAAGAAGAGTCATATTTGTTTCATTATTTTCAATACCGGGAAATTCTAACGGAGATCGCCAAGGAATAAAATTTTGCAGTATGCTAATCTGGCCCCCGGACTTCTGGTACAGCCCTCGCTGTAGCACAAACTTTAGAGATTGTAGTGTATCGCAAATGTTTTTTTGTTTATGCATGGCTATGCATGGCTATCCTTGGAGTGAACAAAAATCTTGTTAGCATTAGACATATACAAAATGCCTGTATGTAAACATAAATGCTCCCAAACTTCTATTCCGAGCAGCTCTCTCATGGCAATCTCGAGCGGTCAGGACACTCGAGACCAGACACTTCGGAAAGCGGCTGCAGAAAATTTGTGTCGCCATCCTGAGCTTCCAAAAATGGGTGTCCAGCTAAGCCATTTACTTGCTCTACAACTTTTGATGAGGGTATGCCTCGTTTTACTGCCTTAGAGAAATGGTAGCTACAGTCGCAGTGAGGTCTCTATGGTACAACGTGGTCGCTACGCGCCGCCCTTGGCTACATTCTTGGCCCAGAATTAATCCATGCATTGGTTTGTTTATTGTGGCCACGTAGAAGAGGAGTCAATTTTTTACCTGATGTCAGTACCAAAGAACCAGATCTTGTTGGGCGCCGCTATGTTAGCAATAGAGTCGCCGAAATGATAACCACTGGGGTGCTATCATGTGTTCTGACCCATGAAAAGTGGTTTGATTGAAGTTGTCAACGTCTGTTTTAAATGGCAATGTTTTTTACATTGTGTTAGTTTTGACGCTCGTATGGAACCTAAAACTCCCTCGGAAAGTGCCGGCTAATACACCTCCGCGGGAGTTCTACTCTGTGTGGTCGTGCGTTGCGTGTGGGGGAGTGGGTGGGTGCGTAGAGAGAAGGTGCCTCGTGTGACGTAAGGGGTCATGCAGAAGAAATGCAAGTTTGGTTGATGGGAAAGATCGTCTCGTTAGAATAACTCCCACAGCACCTTTAGCGCACGCTTCACTCAAATATGCTATACAATTAGGAAAAAAAGGCCATGCGACCCACTAGCTAATTTCCCTCACTAGAACTAAAGACGCGTTATGGGAAGCTGTGCGATTGGCTGAGGCCGGCAAAAGCAAACCAATATAGGCAGGGCTTATAAAGTTGCATAACGAACTCCACGCGCCTAAATTTATTGCATATTAATTTTGTATCGTTAAGAATGTTGGGGAAAACTATGGAAGCTACGGAAGTACACGTATTCAGAGAAGTATCAGAGCGTATCAGTACTGCTGCTGGTACTGCGCGCAGTATACTTGTTATAGCTACACAGCGGTTCACCGGTTTGGGTTGTACCACACGGCACTGGCCCAGTAGCGAAAGCTACATTGTCTTGAGCGACACCTCTTTATCGAGCAGACCCCATGTTTCATGAAACGATTACTACCCACTGTAGCAAGAAGAAGCCACAAGCCAGGGGAAAATACGGTCAGAAACAAAGCGAGAGTGGACAGTGATCCCGAACGGTATGGTGGCGCCACCTTATAGGACTCACGGTAAAAGGCGTTCCGCAGTTCTCTGCAGACTAACCGCACTAATGTTCACTTGAACACCTGCTCCGTAATCGTCATCGCGGACGTCACGACACAAATGATTAGTGAGAGAATCAAAATTTTGGCTTAAATTTATTGATTTCTCAGTGAATAAAGCAACGGTTGATGCCGGGCAAGCGCTAGGGGCACTACAAAACACCAAATCTTTTGAATAAAACAAACATGTATTTTTTCTGCGTGGTCATTTGAAGTGTTTGGTCTGTGCACGCGTTTCAACCTTATTTTATTGCCCGCTTGAGCGAGCAGCCAAGCTCGCCCCGATGATTACTTGTGCTGTTGATTGTAGTGTTTTTATTTGTTCGCGTCCTATTCGTAATACATACGAGCCTCGCTATGCGAATCGCATGTAACAGTTAAAGGTCTGCGTTTAGCATGAATCCAATACAATTACCACACGCGCGGAGTCACCATTGTCACTGGCGATCTGAAAGGTTAGTTGTTTTTTCGGATTTCTGCTATTGTCTTATAAAAGGCCAGGAAGTTTTTTCGTTAAGGAGACGTGGAGACGATACGCAAATTAGTTATGTTCTCGGATTGCTACTTCACGGTAGTTAGGCCGATTTACAAATTAGGCCGATATTACAAGGAATGTTAGGGAAAACACACGTAGTGTGCCGCACGACGTACAGCCGGTAAAACGCTTGTCTATAACAGCGCTTTCAACTTCAACCAGCTACATCCGAAAACTGCCGAAACATAGTCGTTCCAAACATGTCGGAGGAAAAAGCGATGGGCTAATACTTGAGATTTCGGCAGTAGTTTTATTCAAATCCCGCTCCGGCGGGGTAGGATAGGGCTGAGAGTACGAACGCTGTGTTATAGACAAGCCTTTTACCGGCTGTACTTCATCGTCCTGCAACTGCGCTCTCTAAAGGCTGTTGGTGGCCGCCAACCCGCCTCGGCTAGCGAAAGTGTTTGCGCGAACTTTAGTGGTGCCTGTAATTCCGTCCGTTTGATGGCCCCACTTGAATGCTAACGTCGAGTTAACACACTGATAACTGTTTGAATGTCTCGTATAACGTAATTTGAACGTTAGGTAGCGTTGAGCTTGAAACTTTGTCACTATTTCTCATCTTCTTTGCATGGAATACGATATTCCATTCGGAGGCCCCAATAGAGTTTAGCGTTTTACCAAAGATTTCAATATTACATGGTTTTACGTTGTCTTCGTGATATGTTGAAGGAAAACACAAAAATATATTATGCATTGCTTCCTTACCGGAGAAAAATTCCCAGTTGTACACTCGGAAAGAGGTTGGTCGTCCTGAGGGTATATAGAATAAAATTCAGGTCCTGTGTACAAGCTCCTTTAAGTTTAGCTTTAGCGATGTTTAATACTGGGTAGCTAGATTATAAGTACACTTTTTATCCTGTGAATTGGTGAGCAATGGGACTTTCACACATGGCTTGGAAGGGCTTTACAGTGCGCAGTGCAAGGCACTCAAAGAACAATAAGTACATTTAACACACTATCGGTTACAACGAAGGAATTATTGCGTTCACACAACTTCGCTGTAACTCGCCGTTTGTGTGTTTAGCAGCTCTATCGTAAGTTCTAGAAATTGACCGTACCATATGCTGACCTGTGGACCATTTATTGTGCGTTGAAGCAACAACAAGGCTTGAAAGCGCCGATGCTACAGAAAAACGGGGAAACGGGGCGTGCAAGTTAAATTTGCAAGATCCGAGACTTACCAACGCAGGCTACGCAGAGGTTGTATGGGCAAAAAGACGCTGCCGCAGTGACACTGGAGGGGAGCCGCCGTGACACGTTGTGCGGCGATTATAAAGTGGGACGCTGCTGCAAGCGGATACCTCGCTATCAAAATGTTCGTTTCGGGGTCTCAAGAAGAAAAAAAACGAAGAACATACTTTCCTGCCCGCGGAGCAATGTCTGACACATTTCATTGCGTCATCTGGGGTTCAAAGCAGCAGACACAGTTGGCGACGAGGTGTCCAGATTTCTTCGCAATGTGGAGCCGTTCAACAGTGAGGTGTAAGAAAACACAACAAATATTAGCAAAAGAACAGAATAAGTTCAAAGGCCCCTTACACAATCGCGTAGGAGTATCACAGCGATAGCCACGGAGCTCTTTCGCCGAACCATCTCACAGGCGTCTTGTCGCTTCGTGTTTCCTGGACCCAAATGGCGCCACATCGCCTGTTTTGAAACCTTCAAAGTGTCGCTTGGGCCGTCTTGACAAGGTAATGGTTGCATCTCCACTGAATCGACCCCCGACATAGCTGCCGTGTCATTCGCATCCTTTCATCAAATGACAATGCATACATCACACAGCGGACTTGGCGCCTGGTTGCAGCAATCCCGCACACGGGCAGAACCCGCAGCAGAATCCATGGTTGTAAATTCGCACGAAATGTTGATATCAAGCAGTGTTATACGGAACGGCGTTCAAGAAACGGCGTTCCTGGAACTAGTTCCTTTTTGGAGGAACGGAGGAACGCCGGAGTTCCAGTAACGGTGGAACTGTAACGTTAAGTCGTTAGGTTTTTGAAGGAACGGCAGGAACGGCGTTCCCTCTCCAAGCGTTAAATCGCTAGGAATTGGCTGTTTTTGATGCCAAAGCTCGAGTACAAAAATCCACAAGCCGCTACTCTGTTTCACTTCTTGCCCACCCTTCGGCGGAATGTGCTTCCTCGAACGTCAAAGGCAGAAGAATAAACACGCAGCGGGGCGAAGCTGGTGCTTGCTTTCATGGCGGTTGATCTTACGCGACGTTCGATGGGTAAATAACGCAGCCGCGAGAACGCTTTTTATCTTACATCGTTTGTCTCCGGAATGCAGAGTGCGCGTCTGGCCGATAGAATTGTGCCCTGCCGGGGAAAGGTTTCCAAGTCAGCGGAGCTACAGGTACCCTGTGAAACCACCGTATATTGTCGGGGGGAATCGCCACATTAGTGTGAGCGAGCCGCGGGTGCATCATTGTCGAGGGAGTTGCTCTCACTGTGAGGTCATTCGAAGGGTCACCGGGATTACAGGGTCACCGGGTCACCGCGAATTGCTCTGGATTGTAGGTTTGAACCCCTTAAAGGACAGCGCGAGCTCGTTGTCGCCAGTTGCCTAATCCCGAGGTTTGAGCTATCATGGATCTCAGACGCATCCATCTCCCTATGCGATGGATCTCCATATGCGAGACACGGCAACCAACAACATAAAGACAGGGCTGGCTGTGGTGACCGAGCCATTCAGCGCAGAATTCGCCTCATCGGCCATCCCGGATTTCTTTTCCTTTGGGCAACAAACCCTTCCAGCTGACGCATAGGGTACCGGTACTTGCTGGTACCAGTTGAATACCCGCTGTCGCAGATGAAGAACTTCGAGGGACTGAACCAACAAGTACAACACGACAGCACCCTCAAGCGCTTCCGTGCAACGGCTCTGCAACATTTCCAACGAAGTGTTGATGATAAAACGGGTTCGTCTGTCTGACTATGCAACCCTTGCTGAGTTGAAACAAGGGACTCTACTTAGTTGCGAATATGCATTCGGGCATTGTTTCACACATTATGCACTTTTAGATGCGACGCTGAGAGCATCTCTTGTCGGTTGCCCTGTCCTTCCTGCGTGCATCCGTTGTCGTTGTCCGCAGATACTCTCCCCCTCTCCTCTCCGATAGCGAACACTCTCTCGCGATGGGCATTGGATTGGATTCGATTGGATTGGATTGGCTTGGCTTGTCTTGGCTTCGCTTGACTTGGATTGGATTTGGATTGGATTGGAATAAAGTGGATTGTGTTGGATTGTGTTCCGTCATAGCCGCGGCACTCTCTCTCTCCGCGGTCTCCTCTCATTCGGGCGCACTGCGCATATAACCGGTGTGCCGCTCTCCGGCGGCCTTTCGGTCGACGGTTGCTCTCCGCATGCGCTTGAACCCCCCTCAGCGTCGCATCACACCAGGGTTCCCGCTAGGGGAGGTGGGCGTAATTTTTTTTTATTCTGCCATATCCTGTAACCTTGTTATTTACATAACTTTTTTCTGCTGGAAGAACCAAAGAATCTGTCGTTTCTGAACCACGGCACGTGTTTTCTTGTTTTCTCATTACTTTTTGTTTATTTGTGATTGTTTTTTTATATTATTGTGCCGCACTTTGTGTCCGACTATATTTTTTATAGTGTAAATGTTTTTTTACGCACGTGAATAGGTCTTTGTTATTTCGTGCGATTTCCCCTTACGCGTATTTCTAACCAGCCCAACTGGTTTGTGCGTCGCGTCCACATACTTGGTCATATTTCGTTGCTTGCTTTATCTACTACCCTGATATTGTACGGCATACATTGTAATTCTTGTGCGTCGATTTCGTGTGTGACTACGCTGTTGGCTTTTATTTTTTTGGGGCGTGAGCTACACTGGCAGAGGTTGAGCAGTTTCGCGTGGCTCCTGGAAAGCCGTGCTGCGCATGCACGTGGAGCAGTGACGTCACACGGCACACAGAACGTTGCACGTTGCCCGGCGTGTCTCACACACCCCACGCGCCCAGCGTCTTCGCCGACCTCCGTTCGGCACGTGGCGGCCTGGTCCACTTAATGATCAGCGAGGGGTGGCCGGGTGTGCAACCGATGGCGCGTGCGTCGCAGCTACACCGGCATTCGCCTGTGGAACCAGCTGAGCCGGAGCCGCTTGATAAATATACATGTGCCACATCATCTGTATACCGTGCGTGTGTCTTTGAAGCAGCAGTAAGCATGATAACATTGCAAGCTAATCCTAGAAAACCAGGCAAGCTAAGAATAACCAGCTGAACCTTACTTCGCGCTAGGTATATGCTAGCATAGCCGAGCTAAGCCACTGGTAATTTTTCTTGTTATCTTCTTCTGACCTAAACTTGGATAGCTAACCTCGTAGTCATTACTTGTTCTGCTGTGTTTTTTACTTGCGAATTGGTGCTGTATTATCCGAAGACCTTTACTTTTGTAAGAGCTTCACTAAATGCTCTGCAAATGTGCCTGTAAGGTATTTTAAATAAACTTCAATATTAAATCAGCATTCATTAAATGTCTATGTATTAGAGGTGTGCGAATATTCAAAAATTTCGAATATTCCTCGGGTAATAAATATGTTACATTCGTATTCGCTTCAAAAAACACCTATTCGAAACATTTCGAATATTCGGAAGGGTTCGAATAATCGGGTATTACGAAACAAGTGGATTGATTAGTTTTAACGGGGGACGTACGCGGCTTTATACTTTGAAAAAAATGACTAAATCGTGTTTTTTTTTTGCATGCTACGTATTCGGCTTGTGTGTTTTTGTATCCTGTGCGTTTGCAAACTTTTTCCGCCGAAAACCGGCAATGTCAGCGCAAAAGGGCCAAGAAACGGCAATTTTTGGAGCTCGGTATCTCCGCAATGGTGCCACTGGGCCGGCCATTTTGGTACATTGTATGGGCTTAGCGATCCTCTTTCGGGCCCAGGCCGTCTCATATATAGTTCGTTCATTCACAAACGCACGAACGGCAGAATAACAACGACGCACAGACGAAGCCAGACATAGATTCTGAAGCGCGAATGGCTTTCCGGTCGGCGCGCGCTGAAACAGCCCTCCTGATCGGGCGTCGCCGCGACAATGCAAGATGGCGGCCGCCTGAACTGCGTAGTTCGCGTTTCTGAGTTCCTTTTTGCTGCTTCGCTCGGCCAAGTTTCTGTTCAGTCATTTTATCTGCTGTGGTATTCAACACGGAAATTATCGCGACGGCAATGCCTGAGATCACAAGCCAGATTACGGGAAGTTGGGTGGCTCGAAAGGCGGAGGGCTGAGGAAATCGAACGCTTCGTGGTGCGCGGGACTTTACCCCGGAGCGTTAAACGTGGTGTGTGCGCTTGTGATAGCTGTTCGTGAAGTGAATTTTTCGTCTGATTTGCGATGCTTACACGGTTAGTTATTGCTATGCTTTACACTAGGCTCGCTAGCCTTGGGAAAGAAACGGCCGACGCGTCAAAAGCTGCGGCGCGCACGGCGTAGCCGCTGCGCGTTGGAGTATCACTTGAATGCGCAACTGGGTACAACTGAGCGCCAGTAGTTGTAATTAATGCCAGTGACGTTAGATTTATTCGTAAGAGTGACCTGACGGGCCATGTTAGGGTTAACCAAAGTGTGACATGTTGCGGTATACGAGCGCCGCGATGCGGACGAGCCATACCGCTTTCTTTCACTTTGTCGTGCACTTCGAGCAATGACGCAGAAAGATCTGAGTTAGGAATAGCAATGAGTAGGCGGTGTTAAAAATGTGCCTTACTATCGTAGCCTTTAACAAATTGAATGTTTAGGGATATTATTAATACGAATGCAGACATCTATAGCTGAGTGCATATTAGCTGTGCTAAGAGGAATGTTAGATACCCTGAATGTCAACAGTATTAGAAAATGTGCATGCATTAAAGTTGGGGTTACGCAGAATATTATACGAAGCTTTTAAGTAGCTCATTTGTATCCTTGCGGTATGTAAACTTTTGGGAATGAACACCTGCACGTACGAGTACGAAGGTGGTGCTACAGGCAATGTTATAAAGTATAAAAGAAGTCAAAAGTCAGTTTTCAAATTAAGTAAAATAAAAGTGTCTCACTTGTTGCCATGGTCACAACACTGCAGAGGGAACATGTTCAGTGCAATGCAGGCAAACAGCTAACCTAATTTGCATTGAAAGCTATCTCCCCCCGTTTGCTCTGCCAATTGGGCTATGTACTTTTCACTGAGGAGCTAAAAATGATGCTTTATGGAAAGAAAAAGGCTGCAAAAGGCGCTGCAATTTCAGGGCAAGGCATCCCAGGAGCCATGTGTTCAAAAGGACACAAAAGGCTACAACCCTAGCGACTTTTGATGAATGAAATCTATGTTACCACTTCGGAAGCCGTTTTCTAAAAACGGCTTTTTTGCCACCTACGTCCCTTGTTCCATTGATTTCTTTGTGACCGCTAGGTCTATTTTGACACAGTTCTTTGCGTTATATTCTTTTATGAATAGCACCGGGCGTGACACTCTTGTTTTTCAAGTTTACGTTTTCTGAATTTTTTTATTCAAGCAGTCGTCCATGGTTTATGTGCCTTTTGTACATTCACCTCTAAAAACTGAAAACTAAAAAAAACGCGTTGTAATAAAAAATCTGACTGTCAAGGCCTCGTCCATTCATTTGGGAATGCAAAGCACTTCGAACAAATTTCCTGTTATGTTTTATAGGCCGCTAAAGCTCGGTACAAGGTGAACATAAAGAAAATTTTATAACTAAAACAGCTCTCAAAATACTACCTTGATATTTTTAAGGTGTCATCACAGAAGCATTTCCAGTTTCTCTGCCCATTTTCATCAAACTCCACAAATAAATAAAAACGTTGAGTTCGAAAGCCACTTCCCTCCTACATTATTCGATATTCGATTCGATATTCGAAGCTAGATATTCGTATTCAATTCGTATTCGAAATATTTACACCATCTTCCCGCGAGGGGAACCATGGGGTAGATGCGACGCATCGGGGGTTGCCGTTGCGTTATTCAAATCATCGGACGATGTCATCAGAGCGCCGGCGGCGGAACGACTGAGCGGAGCGGCGCACTTGCCGCGTTTATATGCAGCGAAATGAGAGAGAGCAGCGCATAGCAGCGCATAGCAGCGCATGCGCATGTGTTAAGCGAACGCAAGCTGCGCGCTAACGCACAGCTGGCACGGCGATGGGAGCGAGCTGACCGCGCTGACGCACAGATGGCGCTGCTGTGAGAACGGCGGAGCGCACAGCTGCCGCACCGAGGATGCGGACTAAGCCGCGACAACGACGCGGGACAAGGCGAGTTAAAGAGATGCGTCGCATCTAAAATTTGATATTCGCACACCCCTACTATGTATTGTTCCTTTCGATGCGGTGTCTAATGCAAGACATTTAATTACGTTCCTGCATGTGAGTAACTTGCTATTCGCACATCTGAAGCGCAGTAACCTTACTGCGCATTTGTAAGACAGAAGTGAGATGCCTCATATGTGTTGCACATGTAATAGACGAGCACCAAAATTACAGTTAGTCATGTCTGGAGTTTGTCCGCTGCTTGCTGAAAAAATTCGCTTAGGAGCGTTTCTTCGGACTCTTTTTTATCTCCAGATAAACTGTGGCCGGTGGTGTTCATATTGCTATAATATACGCAGTTCGATGTGATATTTAAATTTCTCACTTTATTTCGCCTCGCGAATCCGACACTATATTTTAATTTAAAAATGAAAGGTAAAGTTAATGTAACGACACGTTCCAATGTTAGAAGTGAAACTGGAACGCGTTCCTTTCGCAATAAAGGAACTTGCAACGGGAACTCGTTTCAAAATTGGGAAGAAACTAGGAACGAGCTTTCGTCCTGTTTTAGAGGAACGTGTACAACACTAATATCAAGTCGTTGTTAACTTAGTAGTCAAGCCAACATGCTGCACCATTACACGCCGCTGGCGTAACAAGCGCGCATGGCAGCGTACGTTCCGCATAGTCCGTTACACCACTAACACAGTATCTCGCCCACGAAAGTGCTTGACTCTGGACGCAGGTAGGAGATCTACCTTCTCATCAACGTAATGTGGGAAACCATGTCCCTCCAGCTAGGAAGAGTTCCGCCAAGGGTACGAGGCAATGTATAGTTGATTGATTGTTTTCGGGGTTTAACGCACCGGCGCTACACACGCGATGAGGCGTGCCGTAGTAGAGGTCTACGGATTAAGTTTGACCCTCTGGGGATCTTTAACATCCGGCCAAATCTGGAACACACTGGCGCTGGCGAACAGCGACTCGTCATACATGCCTTACAAGCAGAGTGTGTTTTGCGTGTCTTACTGGCGTCACAAAAGCCGGAAAAGGTCGTCACTGCGTGTTTCGCCGAAACAATAATGGGTCTCGAATGTATATTTCCCCTTCAAATCAAATCGTCTGAACTGCATTTTCCTTTCTTAGAGGTAGAGCTAAGCATAAAACGGTTGCGTGCAATTCGTAACAAACGTGCTGCGTTGTCATGAGAACGTATTGCCCGCTCTGCAGACATCGTTACTACGTTTTTATCCCCTCATACCGTTCCTGTTAGGCTCCATTTCCACCGACGTGCTTCCGCCCGCATGTGTTTGTATGTATGTGTGTCTATGTGTGTGTGTTCAATATTATGATGATGACGATGGTTGCCATTTATGACGCAAAGCCAAATAGGGAAGTCACAGCAATAAAATTTTTCAATTACTGTGGCATAACCGTATGCTAAGGAAACAAAATAAGATTCAGATGAAACAAAAAGCCGTGACAATGACTGGTGTAAAAGGCCAGGTTGTCAGTATGCCAGATAAGAAATAATTTCGCCAAAGCAAGCTGAGGGTGTCTGGTATGTGATTACTTTGTGCATTGTCCCAAGTGTGGTTTGCCATGTGTAATTTCTTCTCGGTCTGCTCACTCCAGTTTGTTTTCAACGTTTTACGAGCTTGTTGTCTGAGGCGTGGCTTGAGGTCTGTGTAAGAAACTGTTGTTACGTCCACTGTGTTTCGAAGTGAAGCATAGGCAGCCATATCGTTTGCAACTTTATTCCCGGTGATCCCAGAATGGCCAGGATCCCAACAAATGGTTAGTACAAGATTAGTACAAGTACGATAACATAAAGGTCTTAAAAACAAGGTTAATGACATAGGTTTCGGAAAACGTTTGGGATGACAATGCTCATACGATGCTTAGCGAATAGGTGCACATGGTGGACTTGGAAATATGATGTTCGAAAATATAGTTCGCAACATTCAAAATGCCGTATGCGTCCGCCATGAAATGGTGGTACGTCCATTTATCGTTCTACATGTATTAAAAAAGTACTGGAAGGCGTTTTGAGCACACTGAACGAATAAGCGCAGTCATTAGGTCGGGTGATCATAGTAATCGATGCCAAGTATAACTTCTTTACGGCAGCGATAAGCTCACGCTCCGGTTAAAAAATTTTTGCCCTTTCCCGCGCATTTTTAGAGCTCACCATTTAATGACAGGACGTCATCTATCTGCCATGTACATCACAAAGCAGAGATTGGATTGGACACACACATCCATCGAACATCCGTCGGATATTCGGTGTCAGACGTTAGGACATCCGCCGGACATTCGCAGAAAGCCGGTGGACGTACTACGGATGTCGGTGCCATAGTCCGGTCCAAAGAAATTGCCCATCCAGGAGCGTCAGCGAGAGGTCAGAGCCGGATTTCCGACATCCGGCGGATGTTTAAAACCGACCATTTACGGAGGTAAATGTACAGACGACGAGCAGGGGATAACAAAATACGGATTTTGGATGTCCTCTGGACGTGCAATTCGAGTCTTAAATTTATCTAATCAGGCAGAATGTGTACTTGAATAAACCACTGTAATTTTTTGATAGCATGCTTTAGCTTTAATATTACTTGATACAAAAGCCCCTTCTGTTCCTTGTTTTGGCACAACCTTAATAAGAAATGCTTGCACCACACACTGTGTGGATAGAGAAGTCCACACCCTAATCATATTCTTAAAACAAAAGTGTTTTATGCCCGAGTACACCAAGATATGAGCGGCGTCATATCCGTCAAGGAAATGACGTCGCCAGAAAAAGTTCCATTGACGCGGCTGCGGCGGGATTCGAGCCCCGAACTCTCTTGCCGCAACGGGAGGTACGCCGCGCTCTGTCCACGGCGGTACGAATTCAAGCGCACGTACGTCTACGAATGCGCCTTATATCTTTCGCACTACTTTCTTCATCCAGATGCCGTCTAGGAGATACTGCCGTCTAGGGGAAGTGAAACGAAGTAGTTAATCATGACACTAATGAGCGCCGACCGTTGGCGCGTCGATGGCAGCGTCTTTGTGTACGCGGGACGCGGATGAATTGACGCACCCTCCGCTACCTACTGCGTTCTGTTTCTGTTTCGGTTCAGTTTCGCTCGCACGGTTTTGAAGGGGCTGTGGTTTTAGTCTGATTTACTCAATGTCCCGGCGTGGGTAATCAAGTGTCTAACGTTGATGCGTCTAGCCGTGCCATACCGACGTAATATCAATAGCGATGTGAAAGTTCATATGGATGCGCAATAAATACTCCTGTGAAAGCACATTTCACTTTCGTGTTTTACCGATTCCTATGAAGGAGGCATCAACCACATTTTTATAGCAAGAGTGCGAGCAGTAATGTTTACGGTAACATAATACAAGAAAGTTGGAAGCTCATTATCGTGACCACGTTTCAATAAAGACCATTCATACACTGCGGGTTGTTGTGTCGACGTAAATATTGTCACGTGGCGGCAGGAGGGATGCCATGAACCATGGTCGGTGTTGAAGCCAAATATTTACAAAAGACATGCAACCTATTTACAATTCGGCCATCACAGCTGGAGCCATGTTCCGCGCCAACCGTATTCATCGTCGTCGGTATGGGATGACCATGGCTCGGCGCTGCCCTGTACGCTCCTTCTTATTGTCGTTACACTTCCACCCGGCGAAGCCTACCGGGCCGGTCGAGGTCCCAGTCAATGAACCAGCGTGGTGAAGATGAAATTAATATACACAGTGATGTCATTGCCGCCGCCGATGACGATGATTGAATAATGAAGATGGGCCCAAGGACAGCGAGGCCCGCCGACGCCACGAAAGAACGCCAAAGCACTTTTAATGACACCGTAGAACTGGGCACTGGAACGTCGTCGGCTCCTGGTCGTGTCGCGGCTATTCAGGTCGACTGGTATCGGTGGATCACGTGCAAGAGACTCCGGTCTGGGGAATGGTCAGGTAATTCGCTCACTGGGGCTGTGGCTGGCTAGGGCGATCGTTGTGTCTACAGATGGTTGCTTCAGGAATCGAGACGAGGCGGAGCTGGAGGACCACGACGGGGGTAAACCCGCTCCTCTACCAAATGTTACGTGGCGGCAAGGCAAAGATGAGACAAATTTGGAACGATGGTACAGCGATGTATTTACAAGGGTGATCTATGTACAAGCGGCCATGAAAGAGCTCGCTCCAGCCACTCATCTTCGTCATTTTCAGTGACGGGTTATGGCGCTATGGGCCTTCGACGAGGGGAAAATGTTACAGAAAGCAGAAAAAGGATGCTGGAACATTGCTCCGCGCGACCCTCGCCGAAGACGATGAAGCACTGGGTGCCACGGACTGAGCTCGAGCTGTCATGACCGTTTATACGTAGTTCATACAGGTAAATACATTGTTGCGCCATCGTCTAATATTCGTCTCATCTTTGCCTTGCCGCCACGTAACATTTCGGTAGTGGGTGCGGGGTTCAGTCCCATCCCGGCCCCAAGCTTCATTCCGTCTAGGCTCATGAAGCGGTCTCAACCTGGCTCTTTGAAAGCGTCGGCCCGCCCCACTCTCGTGAGCCATGGACGTGGCCATTCCCCAGCCTCGTGTCCCCTGCCCATGACTCGCCGAGACCAGCCGAACTGACCAGCCACGACCACACCTAGAGCGTACGACGTTCCCCTTCAATATCTCCGGGACTTTTCCGATGGCTTTGGATGCTAAATCGTTGGGTAGGCGGTGGTCACAACTGTTCCGGGGAGGCGCTCGTCGCCACCATCACCATCATCAGTGGCGGCGAGGACTTCATTGTATATATCCTCATCGCATTGCTAATCCGCATTGCCACCCTCCCCTTGCCTTGGCCTTGGCCGGGACGGCCGTCGTCCGCCGTAGGGTAACGTCACGGAACATCTATGTGGACAATGAACCAGAGCGCCATAACTCGTCACCGAAGACGACGAAGATGAGGTGGATTGCGGGAGCTCTTTCATGGCCCCTTTACATAATCACCATTGTAAATACAACGCTGTACCAACGTCCAAAATTCGTCTGATCTTTTTCTTGCCTCCACGTAACAATATGAATAAGTTGTAGCCAGTTACGACGTTCGTGATAAGGATCCTTCAACTTTGTCATATTTACGCTGACAGGACAGACTGCAGTGTACACAAGGTCCCGTATTGAAAAGCGGTGATGATAATAGGCTTGCAACTTTCCGCTATTTAGAGCAAAGCTCTGTAGAAAATCGTAATTTTTCGTGCCGCAGTGAAAAATACAAAGAAATTGCCGAGCGCGAACGTGAGTGAGGACCTCGCGGCAATCGCCCCATCGTTAGCAAGACCAAGAAAATGACTAGCGCTCGTGTGTGCGTGCCTCGTGACGACCGCCCAGCTTCGCTGCGCACGTTTCTCACGCCAAGTACACCCACTTAGGGTGATGATGGGGGAGGGTAAGTTCACCAATATTGTCAAAGGAAAAAAAAAAGCCCTAGCGCTCGCCAATATTGTGGCAACACTTGCTAGGAACAAGACAGACAGTTCACAGCCTACGCAGATGATGCCCAATAATTATCAATTCCTAAAAGATAAGGGAAGCTCACACTTATAGCAACAATGATGGTCATTGCGGCAGCAGCGAAGCAAATGGGTTGCAATCGTGGACTTAAACCATTGTGATAGTCGTGAAGTTCGCGTATAGCTTCGCAACCATCAAGTCTTAAGCGTTAGTATAAGCTTCCTTCATTTTTATGCCACCGCAAACAATACTTCTCGCACTCTTGCAAAGAAAAATATGATTAGGGTGTGGAGGTGTCTGTCCACACATTCCGTGCCACAAGAATTTATAATTAGTGTCCTGCCAAAAAACCCCACAGAAAATGCTTTTGTATCAAGTATTCTGAACGCTGGAATAGTGATCTAAAGCATGTTATCAAAAAAGCACTGAAGTTTGCAGCAAGTACAGATTCTCGAGTTGACTAAGATACTGAAATCTATACAATTAGGCTTTATGACCCTTTCCGAGTTTGTTTCTGATAGTTTCATATTAAACGTTAAAGAAAGAAATTGAAGAAGTGCACGCTAACGAACAAAGCTAAACAACAAAGAGTTAGCTTGAAAAACTTAAGTAGTAAGCAGTTAAGAAGGCTGCAGAAAACAAAAATATTCAATGACATTTATCTAGCATGTTGCAGGATACATGTTGCAAAGTATGGCACGCAAAACAGATGAAATCAAGCCGCAAAGCTTCAAAACTATTTCTTTAACGCTTTAAACCTCCAGTGTAAATACAAAATTTCACATGCCCATCCTGCGTCATGCCAGGAATATATCGCACCGAACTTTTCACCAATTCCTCGGTCAGCACCTGCAAAACCAAAAATAACAATAACATTCTTCTTTTTGGAGCCACCCTACAAAAGAAGCCCAATATATATAAATTCGAACTTCATGGCCTATTTTGTCCTTTATAAGGCACCATTATTGGACAGACAAAAACTTTTAGCCTGCTTTTAAGCTAGTTGCGTTGGCTCGAATCTACAGCCTAATGTAGCAGCTTATACGACCTGCCAATACCAATGATGTTTGAAGTGATATAGACTGCACCCTTCAAAAAGTATCTTAAGAGACATCTGCGATCCTTTAGCAGTGCGGTTTTACGTCTGAACATGCTTCTGTCATCACTTCATGGCGAATTTTATTTTTGACTGTCTTGAAAAACTATACAATGCCAAATGATTGCTGATACGCGTAGGAGTTGCAGTGCTAAGTTAGATTCCTTCAGTGTCTCTCACTCACAAGCGGCGATGTCTTGCTCGCTAGCGTAGGCAGTTTGCGGATAGGGTATCCGAGAGAACAGCTGTCACACAGTGGCCATGCAGAACATTGTAAAACCACTGAGTCAGCTTTGCTACAACGGCAAGGCAGAAAAAGTCAATTTTGAGAGTTTAAGGCACCAAAGCAACCCTTAGGCTATGAAGCGCGACATAGTTCTGGGTTCCATCTTCACCTTGATATTTGGATATCTTAACTTGGGCCGAAATCTCAGCCCATGGGCAATTTTGCTTTCTGCCACAACTGAAACAAGTCTTCGGGCTTGGCTGCACAATTTCTTAGCAACTACCGTTCGTACTGGGGCACAAGTGTGAGCCACTACCTAACTGGCCTCAAATCCTCAACAGTGGAAGCAGGTTTCATTGCAAAGTGAAAAATAGCACTTCATTAGAAAGAAGGAAGGAGCAAAAGACTTCGTGAAAACACTCGCTAAAGAATTATCCTTATGAATAAATCGGTGTCACTTTGTACATCGTCAATGCCTGAATAGCGATTTCTCCAAGCTGAATATGCCTGGATGCCGTGTTTCCTCACCTAAAGCTTCTCCTTAGGATAAATAAATGGTCAGAAGACAGGTCGCTGCATTGAGCATCTTGTCCATGTGCCGTTCTTTGCTGATTCACCCTAATGTTGCTCTAAATCATAATCAAGAAATAGAAAACACCGATCCGTTCGATGCCCTGCACAGGCTAAGAAAGCAGCCTAAGCATGAAACATCGTCCCGGTTAGGTACTGTACTACGTCTTCTTTTAGGGCAACGACAATAAACCTAGAAGTTAGTGTTTCAATAAGAGTGCCCGGACATCCATGCCAACATAGCAGCACGAATAAACGGCGGGGGTGATTGAAGCAGTTTGTAACGGTTCTCGTAATTGTAATTGTAATGTTGCTGAAGTTTACAACGGGCTGAAGTTGGCTGAAGCTAGCTGAAGCTAGCTGCGGCCTGAAGCTCGCTGAAGTTTACTACGGGTACTACTAATTAAAAATTAGGCAGCGGATTTGAGGAAGATTAGGATTATAGCTTTCGATTTGCCTCGTATTGAACTGAAATATTCATTTTATTCCGCATTTCTTATGAAAGCTGTATTGAAATTTAGTTTCAATAAAGACACGATGAAGTTTCGGCGAAAAGCCGACGCATGCAATAAGGCTTCAAGAACACGAAAACTAGTCTTCTTGACACCTCTGAGGTGAAGCGCTCAGTCGGCGGGGACGACGACGACGACGTCGCGGACACATGCCCGTGAAGGGATTGTCCTCGTTTCGGCAGGGCCGAAAAAGAAGTGGCAAGCCCCACGAGCCGATTACGGTGAACGCAATTGGCCTATAAGGGCCGGCCACAACGGAGCGGTGACGAGGCCAGAGGGGAACGAGGAAGGACGGCCATTGCAGTGGGGTAGTTCCGAGAGGACGGTTCGAGGAGAGCGGCGTCCAGGCGCAGATCGAGAGCTCATCGGGTCTCGGGGACCCAAGCTCAGAGGGATCTACCTGACGCCAAGGCTTCCCCTGACCAGCGTCCTATTCCCCAGTGTCCTGACCCGTGGCAGGCACACGCACTGCGTCGTGCCCCGGTCCTGAACGACCACGGCCTGAAGATCATCGTATACCGGCGGCTACTGGGTGCCGACTGCCCGCGGCCTTTCGTGACGTGGCCACAACCATTCCGGCCACGACCGCTCCCGAAAGAGCAGCGACGGAGCTGCACCGTCAACGGTTCAGCACGCGCGACATCCCGACGCGGCCCTCAGCGGAACGCACCGCGACATCCCGACGCCCCGAGTACTACGCCACGTCACGGTGAACTCGTTATTAACTTTTTTGAGGCACTTTTCTGGCGCTTGGATTTATAGGCTTTTCTGTGTATTAGTTAGACGTTTTGGGTTTTGTTAGCTTGTTAGCTTTCTGGTAGTCTATCTTCTAAATATTGTTGTCTGCGTCATGCTTTGTTCTTTATTACGTGTTTTCTTTGTAACCTCTCAAAGCGCCCTCGTCTGAGTAACTGGTGACTGTGGCTATCCCCAGTCTCCACTGAACACACACTACTCAAGAACATGCAGAGGAGGTTTTCCTTCCCTCCTCACAACACCATAAGCCGCTCTCTTCGAAATCTTCCACACGATAATTTTTTTCGGCGCGCCTTGAGACACCCACGAAGTATGCAAGCTCTTCATTGTGTGCGTGCGTGTGTGTGTGTGTGTGTGTGTAAGAGAGAGAGAGAGAGAGAGAGAGAGAGAGAGAGAGAGAGCTCTTTATTAGATGAAAGCAGAGAGGTTTGCCGGCATGTTTCCGACTACATGCCACTTTGCGGGGATCGGGAGAAGGGAGTAAAGGCCCTAAAAGAAGTAGGGCAGAAGAAAGGGGGAAAGTGGTTAAAAGAAAAAGTGAACACGAAGCTTTGCGTGGTGAGGTAAAAGTCCGCACGATCTCACAGGTAAAGTTCTAAACTGTCTCCGCGACGCCGATTCCGCGTAAATAGTCAGATAAGGCAACCAACACTTTTTTCTGGGACGATGGAGAGGGCGATGATCCAAGGAGACCTTTTAGAGATATTGATGCGTTGTTGAGGCACTCAATCTTTTCTTCGAGGTGATTTCTTTCTTGGATGTATGCCGGACACTCTGGAAGGACGTGCTCTACTGTTTTGGCCAATCCACAATTATCGCAATAGGAATTTGCAGTTAGATCGAAGCGATGGCGGTAAGAGTTCGTGAGCGCTGCGTTCAGACGCAACCGGTGGTAAAGGGTTTCAAGCTTATGTGGAATCCGCTCTGGCAGCCTCATTCTGAGTCCAGGGTCTATATGGTGCAGAAAAGGGTGCCGAGTTTCAGGACAAGACAGGAGGCGGTTTCGCTCCACTAAGGCAAGCTCCTTCGCTAGCGCTGCGGCCTCGTGTTTTGTGAAAAAATCTTTCTTACATTTCGCAGCTGTAGGCCTCTGCGAGCTGCCTCTTACGCTTTCTCGTTGCCGAGAATGCCGCAATGTGCTGGCATTCATTGTAGGGTCACTAGGTAACCGGCGAGGTAGGCGAGATGGTTCAGGTACGTGACGTCACGGGATACATGTCCGTGAAGGCTGAAGCAGCTGGCACGCCATAAGGTTTGCAACTCCGCCTTCGAGTCGGTGAATATAGCCCATTCTGCTGGTGGCTGACGAAGAATGTTGCGCACGGCTTGTTTAAGTGCATGGAGCTCGGCAGACGTGGATGAGGTTGTTCGTTCCAGGCGCTACTACAAGGCTTTGCCGGTCGACGAAATGAAGACGCCGGAAGAACTACCGTGAGGAGTAGTGGAGCCGTCAGTAAAAATGTGGGCCATATGTGAATATCGGGCATTGATGTGAGCAAGCGCGAGTTGTAGAAGGCAAACTTGTAGCAGAGGTTTCTTAGAGTTGAGACCAGGTATGCTAATGTTTATGCAACGGTGTGGGAGAGTCTAGGGAGGGAAATCAGACGGCATGATTTGCCGTGCTTGAGGGGGTAAAGAAATATTTATAGAGTTTATCGTTTCTGCGAAGCTGGAATTTTTGTTGCGCTGTACATTACGGGCCGTATATTACGGGTTTGTGAGTGCAACCGAGGCCTCAGGTAAATCGAACTGTTTCCTGCAGCCGGAGAACATCCAAGGGCAATCAACCAGCCTCGGCAAGTGTACCAGTTCATTGTCGCGCCATATATTTCCGAAGCAGTTCAAAAGAAGGTTGGTCATATCTTCATCTTAATGAATCGCTCATACCCACAGGAGGGTGGGGAGGGGGGAGTATTGGCCAGGGTTTGTAAGCGCCATGCGATTTAGTTAAAAAGTGGTAAATATAGCAGTAAAACAAAAATAACCAGATTCAATCCATAGGAGCGGGGGAGATGTGATGAGATGATTGTTTCACATCTCAGTTTCATTTCGTTTACTCCTTCTGTTTACTTTGTCGCCGACGTCTACGGAGGGAACTTCTGCGGATGCCTTTATTGGCGTACAAACCCGTGAAAAGCGACCCCGAAAAGCTTGCAATACCAACCACGAAACAGCCCCGGTAGTGAGGTTTGGCTGCGGGTTCTATCTCGTGCTTGACCGTCCACTTTGGGAGAGATCTGAAGGACTGCGGGTGACAAAATCCGGGCCGGCCAGTCATGGCGAAGTTCCAGCGGCAGGTTTGGAAACGAATATAAGGCGCAGCAACGATGTCTTTAATGACAAGACAGGGCAGCCCAAAAGCATACTCCCGCTGAGAAAATGGATTTGGCTCATTTTGATACTTGCCAAAAAAGGATCTCGCCCATTTTCGTACGAAATACGAGCTTGTTTGGAGATCATCCGGGCATTTTCTCACTTTTATTGTTGTAACCTCTTCTCTGGGGAAACGTTGACGAGTTATTATTGCCCCTAAAATTTCATCTGACTTGTTTCCGGTTTCTGGATTTGATTCATTTAAAAAAACAGTGTGTTTGAGCGCGCACCCGCAATAATGAATGAAGAACATACCACACGTCTAAAACATTACCGCCGAAGATAATTATTCACGTTTCGGGAAGTGGACTTGTCTGCATCACAGTATGATACAAACTATGCCCGATTACTTTGACGAAGAAAACTTCTCCCCCTTCTGGCGAGACGTTAATACCAAACCTCTCTGCGATTGCCTTCCGCATGTACCTGACATTGCACTGACCAAAATTTAACGAGCTCCCTTCAAGACTTCGTTTCTAGCCTCTCTTTCTGTCTTTCTTTCTCTCTCCCGCTCTGTCGCTTGATATATACATATCTAGTCACGGGACGAGAAAGAAAAGAGAAGTGCAGCATAGGGTTCTGTGCCTACCTTCCAAAGAATATGAAGCTGTCTGGACGAGCCTGCGCATTCTATATCATGGCCGCTTAGTAGATAATTTAAATACATCCCTTATCATTTTTAACCGCAGTTCGTGTCTTGCCGCCACGTAATAATATGCGACAGAACTTCACACGAGTGAGCAACTTGAGCTTGGAAAATACGTTTCGACCAAAGGGAACGCCTTTGTGAGTCCCAGGTCCGCCTCGTAGAATGTGTGGGTTCTCGGTTAGAAAGACTGTTGGCGGGAGACAAGAAAAGTGTCAGCGGACGGTTCGCTTGAGGAAATCAAATTGACATGAGAGAAAAAGGTGCTGCAGGCCGGTCTTTTTATTAGCGACACAGGGAAAGGGAAGCTAAGTGCAGTACAGGTTCTTTGCAGGTCAAGCGGGGGATGGCGGTGTTGCGTAGAGAGGGCGCACGACCTGCAGTTTGAATTTAACCCTTTCAGTCACGAATTATTATATTCACTGCAGAAAAATTCCATAACTGGAGGTTTAGCAGTGTCAGGTTTCTAGAGGTAAGAAAAAAGGTTCAGTCTCTCTAGAATACTTATTACACAAATGGCGTCGTGTCCTCATACGGAGACACCATTACTCAATCCTGCTTTTTCCTATAAAAATAATAAATATACTGAGGCAGTTTACAAACAAGGAGGTGAAATGTTAATTTATGCACATGAAAGAGGTGTTTTTAGCCTTTATAAATGATTTACGCCACAGTAAAAGAGAACTTAGAACGGCAACACACTGGAGCTCCCACAAAACTTGGTCGCGTCCATTTTGAAACAATGTTTATGAGTGCGGTTCCGCCGTTCCACATCACATGGTGCTATCTTTCACTTCCGTAGGTTTCGATTTTCAGCCGCACCGCTCTGCAGAATGAACTCTTTTCGTTTTTGCGAGGAAAACGACGAAGAAAGTCGCGTCTTCATATGGACACACGGTGACTGAAAGGGTTAAGCAACTCCAAAAGGGGACACCAATTACGGTTGAAGTTGAATTCTATTATTACTAAATATCAACTTATTGCAAGGAAGGCGAACAGTTTGCAGAACTTTTTCAAGTACAATAGCTGTTCGGTGATAACGATTCCTAGATCTGGTCGTCTGCGGGATAAAGTAAAATAATTTTTAGAAAAATGTAGGCGACAACGAAACAAACTCACAAAGAAACAATGAACCCAGAAATCTGGACGCACGGGGTGAAGATTCACACAGAACTGGGCATATTAACGGTAACGACCACAGGGCAGGGTATTTCAAAAAAAACAGTGTATGCAAGTTTTTTTATGCTTTAGTTTACTGCACGGTGGTGATACCCCAACGCTTCAAGCTTGCCTTTCGAAAGGTTCGTTGAGGTGGGCTTTGCGGATTTGAATTGGTGACTTAAATTTTATTCGCTTTTATTCTGTCCATTATAGATAAAATCTTAGACTGTGAGCTTCCAATCCCCAAAAATGTGGATAGATGGGTTGAAGTGCTGCGCAGTTGGTTCCGAGACTACATTAAAAGCATCTACCCGGTTATTAATAATGCGTGAGAAGACAGATACGCCAGTTTCTCCCAAACAGTCCCCAGGTCAAACGGAGCATTCTCTCCTACACGCAATTTTAAAAGTGCAGGTGCGCTTTATTTCTATGATTCTTGTTAAAGTAATTCATTACTGCGCTATTAACCACGCATTAAGACTACATGTGCTTGCAGGTAAGCTTTTGAAACAAAAAAACGGATGAGGCCGTCAGCCGAGAAGGATGCGCTAAATTAATTTTAAACTTATTTCAATTCTAGGTGGCCCTTGGTGCTACCGCTACCAAGATTATCTCTTTAGGCCAGTCACTACTTGCTAAAAGCAGGTAACATCTCCATAGGATATTGTTTCTCTTATGTATGGTGCTTGACATTTTCTTTATTAGAATGGCTGGCCAGGCGCTTCGGACTCTGTTGAACACCATATCTTTTTGAGCTTCCGCTAAGCTTTCAAAAGGGATGTTGTTCTCAACACCGTATGAACACTAAACAAATAATTATATCTGGAATAATTTAGGATGCTGCTTTATATTCTACCAGACGTACTCTACGCATACTTTTATCACACCCCCAACTGCTGCTTAGCGAACGTGTACCAGTGCAGCTCAGGTTGACCCGGTTCTTTGACGCAGTGATGAAAATCGGACGAAAACAGTTCTCTAAACAACTGGCTTCCTAAGAAACCAAACATTCCTTCGAGAATGCGGATTACGTGCCACAGCGAGCGTATAGCTTGCCCAAGTTACCCGGTGAGAGCGAAAGATGACAAAATCCGAATGAGCGCATGGCGGATGTTGTAGTGCTGGTCCCCAGATTCGATGCATGAGACAGATGATGCACAAACAAAAACACCAGACCGCCCAGTTGCGGCGTGCCAACCCACGTTGGCAGTTCCGAGGAATGGTACTTGTGGTCGAAGACATAAGTGAACTGTAAAAGGATCGACACTTGGGCTAGTTGGTACTATTGATGCACCTTGAACTTCAGCAGAACACATAAAGTCAGGAGGCAAATAGTAGGACAGGACGACGCTGTTGATGACGGGGCCACAGCATCGATCTGTCGTCTTCTTTACTTTCGGTCTTTGTCTGTTACATTGAAATCAAGATGCATAAATGAACATTTCGTTTTCTCGTGCAGCATTGCGGCTAGAAAGAAAATGCGCGGGGCAGATGAACATGCGATGTGAGGGGTAATTCATGTGCGACCTTGCAAGCGCGGTGTTGTTGTTAAAAAAAATGTCCAAGTAGCGTGCTAGTGTCGGCGCTAGTGTATCTCTTGGTAGTTCTATTATTGTACGCTCCAGTATATGCCTAATCGTTGTGGCATCATAATCTTCAAGGTTCTTACGCAACAAGCGAGCTCTGATTTCACGGTCTAGAGCGAAGGGCACTTCGCCTGATGTAAGGCCCAGGACTATGTCGGCTTCTTGAAATAAACCTCGGTAGATGGCCGTCCTCGGACCGTCGGGTAGCAAGTCGTTGTAGAAGGCAGGAAAAAATACATAAACTTGGTGACCCCACGGCAGCAGCAGCTGACATGAGCTCCTCGGCTGATACGTTGCAAAAACAGATAACTTCGTCCACCTGTGTTGACAAACTCCGCCCTTTGTTCGAGCAGTTGACAATCTTGGCCAGCTGGTCACCTTTATCCTGACTGTTCTGTGGCGATTAGTAGAAGTCTATGGAGTACAGGCCGCCCAACAGCAACATAGTCTGAGGTAGGTCACGACTCAATGGTGACAGTATATGAGCATGAGTTCTCATGGCCCCTGCAGTTTCTCCGAATACCTTTACTTTGAAAAGATCTTCCGCAAAAACTCGGCGTGCTATTTAATCCACTTCAGAGCCAGCATTTGGTCTATTACACCCATGTTGTAAGGGGCTGCGAGCGAACTGGCGTCCAGGAAATCAAGCACACCGAGCCGCTAATTCATCGACATAACCATAAGACCGCTGTTCGCGGACCATATAGAGCCATATTCGAGGCTTGAAGCACTGTAAGGTATAACGCTTCCTCCACGTATCCACAGAAAGACTGCGGAATTCTCGGCAGCCTCATTCGGTTCATGGTTGGGTGTCCAAACATTTAGGTGTAAGCAGTTCTCTGTATTGTTTACTTCCGTCAGCGAAAACCTGGAAAACATCGGCTGGGAACAAGCTGTGCGACGGGATGTGGCGTCATATGTGCCGCACCAGTGGCTCACCGGTATTGAAGCTCGGAATCTCCGAACACCAAGTGGCGGCTCTGCGTAAGGAATCCCGAGCTACTGCTGGATCTTTGCTTCTAGCACAATCAGCTGAAGTCCGATAGCCCGCCCAAGATTTGTCTTTCGCTCGGCGGTGTGTAGCGTGCAGTGACTTCCAGAAGGAAGGCATATTGCTCTCAGATCTTCGCCACATCCGGACTTCTAACCTGACCAGAAAAAAGAAGCACGTTTAGCTCACTCCACTGGCTAAAAGTAGAGCGAAGCACTGGTCATCTACGAAAGACACGCCACATGCACCGTACACGCCATAAAGAAGGTGTTTGCCGATTTTGCTTTCATATCAGGGCGACAAAATGTACGAAAAAATACAAACAGTTAAAAAAAAAGAGACGTGGGATAAGTTTGTTCTGATTAAACGGGTAAAGCACGGCCAGAAAGAATGCACTGAAATATGGGCAACGCAGACAGGGTAATGTAAATGTACAGATCTAGGCTGGGCAATCCTGAATAGTAGTTTGGGCCGACTTCCCTAAAACACATTTCAACAAAATGTTAAAGCGATGATATGCCTCATAGGGTTTCTTAGTAAGTATACTTGAGAGGAAAGTGCGCCTAGGGATATACGTCAGCGTGGTGGGTTATGGGAAGATCAGTGCTGCTGGCTTGGCTTGTATATCGGATTCTTAAGCGTCTTCTTGGGTTTGCTTTTTCAATGTGCATTACCACGTCGATGAGGTGGTCTATAGGTCGAAACTAGTTTCGCTTCGCTAGCTTTGCTTGGATACTCAAAATTGGCTCCATTAGTTCATGCTAAGACAGGTGTGCTAATTTTATGCAAGTGGCAGGAGTACTCCCGTCGAGTTACCATCAGTACGTATTTACATAAGTGCAAACTTACAGTGTAGATGCACTAGTTTGTGGTAAGGAGATTTCACATCGCTTTTTCTATACAAGAATAGTCCGTAAGATAACAGTACCCGGACATTTTGACTTAGCGCGTAAATAGACGCTGTGGAAATCGTAGCAGGTGGTCTGTGCACCCGTTGAACGCGAAGGCAATGTTCTTTCAGGTGCGCCCATAAAACGTTTCTGAGCTTTCCAAACAATTTACTATAGAAATATCGGCAAAATACGAGTCTTCCATAGGTCTTCTCTCAAACATTTGCATTAATTTTACCTACCATCTTGATCTGGAAATTATTAGGCACAACCGTTCAGCCCCAGTTTCAGCAAAAGGTATACGCTTTACTTCGATATTCTTCTTTGCGTTTTCGTGGCACTGTATAGAATTTACTGTCACCAAAACACCTGAATTTTAGCCAGCGAATAAAATAAGGCGAGACTTCGGTTTGTTGGCGGCCCATGACTACACAGATGAGCTTTATGTTAGCCGCACAGACGTGAGTGCCACATTCTTCACTGGTCTATATTCTAAGAAACGCTATTGGCACGCCTACCACAAAACCAAAATGGTAAGACACAACCATGTGCCTAATAAAAAAACAGTAACACTAAATTTGGCGATCCATACATTACACAATGAACAAATGGGTGCAATGTATTCGCAATAACCTTCAATAACACGAAAGTCATCTTGCTTTACCTAAACAGCCCCATAAAACACAGACTAAGGGAAACTGAAACAGCTTGGAGCAGCCCATATAGTAGACAACCGTTTCCGAGCAACAGACAACTGGGCGAGGTAAATGACGTACAGCTACCTGAGAGCGCCTACAAACGACGATGGCAAGGGATGCACAAGGTCGAGCGCCCACTGAAAACAACATTCATTGGAATACAATCGAAAATGTGTACGGGTAATAAAAATCCTCTTCATAGAAGAGCACAATGTCAAGCAAAGGATGACGAAGGGCTTTTACGCATGCATTTCTTGCAGCAGCGAAACGAGCAAACTAGACTCTGGAAGGTGGAAAGAAATAAATGTATGATACATTGGCGGCAACGGCTTCCCCCAGTTTTTTCCGATACTAAGATATGAGGTCTCCACCAAATATTGCGTCATACTACTTTTCTGTGTTAGCGACCGACTGCATGAGCACCGAGCAGCAATACAATCATCTGCGCGAGCTGGACATTTGGCGAAAGTTTGGAAACACAAAGTATGAAAACACAATCGTCTTCCGATGTGTCGGTGCGTTAACAGATAGAGAATTATCGGAGGTATATTTGCCAAATTATCATGCAGGTGGAGAGATACGAAATCACCCTTTAACTGGCACTGTCAAAAAAACTGAGTTGGCTAATCAAAAATGTGCTTTGTAACGAAATGTGCGCAGAAGTATGGTTTTTGGGGCGTCCAGCGAGCTTACAGTCAAACATGTTGTAATTTCAGTTGATGTCTAGCGTCTATTCCTTCCGCATTCTTCTTTTTGTTTCTGTCGTTTTCAAGGTGAATACATTGTTGGTGGAACTGATGGCGCCCAGTAAAAAATGTAAATGTTTTTAACGCGATAGCGTTATTAGGCTCAGTTTTGAATTTCCCCGTGGCTGCTAGCCGTCCGCCATCAGCCGTGCTCATTAATCGTCCACGGAAATAATTCACCACTGCCATCCGGAAGCTACGAGTGAGGCAGCCAGATCCAAAAGCTGGCCTGAATCAGTTATATGACGTAGGGGAAACGGAAGTGAGTAAAGGGGGACAATGATGGGTTACTATACGACGGACGCCTGCGTAATAAAGTTCGTCCGGCTCTCAGTAGGTGATAGTAAACTCTAGATACAAGTTCGCCAGCCGTGCACGCAAATGACATCATCACACCAAAGTGTCGTTCCACCAGAAGATAAAAAATACAAAATTTCGGTAATTAACGCACCAAAACCACAGCTGGGCTACGAGGTGTGCCGGAGTGGAAGGCTTCGTAATAACTGACACTACCAGGAGACCTTCAACATGCAACGAAATATCCACACACAGGCGTTTCAGTTGTCTCTGTCCTTCAGGAAAACGGCTGCCGCAGCCGGGAACCGAACCCATGTCGTTAGACCCAGTAGCGCAATGCCTTAACCACTGAGCCACCCCGGCGTCTTTCCTACCGTTCTGATGCCGGCACCAACACTGGGTCACCAAACTAAATCAGGGGCAAAGAAAAGGTGTAAAACAAAACTCAGTCTTCATCATCATTATCAGCCTGGTTGTGCCCACTCTTGGACGAAGGATTCTCTCAAAGATGCCCAGCCATGTTTGCTGAGTGCTAGTTAAGTCCTTCCTTTGCCCCAAATTTCCCCCTTTTCCCTTCCCCATTTCCCCTCTCTCCCGCGACAATAAACCGTAAATGCAATATAAGTAAGCCAAGGATTCGATGGACGGATAACGTACGAAAACCCAGTACAGAGGGTATAACCACATGAATTTTCAATATACTTTTCAATATTCCCGTGGTTGTGTCTCAGCTGCAAGCTCCATTTGGCAAACGATGCAGGGCTCTACGCGGCAGTTGAAAAACACCCTAAAACAGGTAGGAATTTTGTGACAGAGAAAAGCCACGTACGAATGCTAGGCGTGGTTCTAGAATCAAGCGGGAGAGCCGAATTCACAATCATCAAAAAAGAGAAAGCATTTAACCAATTGCCCACCACAGAGTAGGAAAGAAAGAAGAAACGGTAAGGCTCATTTAGCCAAAGATCGTGAGGTTGATATTGCAGAGCCTACGTAGCAGAAATTTACCCGGACTGAAGAAATCATGCAAACTCCATTACCAGGGCAGCGTATAAGGCCGTCCTCAACCTCGAAGCTTGGACCGTTAAACAGACTGACAATAGGTGGAATACGAAGGCATCAAAATGGACAACCAGAGACAGACCTAGCTAAAAGGGAAGCCCATTACACGATGGAGGGATGAAATAACATTCGGTGTCAAACAATGGACTCGTGCAGCGCAGGAAAAGCGCGGGTAAGGTCAATGGGAGAAGTTTTCGTCCTGCAGTCGACCTAAATAAAATGTCGATGATAATGACGATGAATAGGCCGTCAAATTTTGCCTTCATAACGCTTTTGAACAAATCAGAGAAACCACCCTGCCAGCACCAAGAGATGGGCTGGAAAAGCAAAATTGAGACGAGCCTCCTACGGAAGGCAGGATTCCCCTCGGAAAATAAACTGCGTGCCATGACAAACGTATGACCAATTCAGAGACTCCGCATAATAACTGTCCTGTATCAAAAACACGGATCGAAACCTACACAACAACAGGCGCTATGGCACGATCAAGTTCATCTGAGGAAAGTTCCAAAGTTATAAGACCACAATGTACACCGAATCTGGCATCTACAAACGTACTACGAGGCAGCAATTCTCGTTGTTGACTACTTAGGCCTTCTAGGTGCATGGCCCTTCTACGCAAAAGAACAGAGAAACGGAAGTTGGAGACATCTTGGCAGTTCGTCAAGCGGATGCATCAAATACAAGCTTCACCATCATTAGAGACCCTCAAAAGGCATTGTAGTGTTTTCTGCATACACAATATACATAAACACTTCGGTAAGATACTCCCTTTCATAATACAGAAAGGTAACGTCTCCTGTACACCCGGACACAAGGGCCTGGAAGAGAATTACGCACCGACCAAGAGTCACGTGAATTCACATACCGTGCCAATTTATACCACGACTACCGCACTTCTCTCTCGAAAAACGCCAAGACCGTCTCCTCATTCTACGCCTAGTAACACAATTTTTCCTTCGCTTCAAGGGGGACTGAATTCTGAATAATCGCAAACTCTGTGGAGGATAAACCAGCACAAGTATCCACAAATCTATGTGGATGAAGATGTTCGCTGGGAACACCACGCCTTAACTTGAAACTTTCTAAAATCGGTGAAACATCCATGCTCTCTCACGGAACCTTGCCATATGCAAGAGTATCCGTTCAAGGGAGAATAACTCAAACTTTACATATTTCACTTCTACTGAGACGTGGATGGGGGCTTTCACCAGCTCGTCACCTCAAAATCAGCGCTAGAGTAGAGGGCAAGGGGAGCAGCTGCTGCATTCGGCGCCCTAGACTTCAGGTTCAAACCTTGAGCTCCATACCATCGCTTTACCCCGTTTTCCTAAGCTCCACCTCTCTCTCTCTCTCTCTCTTCAGAAAAAGCGAAAAAGGTTCAGACCGGCATACGCATCAGATCATAGACATTTTGAGAAACTGACATTGACACCTTCTCGCTCATACTTACCAAAACCCCTCAGACGCAATCTTTTACGCTCACATCTCAGACCACAGAAGCGCAGAGGGCCTTCGTCCATCCCGGCCCAGTCTAATTAAAACACTCGCTACTAGTCTTTCATCGTTGACCTTGAGTGCTCGTGAAGGATAGATGGCTAATAAAGAAACTGCGTTCGAAAACGCTCCCTGAAAGTCGAAGTAACCCTATCGCGTCTTACATCTTAAGATCCAAACGTATATATCACCTGAACTTCTTTGTTCCAAATATATTTATGTCATTAAAATCCCATTAATATTTAGCACGTGTCTAGTCGTTCTCTATTATTAGTTCGGTCCACAGTGCGTTGCTATTTTGAAGCAATCATCATCGACCCGGTTTCCTCAGGCCAAAACAAAATGTTCCATTTCAAAATACGAATTAAGAAATAAAAGTCTATTTGTGCGCTCCTGAAAGCCTCCGTGTATATGACAAAGCGTCGGCCTGACGCAAACCAGTCGGCGCTTTGTTCTAGATTCACAAATTGCATAGACATTGCGAATAGACCTACTGAAATGTCTATCTCGGGCCCAAGAAAACAAGGACGTTTCCACCTGCATTTATTGTACGGACATATTCTGGCTGTCCGAATAGCTCGCCCAGGGTATGTAAACCGAGGCGAATAATTTTAAGCAACGAAGCGTGGCTGAAAAAACGGCTTCCAAAACTCGCACTGTGTGGCACGGAAGCCGTAGACGTCGGTGTAGTTTCCTGGAGCGAGCACAATGGACACGGGGTTGCTTTCCGTGTACAAAGGCCACTGGCGTCCGGTAGGCAACTCCGGAGTGCTGAAAAAAAACAATGGAGAGTTAACTTCGAAGGCGAGAGGGTATATCCAGAGTTGTGGTTATAAAATTTCTGGTGAAGTGGCAAACATATCTGATGCAATGGCAGAATCCTTCGATTGCACATTGCAATTCTAGCCATTCCACTTAACTTTCTGCGTGAAAAGTTCATGCGGCGTTACATTTCTGACGACGGACAGGGGAATGGGATTATTTAGGGCGGCAGAAGAAACCAAAGGCTGCGCAGAGAAAAAGTAGGACGCTCGGGCAGACAATTCAAAACGAATTTTCACAAATGTCAGGGTAAAAAAACCCTGATTATGCTATATGTGGTCGCCCTTTCTTGCCTGAGAACTAACTTTGACTTTATTATTTCAAAGCACATTCTAGATATACAAGCACCTTTGGTGTTTACCAGCTAAGGCTGCAGAAAGGAGTCCCACTCTAGCTGCGCTCAAGCTGTAGATTTCTGGCTGGCTGCCTTACTACTCTAACCGCACTGTTAGCAGCCAATCTACAGGCTTGAACGCCGGTGGTAGAACTGAATAATTCTCATAACCTTCTAGACCCTCGTGCACACAGGTGCGGAAGAAGCGGTATTTCGAACCATAGCTTCGGCGACCGGGTTAAACATCATTGCACCGTCCCAAGATGTCAATAGACTGTTGGCTGCAGGCAGAATACATACATGTTTCAGAAGGATGTTCTCAGTTAAAATGGTGAACGTCCATATCACCGTGGCACGGGTTTTGGCTCAAATGCGCCGAACTCGCATCTAGTGCTCTCCCTGCAACCATGACTATCGCGTGCCGCCTGGAAGTGCAGGAATAGCCGAGACTCGAATCGAATTCCCAGTCCTACGTACCAGCAGTGGGAAAGTGAACTTGCCAGCTCCGACCTGAATAGATAGGCAGTTATGGTTTATCGAAAGGGCGAAGCCGGCGAGCGAACGGAACCCTCGGCTAAGGAGTCCGTTGGACTAGGGAGTCCAGAAACGCTAACCTACCACCTCTTCAGCAGACTAAAGTGCTTCCTCATGCTCCTCCCCTCCCGAACGCAAAGGAGAACCTTCCCTTATCCTAGGCCTTACATCACTCTTTTCATCTTTGGCCCTCGGGAATCTAAACGCCGAAGAATCGCTAACTCTGCGAAGGATACAAACCTATATATATATATATATATATATATATATATATATATATATATATATATATATATATATATATATATAGAGAGAGAGAGAGAGAGAGAGAGAGAGAGCGACAGAAATAACGGTTGACAGTCAAGAAAACCTGCGAAATCCAAGGGGAGAATGTGGTAGATCATCCGAACAGATAAAGACTTTGGCGGGCATCCAGCCGCCGGGCACTTTATCTCCACTTTCTTTCTGTCTTTCCCAATTCTTTATCTGTTTCAATGACCTGCGGCATTCTCCCCTTTGCATTCCGAGGTTTTCTTGACTGCCCGCCCTTATTTCTGTCTTAATTCAACGAGCCCCTGATGTCCCATTCTGATTATATATATATATATATATATATATATATATAGATATATATATATATATATATATATATATATATAGATATATATATATATATATATATATATATATATATATATATATATATATATATATATATATATATATATATATATATATATATATATATATATATATATATATATATATATATATATATATATATATATATACAAATCTAGATGGCGCAACTGTTGCACCACTAAAGTCTCTTCCTAATTTTGAACTCTGCAAACGCACAGCACCTTAGGGTCGAAGCCCATTAGGGGCTCGGGTTGTCAGCGTCTCCTGTCGCCGTCGTAGGCATCTCGTGCAGTCACGGTAATAATAAACACCGCGGCACTCGTTTTTCAAAGCATCACGCTACAACGTAACGCGCACTACAAAAAAAGTGTACAATGAATAAAAGCCGTTGCAGACAAACTAACATAATTTAAAGATTTGCAGAACGCTCCCTGTACGCTTCAGCAATCATCAAGCACAAGCAGAAGCAGAAGGCTATAATTTGTGTTACACCCAAATACCCACCGGCTCTTCCCGCTAGGCCTGATCGGGTTGGATGGTTGGTCGAAGCAAGAAAGGGCATTTTCACCTGGTGCCGGGGCCTCGTTGACCACCGGGCGATAGGGAAGCGTTTTTCTGCAAGTTACCATCGTGCGAGGGTGGAGCACACACGCCCTCTCCCAGCGTGGCCGCTAGTCACGAAGCTGCTTGTGCAACCGGCGGGATGCCGCTTCCTCTCTACCATTACTTCAATGTTCGGGTGCCCTCTGGCTTGCCGGTCGACGCCGCAATTGATACGGCCGAAGCCATTGTCCCGCCAACGGAATTATACAGCGTGCAACACATGGGCGATCAAATAGGAGTCAACGCATCGTCAGGGGTAAGGAAATTTCTAGATACCAACGGTCTACGCATAGAAAGCGACATCGTCAATCTAGAGCCAGCCGATAATCAGTATGTGAGCATCGCCTTTTTTTTTCCTGCCAACCTTTGTCACGGACGACGAATTGGCCAAAACCCTGAAACCTTACGGGAAAGCCCTCCAAATAGTCTCAAGTCGCTTCAAAGACACGCCGTACGTAAAGGCAGGCCTGCGATACGTAAAAATGGATATGCGACTGGATAACCATGTACCAAAGTTCTTCCGCATCAGCAGCCAGAGGGCAACGTTCGTCTGCCGAGGTGTGCGGCGATTGTGCCGACGCTGCGGCATGGAAGGGAATTTCAAGGATCAGTGCACCATGCCGTGGTGGGCCCGACCGGTGCGTAACTTTTGGACACGCAATGGAATGCTGCATGCGAATTGCTCGCGGTGCGGCGGAACGTACGCCACTGTCGTCTGCAGAGCGCGGAAGTCGTACTTCATGGTGACAGCCGGGGACCCACGGCGGAGTTTCCCCGCAGCAAGTACGGCGAGAGAGCGACGACCCAGACCAGCGACGGCCGAGGAAGGCAAGCGAGAACGGCGAAGCCTTGGCAACCGCTGAAACCACCGGCGACACCAGGAGCAAAGACGACACGCTGTCCCGCAAAAACCAGGTGGCCCACAGCAACATCGAGGGGAAGAAAAAAGACAAGCAGGAAACACAAAGTCAAACAGCGAAAACGACGGACGACAAACAGGCAGCAGGCGAAGACGCAACAGGGCGCCAACCGGAGAGGGAGAAAGCCAACATTGCAATCAAGATGGCGGCGGAGAAAGCCGGCGGGACGGAGAAGACGGCTGCCATGTTGGCGACAGCGCTGAACACAGCCAGGCAAGCGGGCAAGTGGCGCGGTGCCACGGAAAACTAAGTTTGCGACGTGACGACAGAGAAAGCAACTGGGCGAGCGGCCGCACGGACCTTTGCCGGGGCGAGCTAGGTACGCCACGAGCTGAAGACGGACGCGACCCGGCCAACGTGCGAAAGGAGACGGCGCACAACGCACTGCTGGCGGCGGCGCGGGACGACCGGGCAAACTCTGAGACTTCAATGAACGACGACTGCCTCGTCAACAACGAGTGAGCAAAAACATCTTCTGCAACCAGTGGGGAAAACGCGACGAGCACGGCCGAGCAGAGGGTCGACGGGGGCTGAGGAGTGAGCGCAGCAAGTCCCAGGACGAACTCAAACGTGCAGGCGGGCAGACCGACAGCGACGCCTCGACCAGCAAAGACAAGAGGCCTCGGAAGGGTGGCCAAGCAGTGAAAACTTTGAAGCTTTTGAGGTAATTTATTCACTCTTTTTTGCTAGTTTCGGAGACAGGGAAGGCCGCTAACGCGCCCAGCGTATGCGTTGGAAGGAAACATTCCCCCTATCAATAGTCTTTCACTAGAGCAGAGTAGGGCAAAAAGGCAGCATCTCCACTCCGTGGATGAAGGCGAGGGTGCAGAGTATGGGGACTCGAAATGATGTCCAAGTTGCGCCGCAACCCTCATTCGATTTGATCTGAGTTCTTATATGAGGGGATGGTTCGTATTCGAGGAAGCTCATTGTCTTTGTAGACGTTGAGCAGCAGCGTGACGCTGCTTACGTTCGTTTCCGTCCATGGCGGGAAGAGGGTGTGTGATTTCCGGAACCCGCTTATATGCGCGGTGCACCGCGGGGCCATCTCGTGTTTACGCGTAGCGCCATCAAGCGTGGTTTGATGCAGTCACTGTGTATTACAACCTGATCACAACCTGACTACAGCGGTGTTTTTTTGCATTTTCTCGTTGCTACGTTATGTTTGTGCCTGTTTTTGGGTGTTTCGGAGTGTTCTTGTACCATTTTTAGGTAGTTTCCGCACAGATTTTTGCTTGATGGTGGTGTGCGCACGGATGGACGCGGACGGACAATGGGAGGTCCTAAGGTACTCCGCACCGTTACAGTCCAAAGAGTAAGCCGGTTGACTCTCGGGTACTAACTCATGGTTTTAGCCCAGTGGGTAAGAAGACTGACACTAACTCCGTTTCGTCTACCGGACACAGGCTCGATTCCTGCCGGTGCCTGTGTGTTTTTTTGTAATTGTAAATGCTATGCGCACAGACGCGTACGGATATTGTGAGGTGCTAAGGTGCTCAACACCTAATAAGCTTATTCTACACTTTAACCTAATTGACGCACAAGTACTCCTGCACTTATAGGCAGTCCAGCACACGTGGCAGGGGGGCCGCACGCGGAGCACGCTTGACTGAGGATACATAAGATCGACTCTGGCAGACACCGTCGCCGAATGAGGAGTAGTCAACACTGCGTCGTTGCCCACACAAATATTGGATCATATGCCGGTATGATTCAAAATAGCTAACAAATGGAACGCCAATAATAACCTGACTTGGCAGTTAGACACGCGTATATTGCATGACAGAACGTGCAAACCTAGTTTATGAAACCCAATAGCATCCTCTTTAGACGGGAAGCAAGTCAGCGATTGCGACTCCCTAAAAACTGAATTTAGAATTGCGTGCATCGATGAAGGCAAGAAACTTTGGTGTAGGCAATCGGAAATTTTAACCAACATCTTGAACCGCATACGAGTTGTAGAACGAGGCAACCCTCAGACCTTGTTAATGAAAACGTACCACAAAGACTTAAAGCAAAGACATGAAAAGCTAAGCATGCTAGGCTCTTCTCCACCTGCAGACACGCACAGAGCCAGAAAATGTCCTGGCGCCCATTCATAAACCTTGGTGTATGAACGCAACAATCAGCTGAACATGGATACGAACAGGTCCAACCAAGCACACTTCACACCAAGAGATGCCGATAAACTCATCTCTCACTTTCGGGAAATGACCTCTAGTGAGATAACCAAAGACATTAACAGCATCGCTTTGAGCCCTGTCCTTGCAAGGCTACTACAACTGCCAGACGAAGACCTTTTGCACCTAGTAGCCACAATTAAACTAGAAGAACTAACAGAGTCAATGAAAAAACTTCACAAAGGGAAAGCGGCAGGAGTAAAGGGACTGCAAGTTGAGTTCTATCGCATATTCTGGCACCTCCTGGGACCTTCTTCGTGCGCAGTCTTGAACACTAAATTCTCAACTCCCACGGTCCCCCGCTCTTTTAAACGAGGAAGAATCCTCTTAGTACCGAACAACGCCAGGGAATGGAACGAACCCACGAATAGGCAACCAGTTACTCTGCTAGGGGCAGACTACAAACTTCTTGCATCAATACTTACAAAGCACCTACAATTCACGCTACGTGAAGTAATAATAACATCATAGGAAGCCTGCTCAGTTACAGACAGTGACTGCCAAACCTTGTACATGCTAAACGGAGACATATTAGAATACACAAAGGCAGACAGGTGAAGGGTTGGATCGTTTACTTAGATCAAGCGCAAGCATTCGATAGAGTAGAGCCCAATTACACATTTAAAACATTAAGATCTTTTGTATCTTAAGCGCAGAATCCAACATGAACATCTTAGGCCTCCAGTTACCGGGAAGCCAACCCGTCAGAGTAACGGCATACGCAGACGATGTCGCGTTGTACCAAAGGGACGACGACAGCCTAGTGCATGTACACAACGGCTTTGCGCAGTATTCTGAGCTAGCCGGCGAAAAACTGAACTGTACGAAAAGCAAAGCTTTATGCCTGCGCCCATCAAGAAACCGAAACATATATGGTATTCCATTAGTCGCCCACGTAGAAATCCTTGCCATTACCTACACCTCGAACGGAGTATCGCTTAGAACCTGGCATCAGGCACTCAAGCAACTCAAAGAAAATGTTTAAGAAGCTCTAGCGTATGACTTCCAATATGCAGTCAAGCGGTACCTGGTACTAAACGTGTTCACAGGGAAATTATGGTATATTGCAGAAACGGGCGCTCTTCCTCGCCGCATAGCGGTAAAGATAACACCTGTACTACTTTGCTTGTTAGGGTCGGACAAGATAGCCCTGGTAAATACTTAGAAACTAAGCTTGACGAGACAGCTTGGAGTGTGGAACATCCTTTCAGTAGCTAACTACTATGTGGCTTAAGCAATGAAGAGTGTTCTCAGAGTCCTTGGACTCGAGACAGGGCATCCAGCCACACAACTGAGCGTGCACTTTCGGGGGGCACAGGGCCGGCTATTTCTCCAGCAGGCCCCGAGTGGGCTCAAAGAAACTCAGGCACCAACCTTTTATGCCAAGGTAATTGCATCATACAGGAAGCTAAGCACCCACAACTTGCAAAGAGAGACAGTGGACATGAGGAATGTAGAACTTGCACTGAAACTTGACGGGGTATACTCAGAAATCCTAAGTACGAAACAGAAGAACTTCCCCTGGCGCACCCTGGTCAACGCAAATGTACCGGGAGAAGCACAAGACGTAACATGGAAGTTTGGATGGTCAGTCTTGCCGAATAAAGATGTTCTTAAGAAATGGGGCACAACATCAGAAGATAAGTGCGTACATTGCAAGCAGAGAGAGCCAAACGAACATGCCCTGATCCACTGCACAGTTGCTAAAACGTTTTGACTCATAGTGGGCCGGGCATAGAGACAGCTCCGTATCCGGGACTTCCTGGAGGGAAGGAGGTGCCCGAGAAGCCCGTTACCAGTACTTATAATAACCGTTGGTTTTTTTCGCGGTATGGATAAATAGGTATATCGCCGTCAAACAAGCACGTCCACGGCGCAACCAGTGGAACATACTGATTCATATTCACACGATAACTGAAAACCTGGAAGCAGAGCTCTTCTTCTTGCGGGACGAAGAGTTCATGCGAATATAGTCTTGTCGCTTTATTGAGGTCCAAAAATGGGTGAGTGCACCTAAGTTGCACGTCAATACACGGCCGGCGCTTTATGAGAACATGAGTTGTCAGATGTCAATGATGAGCGACGCTCACTTGTAAAGGGCGCGGGTGCCTGGAGTGGGGGGAAGGGGCGTCCCACCTTCCCTACCCCCGAAACCGGCTGCCCTGCTAGTACAATGTGTTTGTATTCACGAATGTATGTCACGTGTACTTGCTATACAATTGCCAACGGCAGTTCCTTCTTCCTTTTGTGAATGGTGTTGATCCTTTCTTTTATCAACAAGCCATGATGTTTTCAAATGAAACAGGTAGGCCATGCATGGTAGGCCATGCATATTCTGGGTGTCGGCTCACTCGCAGGTGGAAGGCAACCTGCTCGCCGACATCCACGCCCGAGAAATGTCAATCCGGGCCGAGGACGATCTACCGCACCCCGCCACCAGCTACAAAGGCATAGTTCAACTATACAATTGCCAACGGCAGTTCCTTCTTCCTTTTGTGAATGGTGTTGATCCTTTCTTTTATCAACAAGCCATGATGTTTTCAAATGAAACAGGTAGGCCATGCATGGTAGGCCATGCATATTCTGGGTGTCGGCTCACTCGCAGGTGGAAGGCAACCTGCTCGCCGACATCCACGCCCGAGAAATGTCAATCCGGGCCGAGGACGATCTACCGCACCCCGCCACCAGCTACAAAGGCATAGTTCAACTATACCGAAACGACCGATGTTGGCTTCCCGGTCCGCATCCACAGCTGGACACACGACAGCAGACAATCGTTCGTCGCATGCAAGCGGGCTCGCTAGCGCATCCAGTGCTCCGGAACCAGATGTACCCGGCCGAGCACGACAGCCCGGCCGAGCACGACAGCTCGTGCCCGTTCTCTCTCTTTGAGAAGAGAGGCACTATCGCGCACATCATAGGAGAGTGCACAAAACTCAAGACACCCCCCTTCCCTGCCCCCACCCATTTGCCCAACCCCCTAGAGCGATGAGAGACCTTGCTGTCCAGCCCCAACCTCGCCATTCAGTACAAAATAATGGCCAGGGGCCAGGAGCTGCTGGACACACATATGGGTGCCGTGACTAGGGAACCACCCCATGTAGTTTCTGCGTGCCTACACCGTCTATAAGGGCTAAGTAAAAGTTGATTCTCTATCTCTTCGTGTGCACCTCCAACATGTGACAAGACGTCAGTATCATACACTGTCGAGTGTTTTCAGGGACCACCCGAATTCAAACTACTTCCGAAGTATTTCGGCGCAGCAAAATTTGATGCCCTCAGATTTGCAGTCGCCAAAATCTCAGAGGTGCCTGCAGGGTTAGAAAGGAACTGATCCAACGTTTGAAGATTGCTCACGGGACGTCGTCTACCACAGTAGAACTTGTCGGTTTACGGGAGGTGCTCCGCTCCATTTCTTGTGAAAGGCCACAGCAGTGGCTATCTTTTGTAAATGCAAACCAGCGCTGCAGGTACAAAGGTACCCAATGAAGCGAGGCGCATATGATCAGCTGACCACTGATGTCGCTATGCTGATTAAAGGGTTGAGTGAAAACGGCCACACGATTGTGCTTCAGTGGATACCAAGGCATTGCGGCATCGCTGGAGATGAGTAGGTGGATGCAGAAGCGCAGCAGGCGCCACACAATGGAACTCTCTTGACTATGCCCATCACAAGGCAAGATGCCAACGCGATACTCAACCGAGCACGTAAATAAGTTGACCCTTGCATTTGTCTGACCCGCAAAGCTGACATAAACAGCTTGACAGGCTCGATCCAAAGCATGCTCCTGGACTTCGCAGAAGTCAAAACACAATGCTACACTGACTGCGTTTTGGAGTAGCATTGACCCGGAAGTATCTCCACACAATCGGACGGGAGGACAGCCCGGACTGCTTGTGCTGTTGCCATGAGACTATCGAACATTTGCTTTGTGCTTCTCCAAAGTACTCTAGCGAGCCAAAGAACTTTGAGGCAGCATTACTACGCTTCGCCACTCGCCCTCTGTCCAAAAAAAAAGATTTTGGGTATGTGGGCTGACCACTGGAAACTAAGCCTAGCCATTAAACCCTGCTTATATTTTCTAGTGACTCCTCTCTGGATTATCGGCTCTAGGTTGCGGCAAAATTTAACAGGCTGCGAAATAGCACCTCAATGGTTTTTTTTGTTTAAGATAATTATGTGGTGAAAAGTGAACTGTAATCATGTGATTCAGGGCACCGTTGTATGTGAGACGTTTATCGGTTTTACTGCTTGTGCATAGTTCATTTGTCGATTTCATTGTTCTTTGTCATACCTTCCATATTCATTCCTCTTTTTTTTGTCCCCGGTACCCTCCCCCAGGGTGAAATAACACGCCCAACATCAATTTCAAAGGCGGACTTCTTCTCCTTTTCAATAAAAAATGACTCTCTCTCTCTCTCCCGATCCTTATCGCACACTTCTTCATGTCATCTAACCCCCCCCCCCCCACCCCAACCCGGCCACCTGTTTTTTTGTCCGTTACCCGGAACCCGTACCAGGCCTACCCCCCAGGCCTACCCCCCAACCCTTCCCCTCTTAAGACCAGTGGTGGGCCTGCCTGAAAAGTCCGGACCCTAAGACACAACGCGCACTGGTGAAGAGGGCCTGGACTGCCAGCCAAGACCCGGGCATGCCAGACGAGGAACGCCCCCACCGGGCGGGTGCCCGAACAGCAGCACCAGCTCTCGTGAAATAAATATTTCTTCCTCCTCCTCCTATTTATTGGAACTACGATATCACCAGCTCGAGTATTTTCTCTGATCCAGGTAGTTCATATTTTGCGCCTGAGTGTTATTCCCAACATTATTCGTTCCATGCCCTATTGAGCCGACCTGTGTTTCCTTTCTAGTTGTTTAGTAAGGCGCCGACTTTCAGCTCCGTATATCATCAGCGGCAGTATGCACTGGTTCTAGATTTTTCTTCTGAGTGACAGAGGCAGCTTTCTTTGCATTATTCCGGAGTGCTTGCTGAGTGCTCCCAGCCCATCCCTATTCCGCACCGGATTTCTCTCACGTGGTCACGTGGTTGGCGTTAGCAATAAACATCCCTCTGAGGTAGTAATATTCTGCTAGGTCTTGTAGCGTTTCGTTTCCTAAGCTGGAGAAGACGTTCTTGGCATGGTTATTCCTCATTACTTTAATTTATTCATGTTTATTTTTAGCCGTATGGCCGTCCTTTCAGATTGTAGTTCCTCAAGCATTGTTTGCATGTGTTCTGCAGTTTCACTCAGCAAGACTATGTCGTCCGCAAACCTGAAATGGCTCAAGTATCCCCCGTTTATCCTTAATCTATGATTTCCCATTCTAGCTTTCTAAATACCTTCTCTAAACATGCTGTGAATAGTTTTGGAGATATGGTACCTCACTGCGTTACTCCCTTTCAGATCGGAGATTTATCGCTTTTCTTGTGGAGGGTTATCCTGCACGTCCATCCCTTATATGTATCGTCTAGACGTCTTATGTAGACGTTTACTCTCTTCATTTGTTTTTAGTGCGTCTGAAGGGGTGCGGTGAGTACAGAATCAAATGCTTTCTAGTAATCTATATCTGCCATTTAAAGGGGTTTAGTGCATTCTGCTGATTTTTAATCACTTGGTTCACGACACGGATGTGATCCATAGTTCAGTATTCTCTCCTTAACCCAGCCTGCTCTCGAGGTTCATGGGCTATCACATATGCGGCCAATTATAACTTTAGTAAACAGCTTATACACAGCTTCGAGTAGGCTGATGGGTCAGCAATCCTTCAGGTCCTTGGGATCTCCTACGCCAACGTTATTCTGATTCATAAGAAGTTAAGAATCAGATAATGTCGGCGTTTTTCCACGTGATGGGAATTTTTTGAGTGTTCAAACATTCTGAAAATACAACAGCAAGCTTTCCAGTACAAGATCTACGTTTATGCTCTGGTCACCTGCAGATTTCCCACTTTTCATGCCTTTTAGAGCCTTTCCAGCTTCCTCTTTAGTTATTAGTGGGACATCACAAGTTGATCTTGTAATATGAGTGGCCCTATCTTTTACCGGACGACTATAGGCGCGTCTCAGCCGATCACAGTGCAAGAAGCTTAAGGTTGCACGGACTTCTCCACTAATTTTCTAGGATATTTTGAGTTTTGAAGGAACGGACGACCCGAAACACATTGAAGGGCCTGCTAGAAGTCGGCGCGACTTCTAGCAAGCACCCGTAGACGAATGCGCCGGTCCCCGCCACTCAATTTTTCACTGGAACGTCATTTCTGGCCGGCCATAATTGCCGCATTTTTCAGACTTGGCTTAAACAAGCGCAATTTTTTATTCTCATTTGCAATGCAGCGACGCATATTTGGGCCGACAGATTTTGCACGTACAACTTTTTTAAATATTGCCATCGGAGCAGAGTGGTATTAGGAGGGCGAAAATTTGCCGGGTACTGCTCAGGTTATAACACCTGGTGCATTACATATCACGCTGCTTTGGATGCGCGGCAGGTAACCGTGACCGACTTTTCACTATAAAATCAGCGTTGCCTACTTGAGAGGGCAAGGCACCGAACTGCTGCATCTGGGGCGTCAACTGCGCGTACTACATGAGGAATTCTTGCGACGTGTTTGCCCAATCTCTCAAAACCTCCTGAATTCCTCAATCCCCGAAGATATAGCCCCGGTATTCTGCGCTCTCTGAGAAAAATCCAATTCGCTCATTCCGGCCAGGGCATCAAAGTAAACACTTTTATGTACTAACACTGCCGCTCTTCCGCCGAAAATTATCAACACCAATCAGGCGCAAGCTAACATGCCCATATCATAAGTCACACAAGCCTAGATTAGTTTCTCTAATTTGTACACAGTCATTGTACACGTACTTGACGTTTTATACCTGACCTTCTGCGTTTTGATGTACGCCCGGACAACCTTAAAGGGACAGACAACCGACGTTGTCGAGTATATTTTCTTTATCCGAAAAGAACGGGAATCATTTAAAACACCTCAACGTGAAACGGCTTTGCTGATAACGCCCTAGAACGCCCTTGCCATTCCTTCATGCGGTTTTTTAATCACGCTTTGGAATCGACGAAGTTGTTTGGACGTGTAAGATAGTGTCTCGTTTAGACGGTACATGGCACCACCGTTAGGGATTCAGAAATTGCAGAGAAAATTTTAAGGTATTTCAGCCTCTTTATTTAACAATTCCTTGCGAATAAGCCCAGTATATACAGCGCTGGATTTCGCATAAGCTAGCGAACATGTATCCACAAAAATCAGTTGTCTGTACCTTTAAGATCATCAGCAAAAGAAAATACAGCGCAGCAGAGACGGGGACAGAGGTAAGCCATACATGAACACCGGTAAAACACAATCTTGTCCTGCCTATGTCCCCGTATCTTCAGAGCTAAGCTTTCTGTTCACCATTTCAGACGAAATGCCGAAATAATCAATGTAAAATGTTGTGTATACAAAAGAGACCACGCCCCACCCATTGGTGAAACTAAGCCTTCTCACAAGAGAAGATGAGGCGTATACTTTACAAGGGGGGAGATTTCGGAACCACTTCTACTCAACAGCTCCGGCATTTTTCTTTGCCAAAAAAGCCATCATTACCGAAATCCCGGAATGTTAAGAAACATTTATCATTTTACAAGCAGGATTGCTGAATTCTCGGAAAACAGTGCTCTAAAAAAGACAAGGACACATTACGTTTCTACAAGGAGCGCCAGCTCACTCACCCGGTCCGAGCAAAAGAAGACAAAATCCGTATTAGTGCCTCGCTGATGTTGTAGTCGTCGTCCCCCAGATGCGATGCATCAGCCAGAGGTTGCCCGAACAAGAAAAGTAGCTCGCTCGAGTGCGGAGCGCCAACCCACGTTGGCAAGTTGGACGTACTCAGCTTGTGGTCGAACACATAACTGAACACTTTGTTTCCTCGCGCGGCATGGCGGTTAGCCAGAAAATGCACAGGGCAGTTGAACATGCGATCTGAGAGGTAATCCAGGTACTGGCGCACAAGCGCCGTGTTGCTGTTGTTAAACGCATTGTCCAAGTACTGCTGCACTCTCGATGGCTGTATATTTATGATTTGCGTTTCCATTGTGCGCTCTAGGACCTCCCGAATCGTTGTGGCGTTCTCACTTTCCAGGTCCTCAACCAACAAACCACGTCTTACTGCACGGGTGAGCGCCCAACACGTCTCGTCCGATGTCACTCCGAGAACTATGTCGACTTCCTGAAGTAAACCGCGTTCCGTGGCTGTCCGGGGGTCTTTAGGCAGGAAGTTATTGTGGTAGCTGGGTTGAAAAGTACCAAGGTATGGCGACGCAGCTTCGCCAGATGCTGATAGTAATTCGTCGACTGATACATTGCGTAGACACCTGATAAGGTCGTCAGGGTTGGTTGATAAATTCCACTTTTCGTCCGAGCAGTTCACAATCTTTGACACGCGCTGGGCCATCTGCAGGCTCTGCTGCGGCGAATCGTAGAAGTCTATCGAGTATAGTGTGCCACTTAGCAGAATTGCATTCTGGAATAGGTATCGACTGAGCGGTGAGAGCATATGAGCATGAACGCTCATGGCCCCCGCACTTTCTCCAAATAGGGTCACTTTGAGGGGATTTCCACCGAAGAACTTGGCGTTCTCTTTAACCCACTCCAGAGCCAGCGTCTGATCCATTAGACCCATGTTTCCAGGTGCTTCAACCGAACTGGCATCTAGAAATCCCAGTATATCCAGCCTGTAGTTCATCGACATAATCACGAACCCAGTCTTCGCGCATAATATAGAACCATTGTAGTTTGGGTTACACGCAGTGCCATGCGTAAAGCCTCCGCCGTGTATCCACACCAAGACTGGTACAGGTTCGACATGCTGGCTTTGTTCTCGGTGGGGTGTCCACACATGCAGGTGTAAGCAATCCTCGGTGTAGTTGATTCCCGTCGCAGATATCCCGGAAAATCCCCGCTGTGGGCAGGCTGTGCGACGTGATGTGGCGTTATATGTGCCGTTCCAGGTCGTCAAAGGTATTGAAGCACGGAATCTCAGGGCACCAAGAGGGGGTTCTGCATAAGGAATACCTTGGTACTGCTCGATTCTTTTGTTGAGTACATCCAGCTGTAGCCCCATAACCCGCCCGAGTTTCGTCTCTCGTTCCACGGTGTCTTGAGTGCAGTGACTGGCAGTCAGCAGAAACATCAGTGTCAGAATCTTGCTCCACATGCTGATCGCTAATCCCATCTGCAAAAAACAGTGAAGGGTTTTGTGGAATAAAGTGCCAGTTTAATTTTTATAACCGTATGATGGAATCCTTGCTCGACCATCAACATTACATGGTTAAGCAAAGTTGCTTAGGTCTACTTAGTTAGCCAGCGCAGCAAATAATAGACGAGAACAGAACCGCACCTCTACTTTGGAGCAAACAAATGCCAGAAATTGAGATTCGCGTTATTTCTCTCTAGCCCATATCAGTACAGAGCGAGATGCGATGGCAAGGCTTCAATGACTCCCCAAAACGAGCGACTCATTCCCCTCCGCCACAAAAATCATCATCACCATCAGCACCAGCCTATCTACGCCCACTTCAGGGCAGAGGCCTCTGCCATTATTCTCCAATTACCCCGGGCCTGTGCTAAGTGCGGCCAATTTGCCCCGCAGACTTTCTGATCTCATCTTCCCATCTAACTTTCTGCCAGCCCCTGCAACGTTTGCCTTCTCTAGGGATCCGTTGAACATAAAAATCATTAACACTCGAATTCAGAATGGCAGCTATTTCCGATTTCACACAAGGAAGCAATTATTTGGCTTGTCCCACGTCGACGCAAGGGTGCCTCCTTCGAATTGACGATAACACTACAGAAAGACATTAACAGCTACGAGGGACCGCGAGTAGCCGAACAATGCGGAACTAGCTATCAAGCGACGTATTTTGTTACGTCATCAATTGCAATTGAGCTCGTTATCTCTGCCTTTAACAGGTAAAAATAGCAAAAGGTATACCGTTATGGACGATTGCGCACAGCAGAGCAAACTATACGAGGAGCGTAGCCGGGGGTGGGTTGTCTGGGTGTTACGATACCACCCAAAATTTATACATGCAGCAGAATGTCATATATTGTTTGGGCATCCAGCGCAATGTTTTTTTTTCGGTCACGTATAAAACCCCAGAAACATATTTGGGACTACGCGGCGGATCTACACTTTTAAAATAAAGCGCCCGACTGATTAATTGGCTGTCTGACTTACTGACTCATCAATGCCCGGCCTGAACTGCTGGGCTTAGTGAACTTAATCTTCCGGAGTATTTTAACCTCATGTCATGGGGGCTCACTAAGGCAGGATCTTTGGAAATTCATAGAATAACGGGACATTGCGTTTTCCCAAATTGGTAATTATCACGCCCATCCTTTCCGATATCAAATTGCTTTTACTGATATACGTATCCTGGAAGATTTTGGTGCGTAGTTTAACGTTTTTGCCGTAATTAACAGTTATGGCGGAAATCTGCATTTCGCATTAAATTGGGTGTTTTTAAGAAAGCTGAACAGGTGTTTCAGTGCTGGGTACATCCAACTGGTGTTTGTTGATAACTGTTTCTCAATTAAATGCACAAAATCAATGTTGACGATGTTTTATTGCAATGAAGCAAAAGGGCGGTAGAGGAATTTTTCAAATTACGTGCATGGCGGGCCGAAAAGGACTAATATTTATTGGGAACGCCACGCCACACTGCAGGGAGTAGAAATTTCAAATTTGAGGAGCATAGCCCTATAATGGTTAGAAGCTCAATAGGGCTGAATTTTCAAACGTACACCTCTAAGAGAGTGTGAAGGGCTAACAAATTGTTGCACATGTTTTCATGGCAGGCCTTTTCAGATATTGAGCAGGTTTTCCTGATACGGGTAAAAACTACCAATGTGCAAAAACTGTTTTACAACATTGTTTCATAGCAGCCATGTTATCGGTAGAGTCCGAATTTTTGGAAAATCAACTGTTTTTGATGTATCCAATCCAATCCAAATATACAAAAGTAGCGCCTGGAGCTCAAGTTTAGACCTTTAATCTATTAACGTTATTTATTCCAGCGTGTAATTTTTGCGCCGGAAAATGTATTTTCAGTCAAGGCGAGAAGTGACTGCCTGCTATAAGAAGCACATTTGTTTCCGTTCGCAGAGGGTTTCCGTACGCTGAGTCGCAAATGGCATCTCATTACGGCTGCCTTTACGCTCTCTTGTCGGATATAACTGGCAGTCAAAATATTGCGCCTGATTATGAGTTGTTTTTTGCATGTTCATATAGCTATTCTTTTGCGTACGACTACTCCTTTCAACTGCACACCATCAAAGAAGTAAGCTACAATTTCGTTTAGATGTCCACTTCCTAAAGTTTTGCTTTGAATATTGCTTTGTCAGCAATTTCGTTTTGTTTCATCACTCTCTATAGATCCAGTTTCTTCACATAACCTCGACAAGGAGGTCATCAGAGCCGTTCATGTTTGGTATTGAACATTTAATAACGGTTATTCTAAGTATTTTCATATGAGGAACACGTTTGGTTTCAGGATGTTTACGTAGACTTGGGGGAATTAGTGCGTGTTTGGGAAATAGCTTGCTCAATTTTGCGTTCTGATGTGCACGTGTGTGGTCCCCTTAGAAAGTGCGTCATTAATGACCGAAGTATTGTCAAAAGCACTTTAAAATATTCAAGAGGGCGGAATGTATGGTACCATAGCACTCACTACGACAGGGGGCTCACCATGCACCATTTTACAATGACACAGACACACAGCCACCGTTCGTGGCTTCTGCTCTTGAGCTTAAAGCTTCCCGCCTTGCCAGATCTTATCTTCATTGCGAGACCTATGGTTCCGCGCTGTTTGTATTCACCAAACAGAATTTTTCTTTCTATGCCTGTGCGGGTTTTAAAATGACTTGCTTATGCGGTTTCTAAGCGTGTGCTCTGCTTCTGTTTACTGCTCGCGCCAAGACGCATACTGCTGCCTGCCGGTTTAGTAGTGCTCGTAGGAACAGGTGCGTGGTGGCTATTTGGAAAAGATACAATTATCACGTTTCGCGCATGGAATCCTCCAAATACCCTGCGAAATTTTTAAATGCAAACCTGAAGCTTATGGCTATATGACTTTCTTGTATTATGATGTGCATCATTTTTCTGATGCCCCTTCAATGTTTTGAAGGATTATCGTGCAACCTCAGAGGCCATTAAAAAAATAGGCTGGCGAATACGATACTCCTCAATGCAAAATTTGGGCGCTGCTGCAGCTCTCACTCGTGGGTTCTCTCGACGGCAGCCATGATGAGCCTCTGCGTCGGCGGCGCGGAGTGCGTCTTAGGAAGGGTCGGCGAACCGCGTTTTAGACAAGGAACGCACACCATCGTCACGCACGCGCCCCCCTCACATTTTTTCCAGCTTCGTGCACATGAGCGTCTCGTGCTGGCAAAGCATGCTGCCCCCCTCCCCTAACGCACACTTTCGGAGAGCGCTCGCGCCGGCGCGACGAACCGCCCTCCCATCACAATTTCGCGACACTTTCATCCTTTGCTTTCTTTCACTATTTGGTATCACCATCGTTCACTCAGTATTTTCACTTTTCGGCCTTGCCATCGTTCACTACGTTACGACGACGACGCGGCTGAGACCAGAGACGGCCGCCACAGAGCAGCGCCCTTAAACACGCTACTGTACCGTTTACAAAAGAACAACGCTCGTACTATTCGGAAACCAGTTCTCACGTCCGAGAGCATGTACCCTCGCGGCCCAAAGTATGGTAACCGTAGTATTTGACGAATTGTTCCCGAAGTCCATAGCCCAGTACCAACTACCATCATCCAGGCAGTGGTGATCGTTCGCTTGGCCAGCGCCACCTGACAGCGAGAGAACATGGCGCGGGGCAAACTTACGCCCATCTTCCCGCGAGGGAACCCTGATGTGATGCGACGCATCAGGGGGGAGCGTTTGGACTGACGCTGGTATTGGATTGCGTCAGTCCACTCGCTGAAGGGACTGTCGCTTCCATCACGTCTTCATCGGAAGAATCAAGGCAAGCACGAAGTCATCAATCGAAGTCACGCGGAGTCGAACGAGAGCGAGCGCTGACTGAACCGCCACAGCGCGCTACCCGCTTTATATTCAGAGCCCCTGAATGAGAGGAGACAGCGGAGGAGAGTCGAGCATGCGCGCACTTGCGCGACGGGAGCAGAGCGAAGCGAGCGAAGCGCGCGCACGCAGCTGTTGTTTATGATAATGAGACGGAGTGAGAGTGTTGCGCACAGGTGTCGGAGAGAAGAGCGGCGGAGAGTCGCACATGCGCAGGTGGCGTGCGGACGCCGCCGACGCCGACGCAGGAGGGTCATGCCTCCGAGCAAGAGATGCGTCGCGTCTAAAAAACATCTCATCGTCCTCGTGGTACAGCCCAATGGGCGCCCTACTTTAAAATTAGCTTGCGGGAACACAAACAACGACATTCATGTCATGTGATGTGTCAAAAAAGATAACATGAGAAATATAATCATGCACCTCTCCGTGTAACGACGACTTTGGCTAAACCAAACGTTTCTCGAGATGGGTTCACTGGTTGGCCAATCCCGAACTGTCAGTATATGCTACTCTTGTAGGATAACCGCAGCAACTCTCGCGTTTGCGCTCCGTAGGCGTAACGTTTGGGGTTGGGGTCTAAGGCGTAAATAGGCAGTTTTAGAATAGTGGAAGCCGGCGTTTGGGGCCCCCAAGAAGCCAGGGGAACACAAACGCAACCTGCTCGCGTGCGGCGAGTTCTAGAAGAGGGGCGATCCGCCAACGGCTTGCGTTGCTTGGGTCGGATCGGGTGTTGGGACTTTAGGCTTAGCACAGTTCCGGATATTTGATCGGCGCTATCTGTGCAACTGCGAATGATACTCCCTAACACAACTTTTCACCACACTATGATCCCCTTTATCGCATGTGGAACTTTATTTCCGCTTTAACCGCGGTTTGAGCGATCGCTAGCCAAGACATCTGCCGTAGCCTCTTTCGATGCCTCCGCGCAGGTAACGCCTTCCATCGGCCGCTCGCCGCACCTCGCGCCGTGCGGCCCGATCGGACCACCGAACCTCCGCGACCGGTCAGCGTAGGCTTAGCATCGCGGCAGATATCTGATCGGCGCTTTTAAAATAAGGTCTGATGACAATTCCTAGCACAATTTTTTACCACATTAACCACTACTTTGTCGCATGTGGAAATTCTTTTTAGCGATCAGATTAACTGGAAGAGTTGCGACAAGCTTTTGCTGCCGTGGTCGGCGCCGGTTCGAGCCGCTGAGTGGGACGAGCGGGAAGGCGCGGCCGGCGTGCACGCAGACTGTTGACGAGGGCAGAAAACGCTTCACAGTTGCCATTACTTGTGAACGACGTGCGGAATCTACAAATTACAAGCGGAATCTACAATCTACAAGCTCAGCAATTGTCGTAGTTGATCGGGTGGATCGGGAAACGAGCCGCAGGTTTCGCTTCAGGTCATGGTCACGCGCAATCTCGCTGGCTGTGAGAGCTACGCTAGAACGCAAACTCCAGCTTTGGGGCGCCCGCTATTTCACCAAAACAGCGTGCGCGCAAAACGCAAACCCAAAACCTCGAGCACGGCTTGGGTTCTGCGCATGCGCAGTACGGCGCCCCAAGGCGCTTAGGGGCCCCAGAGTGTTGGGGCCCCCTATTTTAAAACTCCCTGATGGGTACCTGCTCTTTGACCTACAGTCAGTATATTTTCGAGTTTAAGGTGGTACCAGTTGAATGTGGTACACCTCAAAGAGTGATGTTAGGCCTACACGTCTGCGGCCACGGCCTTACGGCACGCAGAGGAACGTGATTCTCGTAATGTGTCGAGATGTAGGTGACGGGTGTCGACGTTCACCCCAGGATAAGACGTTAGGTCTGCGTACGCCATGCCGTCGCACGTCTGCGTCACCTCCTCCCTCTGCTTCACGTGAACCTGTAGAAGAGCGGATATATTGGAGCATTTTCCAAGCTTCGCAGGGGATTGTTCTAGTTTTCCTACACTTCGTCCACGATTCTCATCATCTGCCGATAAATGTGGAATTCCGGAGTGAGTTTTCGTGTACCGATATAATCAGTCAGAGACTAAACGCTTAGCTCTATGATCACACAATTTTGCATGTCAGAAAGGCGCCGTGACTACCCATTCAGAGCCTGCATTGGTGCGCACCACCTTTCCAAGAACGATCCGTGGTCACTATAACGCACTGTAAAAGAACTTACCACCCGATGAGATCATCTGGGCAAAATCTGTTGTTTCAGGGCTTCTCTTCCCTGTATATCCAAACGTGCAGGTGTAATGTAAAAAACCAAGAAAATGCGAAGCAATGTGGGGTCCTATGAAACAAATGGTCATATTTGTTTCATTATTTTCAATACCGCGAATTTCTGACATAGACGGCCAAGAAATAACATTCTTGCAGTATACTAATCTGGCACCCGTACTTCTGGTACAGCCATCTCAGCTGCACAATCTTTCGAGGTTGTAGTGTGTCCAATTCTTTTTTGTTTATGCATGGGTGGCTTATGTAAGCTATTCTTGTAGTGAAAGAAAATCCCGTTAGCCCTAGCTAGCTACAAAATACCTCTAGTTAAGCATTGATGCCCTCAAAATTATTTTCCGAGCAACGGTGACATGGCAATCTCGAGCGGTCAGGACACTGGAGACCAGACACTGCGGAAAGCGGCTGCAGAAAATTTGTATCGCCATCCTGAGCTTCCAAAAATGGCTGTCCAGCTAAGCTGTTTAGATGCACTACAACTTTTGATGAGGGTACGCCACGTTTTACTGCCTTAGAGTAATGGTAGCTACAGTCGCAATTAGGTCTCCGTGATACAACGTGATCGGTACGAGCCGCCTTTGGCTACATTCTTGGCCCAGGCTGAGTCTAAGCATCGGTTTGCTCATTGTAGCCCCATAGGACAGGGGTCCAATTTTTCCATAATGAAGAACAAAGAACCAGTTCTTATGGCGTGTCGCGATGTCAACATTAAGGTCGCCCAAATGATAACCACTGTGGTGTCCTCATGTGTTCTGACACATGCAAAGCGGTTTTTAATGAAGTTGTCAATGTCTGTTTTAAAGCGAATTGTTTATCACGCACGTTGTGTTAGTTTCGAAATTCGAATGGAACCTAAAACTCCCGGTGAATGTGCGGGCCAATACACCTCAGGAGGTGTTCTGCACTGTGTGCGTGCGCGTGCGTGTTAGGTGCGCGCAGAGCGGTGAGAGGAGGTGATTCGTGTGATTTAAGGGCCATTCAATCAAAATGTAAGTTTGGTTGATTCCAAAGATTGCCTGTTTAGAGTAACTCCGACGCCACTATTCATGCAAGCTTTCATGAGTATCCTATATAATTAGAAAAAAGGCAATGACCATGCGACCCATTAGCTCATTTCCCGCACTAAAGCAATGATATATTACCAGCCGCTGTGCGATACGTTGAGGCCGTGGAAAAGTAAAATGAAGTTAGGCAGGGCTAATAGGCTTGCATATTGAGCTTTGTGCGCTTAAGTGTAATGCATATTCATTTTGCAGCCGTAACAATAGTGGGGTAAACATTAGAAGTTGCAAACGTACACCTAACCAGACTCAGCAGTGCGTTCTGCGGTTGGCACTGCGCGAAGCTGCACAGCAGTCCTTAACTTTAGAGTTGTCCAACGGGACACGGGCCGATTGGTGTAAACGATATTCTCTTACGTAACCCTGTTTGTTGAGCATACCCAATGTTTGACGAAGCTGTTGCTAGCAACCCTAGCAAAAACTACTTATGTGAAATAAGTGGCAGGGGACATCTACGTTTAGGTATTGAGATGTAAGACGCGATAGTGTTTCTTCGTTGTCAAAAGAGAGCTTCCAATGGACCTGCGGCATTCGCCATTCATGCTTTCCGAGCGCTAAAAAGTAACATAAAGACACTAGGAACAACGGTTTTATGTAGGAGAAGAAGCTTCACTGCGCAGAAGCGGCAATTCGCAAAACCACGTATCCTTTCGGTCTTCTGCGAAGTATTATTTCCGGCAAGCCTACCGATCCGCATTCTTCTTTCCAAATTCGGTTTTAAGCAACCACGACCGATTACAGCTTCCGGCGCGAGCTCTCTTTCGGGGCCGTAGACATACTTACCCGTAGAGGGAACATTGTCTTTCGTGGTCTCTTCATGAGCCCGGCTGATAGCAGACAGTCAGCCTTTACGGAAGTTCGCCGAATGAGCCCGGTAGCGGTATCGCGTCAACAGTGGCTCATAGGCGCATGCACAAATGGTGGAAGAACAAACTTACTGCGCAGACGCGACGCTTTATGAACCACGAACCATTTCTGTCATAGCATCCGCCATAGCATCGTCGCCAGACATGGGCTGGCCTGTGTGGGGTTGTGTAGGGGAAGGACGTGGTGATAGGTTATCTTTCTTTGTTTCACAGACGCTAAGTAAAATTTCAGTTGTTGGTTGGTTGGTTCCTTAAGTCATGGCGCGTACCCACGCAGGGGATTGGCCATGAAGCTGCCTGTAATGATTAGGCTGTGACCCGGTTCATCTTAGAGAGAGACAAAAAAGTGAAGCACAAGAAAAATAATGAGAGAAGAAAACGAAATATTTAGATAGAACAGGATTGTCAGGAAAAAAATTGCGAATGAAGACATAGCTGTCTAGCAGGGCATCCGGCTTGTCGTCGCTACAAAGGAGTGAAAGGCGATCACAACATCTCTGTGGCAATATCCTAGCACGGAAGCACCCAGGGAAAGAATAACAGTTAAAGATAAAGGGACATTCAGCCTATTTAACGTGTATTCAAGGTGAATGCGTCGTATCGAGGAAAAGCGGCGAGAATTTAAAAGACAGTGTTCTATTGTTGCGGGGGCCTTGCAGAAAGGACATTGCGGAGATATAATCTGACCAGCTTTGTGTAGATAAAAATTTAAAGGGCGGATTCTGCAGCGAAATTTTGTGATTGCCACCTCACATTTGCGAGATTCGCAGAATTTAGGCTTCTATAAGTGACAGAGGTGAATATATTCGGTGCATGAACGAAGGGCATCCTGCCGTATAATTTGTAAAGAAAACTGCCAATTGGGCAATTCACTACAGCAGGACCACCAAGAGCCAAATTGGCTAATTGGTCTGCCTGTTCATTGAAGATTATCCCTGCGTGACCAGGGACCCACACTAACCGGATCTCACAAAGCTGGTAAGGAACGAATGAACGAAATGACTGGAGAAGGGAAGAATCTTAATCATTTGTTAGAGCGGTGCACACGGTGAGAGAATCCGAAAGGATAAGAACAGATCGGGGTATAGTCTGGCAGCCTGATTGTGAAGGACCAATCTAGAGGCCGAGAATATATTCCTACCCCAGCCTTCTCATCACTTTGCGAGCCATCTGTGGCAATACCGACATGACTATGAAAACTAGCCAAATGATCTTCAAGTAATTTGTTGTGTAATCGGGCCGCCAATAATTTCGCATGCGGTGGAAAAATGTTATCCAAGCTTATGTCGACAGGCGATAAATTATTAGAATAGGGCTCAAGTAGAAAAAGATCGGCATGAAGAGCAGTCTAGCGAGTGTCCTGTGTACTTCTTCGTCCACGTCTCTTTCTCGCTAGTAAAATGCAGTCAGATAACCAACGAGCCCAACTTTCTGCTTAAACTGCTATAATCCCAACGTCCAAGGAAGAAGATCCTGAGCACGCACGCAGCCAGCGAGGGTCGGTTATGGCCGACAGGCACATAATGTATACATTCCTTCAAGAACACCCATGGTTCACCTCATCATTGTTCCGCCGCCACGTAAGAACATCTTTAAGTAAAACAGAAATATAATTTGTATTTACATTTAAAATTACATTTGCACACACGGAGAGAGGTCGGTAGTCCTGAGGCTCTATTTAAATAAATTTCGGTTTCTATGCACGGGCTCCTTTAAGTTCGCGTCCTGAAATGTTTAAAATTTGGCAACTAGAAACCAAGTACTAATTCAAGGCGGAAAATCGGTGAGCAACGGGACCTTCATAGTCAACTTCCCGAAAATTCTTGTTTAATTTTCCTCGATAATAGCCTTCGAAATAGCAGGGTCAACAACTTTCCCGGCTCAGCAAGACCCGGCAAGTTACGTATGCTAAAACAAACCTTTTTTAAGTTCTCAGAGAAAGGCACCTGGTATTTTCCTTAAACCAGTATCGCAGCGTGTTATGAAAGAGTTCAGCTGTGGGAGCACGGCGTACAGTAAACTCCTGTTGTAGCAAACTCGCTTTATTCGAGGGGTTTTATGGTACCCAGTAGGAGGCACTCAGAGAACATTAATCAGTGTAGCACAGTACCGTTCATTACGAAGGAATTATTGCTTCCAATGAACTTCGTAAAAACTAGCGTTTAGTGTTTTTGACAACTCTATTGTGAGTTCTCGTCACCGACCAGACCACATGCTGCCCCATGGAGACTGTATTCTGCACTGAAGCAGCAAAAAGGCCCAGAAAGCGCCGGAATTACCGGGAACGATGGCACTGTGAGTGCTAGTTAAAGGATAGCTACCCGCTCGCACTCGTCTGGTTCCGAAATCGTCAGTTCGTCTCGGTTCTGAGCACCAGCGGGCTTTACAGATTTAACTGCGTGTCCAATCATTCCCTGCTGCCTCACTGCTCTGCCATTCCTACTGACGACGTTCAGAAAAGAACGAGTTGCATAATGGCTAAACGTGACATCCCACCCGGTCAGTGGACTACGGATAACAGCACTTTCGTTTGACATTATCTTCGGTAATGACGTCAAGTGAGCTTACGGCCCGCTTAAAGGAGCCATGAAGAGAAAATGCAAGTTGGTTTTATTCGAAAGATTTCGTGTTTTATAGTGCCCCCAGCGCTTATCCGGATACAAACGGTGCTTTATTCACTGAAAAATTAAACAATTTAGGTTAAAATTTTGATTTTCCCGCTCAATCGTGCGTTTTCGTGGTCCCAAATGACATCACGGGAACCGACCGCTCTGCAGCCTAGAGTACCTTCATTCACGCATCCGCCGTACAGGGTAGAGACACGTATGCGCTGGCGCCACCATTTTCGGTTGCTCGCTCGCCGCCGAAGCAAGTCATTGTGTCAAAACCGCGCTAAAATTATCGCCGCAACGCGGTTTACTGAAGAAGTTTGAATCATATTGTCTGTATCGCGTTGCTAAGTCTCGTGGGAAACGAAAAGAAGAACGCGTTGAGCCCGTTGGCCCAATTGCGGCGGCACGGGACCGTTCAAAGGTTGTCTCCACCCTGTACAGCGGTGTTGGTTTGTTCCCGCGTTTCTTTACGTTCCGTAACCTAGATGGCGCCACCATACCGTGGCAAGCATTTGGTTTGTTTTTGCCCGCATTTAAACCTGGCTTGATTTTGTTCTGGGAGAAAATATTCGTTCCCTGAAACAGTGCTCGCTCGACAAATGGGGTCACGTAAGACACCGTTGCTTGCGTCAATCGGCCAGTGTCGTCTGAGACAACCCCAAGCCCCGTAGTGCTGTGCAGCTAAACCGAGCATGCTCTGCGCAGTACGAACAGCAGAACGCATCAGTACTTCTATGTTTACATGTGCTTTCGTAACTTTCACTGTTTGTCCCATCATTCTTATTGCTTTGTAAAGAATGTGCCCTAAATTCAAGCGCAAATCGCTCGTTCGTCTAGTTTGTGCGCTCTACCTAATTTGCGTCTGCTTCTGCCAACCTCCGTCAATCGCAGAGCTTAGCTCATGTGACATCATAGGTTCTGTTGCGGGAAATGAGCTGGTGGGTCGCATGACCATTCCCGTTTTTCCTAATTATGTAGCTTATTTGAGCGAAGTTTACGTTAAAAGTGGTGTCAGTATGATTCTAACGAGACAATCTTTTGAAAGAACCAAACTTGTGTTTTCTCTTCATGGCTCCTTTAAGGGCATATTCCAGTCATTAGAAAACATTGCACCATTCCCTTACGTGATTAATAGCTTGGATGTGCTGACCACGTTCCGAATTTTATCCGCTATTTTCTAAGCATGGTGGGGAGATTTTCACGGAAATCTAAGCGGTTGCCTCTCTAACGCTTAAATCGAAATTTGCGACTTTGCCTGGCGATGCGCCACCCGTAAGAAACTCGTTATATATATGCAAATATTGAAACAGTGGCCGAATGAACACGAAGACAACTACACAATTCTATGTACACGGAAATTGCGCGATCCAAAACTTACCGACGTAGACTACGCTGAGGCTGTATAAGCAAAAAGGCGCTGGCGCAGTGACACAGGAGTGAGGCCGCACTGAGACGTTGTACGGCGATTAAAAAGTGGGACGCCACTGCAACAGGATACCTCGCTATCAAAATGTTTGTTTTGGGGGCCCAGAAGAAAAAAAAAACAAAGAACAAACTTTGCTCCCGGAGCAGCAATCTCTGCAAAAAATTTTTCGTCATCTCGGGCTCAAAAGCAGCAGACAGATTTGGCGGCGACGGGTCCAGATTTGGAGTAATATTGAGCCATTCAACAGTGTTGTGTGAGAAAACACAACAAATCATAGCAAAAGAACTGAATAAGTTCAAAGGCCCCTTACACAATCGCGTAGCAGTATCACAGCGATAGCTACAGAGCTCTTTCGCCGGACCATCTCACAGTCGTCTTGTCGCTTCGTGTTTCTTGGACCCGAATGGCGTCAGATCGCCTGTTTTTGAACCGGCAAAGTGTCGCTTGGGGCATCGTGACAAGGCAATGGTGGCGAATCGACCCCCAACATAGCTGTCATGCGATTTGCATCTCTTCATCAAGTGACGTTGCATAGATCATTACGGCGGATTTGGTGCCTGGTTGCAGCAATCCTGCACACGGCCAGAACCCACCGCAGAATCCATGTTTGTACATTCTCCAGAAATGTAGATATCAAATCCTGGTATACTTAGCAGCCATGCCAACATACTGCGTCATTAGCCCCACCTGGAGTAACCAGCGCGCATAGCCCTTACACTCCACGTAGTCCGTTCCACGAATAATGCAGTATCTCTGCCACGAAAGTGCTTAAGTCTGGACGCGGGTAGGTGCCCCACCACCACTTAGGCGTCATGTGGGAGACCACGTCCCTCCAACTGGGAGGAGTTCCGCCAACGGTACGAGGATAACGAATACGTTTTTTTCTGACAGACCATAAAATTAGTTGACTAGTTAACTGAATATTTTACGAATAACGGCAAAAGGCAGTTTGGTATGGAATAAACCAGTGACACGATAAAAATTCACGCAAGAAATGTAATTTGGGGAATCTGATGTTTGGAGTGAAGGACGCCCTTAAAACGTTACTCAAAATGTGTTAAACACCTTATCATACTGCACACTATACTTCGTCATGTACTACTTCTTGCAGTGCCTCAGAAATGATTATTGGCAACTTGAAGAACATTGCGCAATATCTCAGTGAAAAGAGTAATGTTTATTTCAATGTTTGAACGTTTAATGTGCAACAATGTATGTTCTTGCCACAGATTCGTTCATCACAAGTGGAATTTTTCTGCCCGCTGCTGAAGCTACATTCTTTCGCCCTTGTGATTCCCTATAAGCACGGATTACAAGCGTTTTCATCAGATATTTACTGACTTTTTAAGTGCGAATGCACTTCTTAAGCGACCCTGAATCACGCGTCCACCGCCGTCCGTCCATCCGCACCACATACCCACTTGGGGGATTGGCCAAGAAGAGTTCCTAATTTCTTTCGCACATACCCACTTAGGGCAATTGGCCAAGTAATCTGAATCACGCGTCCACCGCCATCCGTCCGTCCGCACCACATACCCACTTAGGGCGATTGGCCAAGAAGAGTTCCTAATTTCTTTAGCACATACCCACTTAGGGCGATTGGCCAAGAATCGGGCGTGAGAAGGGCTAATGCACCCGCTTAAAGGAGTACTGACACGAAATTTCAAAGCTGAGATCCGCTCTAGCAATCAAGTACAACGACAACACAAATAGGTGTCTGCGAATAAATGCATCTTTCTTTCTTTGTAGTTGTGTGTGTGTGTGTGATCTCTCTTTCGCGAACATTACCGAACCGCGCCAATTCAACTCCTGCATTCGCACTTTCACATTCTTCCCCTCGGGGAAATGCGGGGAAATTTTTTACGTGACCTTCATTTTAAGTATAAGTAAATACTGAAATTTGGCATGAATCAAGAAGGCGTTGCTTTGCTAGCATGCTACCTTCTAAAGCAACGTATTCCCAAATCAGGCGCAGGCTTTCGTACCTGTCGAAGGCACGTCGATTCGCATAGACAGTCAGATTCTCTCCATGTCCCCCTTGTGTGTAAGCCGCAGCATCTGGCCCCATTTTAGCCAGGCCAAGCAGCTCGATATCTTTTAAGCCCATTGAGCCACCCATCGCTTGGTTTCGCCCCCTTGTCTAGTCGTTTGGATTCCTGAAATGGGTACAAAATACAAGCTACAACAAGGCACGTCTTCATTTCACAGCACACGCAGGAACAGCGACAGGAACAGCGGATTGAGAGTTTTAGCACTCCGTGGGATCCGCCTGTTCCGTAGCTACCGTGTTAACCGGGACCTCACGGCACCAGCGCACGCAGGAAGGGCGAGGAGGCGCACCTCACCCCGACAAATGCGCGGGTTTTTTACCGTTTTGTGTTATCTACATTTTTTTTGCCGCTTTTTGCCCCAGATGGCTTTGCGCCAAAAAAAGGAACCATCCTCACGATCAACGTTTACCTATCGCTGTACAATTATGTTGACTATTTTGATCTGTCAAAAGATATACCAGAGATTATTGTACACAGTGCTGTAAGGTACAGGCTCTATGAAATCAACATTTTCGGTTTGGTTAGGCCACTGAAACTCCGCACCTTTTCTCGGGTTGCCTGATTCGTTTCCTGTCTCGTCAATGTCCTTGCGGTCATGTGAGATCGGCGAATCATCGCCGATTTTTTAGGCAAAATGGAAGGTTATTTGTCTTTCGAGAAAAGTTTGAAAAAGGAGAATATCGCCTGCCGTAAGACCTAAATAAAATAATACTGAAACGAGAGGTGCAATAAACGCGTGGCATACTGTTACGTGTAGGCTATGTTTGGGCTAGATGAGATAAAAATCACACGAAGGAACGTAAAACCGCACTCTATACAGCGGCTTTTTTTTTCTGGCTTTAATGAACTGTCGCCTTCAAATTTCCCGATGACAATGTGGTGCTCTGCAGGCGAACGTTTGATCGAGTCATAAAGTCTTTTATCGTAGCCAGGCAATGCAAAATTGGGAAATATGGCTGCGTAGTTGCCGAGCCAAGGACTGCTTTCATAGCTTGTGAAATAGCGATTGTAATGTGGCGAGAATTCCATTCCTCTTCTACTGATGCGACAAGAGCAGCAGTATCATCTACTGCCGATCGGTTTCTACGAAAGCCACCCTATATCTGGCGAATTACTGCATTTGTTTTCGACAAGCCACAAAACATCTACCGCATTTTCACGTTTCTAAGCACATATTCCCCAAACAAAACGTTATTCCTCGCGACCGCCTCGTTGAAATAGTTGGGCGCAGAAAAAGTGGAGGGAAGGAATGTAATTTTAGATTTTTCGAATCTTTTCATGTTTGGGCATCGTGATCGTGAAATAAAAGGGGGTGCTTAGAATCGATTAACTGCGGTATATACCTCCTCTAACAATTATTCGACGCAGTTCAACAGTTCGACATGTCGAGAAGAGTTTCACTTTGCCATCCGGCCAACATTGAGGGTAGGGTTGCTGAACCAGTGTCCGGACGAGGTCGCCTTCAGGAGACAGAGTTTGAGGTTGGAGTGCTGGGTAACTGCGATAAAGCCGCGTATGTAAAGGGACTCTGAAGGCCAAATACAAGTATCTTCAGATCGTAAGATTAGCTCACCGACAACAGGATTGTGCTACTCTTGCGCCTAGCTTTTCTGAAATATGTAGAACATAGCGAAAACGTGAAGACATGTTCCGCCACCCCTGGATCTACCGCGCATCTAACATCTAAAGTGGTTAAAATTGCCAGGCAAAGTATTTTAACAATACGCACTCACATGTTTCTAAGCACTACACTGGAAGATTTCTGAAGTGTCATCTTTGAACACTGAAGAACAAAAAGGAAGCTAGAAACAATGTGATGGAAGCCCGGACGCTAGATCACGCGGTAATTTATTATACCAACACGTATGTTTCAATTTTCGTGCGTTACGAGGTGCGACACTCGTTGAGATAATTGTGCGATACCTGTGCGGTACTGTGTCCAGAGCCTCTTTTATTATCACCCACTTCGTGCTTTCGCTGCGGTTAAGAAACAAGGGAACCTTTCTTTTGGCTAAAGACTAATTCCGAGTAAGCGGAACGCCTGCCGTACACAACGTCTATCCTGACAGCCGCTGGATGGCGCTATTAGTCCACACTGGCGGCGGCGCCGTTATGCGAGGTGGTTTGCGGGCGCTACGGACGAGCGGTTGGTTCGACGCCAACCTTCACGAGCCTAAAAAACGGTCTTTTTCGCAGTCAAGATGCGAAGACGCGGCGTGGGCGTCGCCCTCCCTTTTTCCATCAAGGCGGCTTGGCTGACGCAACCGCTTCGCTTCCATTCGTCCGATTTCAAACTTCGGCCAACGAGAGCCCTGATTGTAGCGATTCAAACTTGTCGGGGCTGCAATGAACTTCCGGGGGTATAAAAACCCGCCCGGAGGCACTTAGCGTCGGCATTCTTCAACAGAATTCTTTCTCTGCACTTTTCGGAGGCACCGAGTGAAGAGGTGCTGTCGCCTTTGTGCGAGTCATGTAACGCTTACTTACCCTTGTACATACTGCATATAAATGTTGCTTCAACTTCTCGTCGGCTCGAGAACTACATCGTTCTGCTCTGCGCCGCGTCGATAGCAGACGAAGCAAAGCAACGCCGCTCCACCGGTGACCGCTGTCGGAGGCCCAGTCACAACAGTGGCGGCTGCGGTGAGAGGGCCCAGTCCCAACAGCGGTGACAGCGTCAGGATGGCTGATTCCCAACATCGGTGACAAGCTGGGATGCGAGTCACATCCTTGGTGACCGCGGTGGGATGCCCAGTCGCAACAGCGGTGAGGCCACACAATCGGGAATCTGGCAACACTAAACAACCCCAAAATGGCCGCCGTTGCTTCGTGCGTGCCTCAGTGACGGTACTCTGTATCTTATCTAGAGAAACTCGACTAGATGGTCGACCATATTTACGGGGGTGAATAGCGCAGCTAAAGAGGAATAACGCGAGTCCTCTTGGTCGATTTAGAAACAAAAAACATTCATACCAACCAGGTATGTAATTGAAAAAGCAAGGAAACGAGCAAAAAACCAATATACTTACCCACTACCAGCGTTCATCACCGCATTATAGAGCCAGGAACTTCCAAATACGCAATCGCTTTTGAAGATGGCGCACTTTGAGCGATCTCTCTGTGTGCGTCCTTCGTGTCCTTCGTCCTTGGCAGCGCTATTCCCAGCTATAAATGTGCGACAGAATAGTTAGGGTGCCTTCAGGAAAAATATTTTGTACGCCGGGAATACAGGCCCGTGGTTACACGTGGTGCGGCTTTCTGCTGAAATCGCCTTAATATTAGGCTCAAATGAACGGAACCCAGACATAAATAAATCCGCGTGCAGCGCAGCCATGGTCCAGCGCAGCCGCTGTATTTATTCTTTCTCAATCACCTCGCCGTGTGATTGAGAAACGGTAAACTCCCTACATGTAAGAAATGCGATACCTTCTCATGCGCTAGGTCCATGCCTCTGGCAGCAGCAACCAAGATTGTTACACAATGATTAAATTTAAGTACGTGAACCAAAAATAAAACAAAAAACTCGAACAATAAGAATGAAATAGCAATAAAATCACGTGATTTGTCCGGCAGCCTCTCCGTGTTGAACGCAGTCTTTTGAAAGTCAGCTATACTGACGTGGGGCGAATTCTCTTGCTTCAAGTGCGGACTAGATGTGATGGCCAACAGCATGACTGATTTTACAGCACTAATCAGCATGACACGCAAGATCTTACTTAGGGAGTGCGGTACGACTCATGCTTGAAAGCAAACCACCGTGCACTATCGTGTCAGCGCTTCTAAAAAAGATTCACCACGTTCCAGTATGCATAGAAATATTAAAAACTATCTTTCGCTGTTTGAATAGCAGCTAGGTATACAAGCAGCAAAAAGGCCAATTACGTCACCAGCATTGCACAGCTTGGGAAGTTGAGGTGCATGTCTCCAAAGCAAACTTGATTTTGCCAGCTCAAGATGGGGCATCTTCTTCGTCTGTCTTAAAACAAAGTACCACATTAGGTATATGAACAAGCGGTGAGCTTACTGGTGTAGTTAGCACTTTTTACTCGTGTAGAGCCCATTTTCCTAGTCGCGCGCTAAGTGTACAGAAAAGGGTACACTTGTGCCAAAAAAAGCGTACTTACGCTGCTGCTGCTGCCAGGACTCACTTTAAGTGAGATGGTGTGTGGCGCCACAGTAGACTTTACTACTATGAAGTGTTCGCGACGCTTATTCGACGCAGCGGTTCAACTTCTGTGTTTGGATTGTGGGTCATTCTTTTAGGCACAAGCTCACTGCCGGTGAAAGAGGGAAATGCTGCTCTACTTTTCGAAACTAACCCTTTCGTTCCGGTGTTCGATGCAGCGGCCGCATTTCGCCCCTGTGGTTCCAATTTAGGTTCGAGGTTGTTTGTCCTAGCCGGCGACAGACACAACGACTACGGTGGAGCAGCTTTAATTTATCGTCCTGGTGTTTACGGGAAACCTATGCACGCTGATGGCCTTCTTTTTAATGTTTTTAATTTCACGCATCGCACACGTCGTGTTTTGTGTGCTTTCTCCGGAAGCCCCTTCCTAACGTCTCGTAGTCAGCAGCTACGGGTGTTCCGATCTATTAATGCCCATTAACCGCATACTTCCCCAAATACGTTTACTCTACAGCTGGAACCGCACAGGTCAAAATACTAGGCTAATCTGGCTTACAGAAATACCATTTCGCCAGCTGCACAACGATGTCCCTGGAGCGGTGCCGGACCCACGGCGGTGCTGCGCTTGGGCTGCTTCGTTTTTCGGCTGGAACCACTGGCAACTTCGCTGTGCCCCGTCAAGACCAACATCGATCGTTTTGGCAACTCACAGGGAACACGTGGATACCAGCATCATCCAGGTGGGCCGAGTTGTAACAACTTTACGGCCGACTATCGCCCGGCCACGTTGGCGACGCCGGTAAGCCAAACGGCGACGCTGACGCCGGTTGCGTGGCACAGGCCTCCCGAGGCAACATGTCAACCTCTACGATCAACCAGCGTGGATACGACCCACATGCCTAGCCGTGAGACACGGTTCCTATTTCCGAGACGCCAAATTCTACTTTTACAACGAGATTTCGGAGCCAAGCTCTCAACGACGCGGTAGCACGCCGCTCGCAAGCCAACGCCAAGAAGGCAGCGTCGGACGCCACCTCGGCGTCCGGCACGCCGGCAGACAAGACGCAGCCTCCCGCCTCGCGTGCCGCTAGACGCAAAGGCAAGCTTATCACCAAATGGAAGCCTCGACCCTTCCCAAAGCCGAATCCAGACGACTATGTAATAGTCGTCCGGAGAACTGGTACGGAACCGCGTTCAAGGCGTTCCTCGGGCCCGAGCGAGCTGAGTCTTTGACAGTTCTTCCCTCGAGAGAGCAAAATCTGATCGTCATTTATACCCCGGACCCCGACATGGCGGACAAGGTTATCGGGGACTTCGCGGTGAACATCGAGCGCAGGCAGGTCCTGCTAGACGGGTACCTACGACAAGATGGAGGCAATGTTTGCCACTGAGTCATAGAGGTCCGCAACCCAGATACGACGGAGACGCTTCGCGAGAGCGTGCGTTGGAGATCAGGCACCATCGTCGAGGTGCGTAAATTTGGTACCTCGAACAAGGCGCGCGTGACCTTCGCTGGCCAGACGAAGCCGCGCTTTGTTCACTACGACACAATGTTGATCCCCGTCCAACCCTACTACCGAACGATTCCGGCCTGCGGCAAGTGCGGTGTCGTCGGCCATCGGATGGACGCTTGTCCCAACCCAAGACCGAATACGTGTGGCCTGTGTGGACAGCAGGTGCAGCTTGTGGAAGAGGGAGTGCGGGGCCCTCATGATTGTGTACCAGTGTGTTCTGTGTGTGGCGGAGTGCACGCCACCAACTCACGATCATGTACGGCCAAGTACCGCATTTCCAAAGCGGCCGCCCCAAACGGCAGAAAATCCACGATGGCGGCCACGAAATGTCGGTAGCTTCAGCCTCGCGATGAGCCCGATGAGCCACCGCGCCAGGACAATGCCAAGACAGACAAGCAAGCTTCCTCTACCGGAGCAGTCGGGAAGCAGCCGAGGGTGCAATCCTGCAGAGGGTGGGGCATGGCATGGAGGAAAGGGGCCAGGCCTGGGCCAACGCCGTCAAAAACTTAAAGCAGGTGAGCGGTACGGGCGGGGCTGCCTCCTCGTCCCCCCCTAATCTCCCCTCTTCGGTGCGCAGAGCCGAGCAAAATATTTTGAGCAACCTGCAGGCACAAATTGAAACGTTGCAAAAAAGATTAGCCGCAGCCGAGGGAAAACAGACCCAATCAGTCTGCCCTTCTCCTCTCCCCGCAGTAGCGGCAGTGGAGAGTGAGACTGGCGCAGCGGCGAAGGACGCGCTAGCCGCTCTTGAGGCTCGTATGAGCGCCCGTGAGGCCCGTATGGGCAGTGTGATAACTGGCCTCCAAAATCAAATCTCAACTCTCGTAGAAGCCGCGATCGGGAAAATGACAGAGGCCATCCCCACCCTCATAGCACAACAAGTCGCGCGTTCCAACAAACGAACCGGGCTAATTAAGGACATGTCCGGCCGGTACCCCAAAACTTCTCGACGACAGATTGATCTTGATGATGATGACAGCTGCTCCCTCGCGGGAATGGAGGACAACCCCCACCGCGCTAGTGTTGGCTCGGGAGCGCCGCCATCACAATCACTCGTTAACCCCACCGACCACGGCGGGCAGCCTTAAAATTCGGAAATACGCGCGATCCAATTCGGCCACCGCAGTTCAAGCACCCAGTGGAACTGTCGGGGCTTTAAGTCCCGCACAAAGCGGGCCGACTTCCGACTTTTCCTCACGACGTTTGAAAACCTTCCTGCTGTGGTAGCCCTTCAAGAGCCAGGCAGCGGTGCCACGCTCACAAACTATACTACGTTTCAGCAAGATCCCTTATCCTGCATCTGTGTGCATAACAATTACACGGCCAACTTAGCTGCCCTTGACCTTAAGCCAAAATTCTCGTACGTGAAGGTAGCACTCCGTCCGCTACACAAACAGGACCCGCCACTACACGTGCTAAACATCTATTGCTCGCCGAGACTAGCCAACATTACATTTGCAGACCTTTTTAGCAGCGCCTTAAAGGCTGCGGGCAAGGACCCCCTGGTGATTGTGGGCGACTTTAATGCCCCCAGCACACTTTGGGGATATGTGCGTGAAGATCGGCGTGGACGTAAGTTGGCGGAACTTATGTCCACGCTGGGCCTAACTCTTCACACCGACCCTGCCTACCCGACTCGCGTGGGTAATTCCGTGACCCGGGACACATGTCCGGACTTTACGCTCACAAAAAACATCCAATATGCAGATTGGGTCAACAGCGAGGAGACCCTCGGCAGCGACCACTGTATACTCAACACCACCATTCGCACCCATCCCTTGGCAAGACCTTACGCAGAGGCAAAATTACCCGATTGGACTACATTTCGACAAACATACACTAACTCCACCCCCATTAAGGAGCAAAGGTACCATGCTTGGTCCCAGCAATTGGTTTCGACTCTTCGCTCCACAGAAACCCACATTAAACTCTCGGATGCGACTCCGGAGGTGGATAACTACCTCCTTCACATCTGGGCTGCTCGGCACAGCCTCGTCCGCCGGTGGCGCCGACAAAAACACAACCAAAAACTGAAAATTCGCATCGCCAAGCTCACCCAGCGAGCGGCGCAGTACGCGGCCCAGCTCGCCGACTCTAACTGGGTGGACCGATGCAACACGGCCGCGCGACAAATGTCCAGCAGGAGTACCTGGCGCCTCTTCCGCATATTGATCGATCCGACCCAAACTCGAACAGAGACACAAAAGCACCTCCAACGAGCGATTCACAGCTTCGATGGGAACACGAAAAAATTGGCATGCAAACTGCGAGACCAATACCTAAGCACACAGCAGGACCCTCGAGGGTCCGCGCACTCGTATGCAGGTAGCGAGAACGCAGAGCTGGATCAACGTTCCAGCTATACGACCTGAAGGCGGCCCTAGCAAAAATGAGGCGAGGAACAGCACCTGGACGGGATCACATCACAGTGAAACTACTTGCCAATCTTCCCAACTCTACCTACACTATGCTCCTTGTTTACATCAACTCTATTTGGCTAGGGGAAACACCCCTCCCGATTGATTTGAAGACCACCCTGGTCACCTTCATACCAAACGCGGGCAAAGCCATTGACACGGACAACCTCCGACCCATCTCCCTTACTTCTTGTGTGGGAAAATTAATGGAGACGATGGTGCGCGACAGGCTGTCCGAGTTTTTGGAGAACAAAAATGTATTTGCAGACACCATGTTCGGGTTTCGCCCACACCGGTCCGCGCACGATGTCTTGCTCCAGCTCGATCGTGAGATCATCAATCCCGTCGAGTACCCTCTCAGTGATAAAGTTGTGCTCGCTTTGGATTTGAAGGGGGCCTTTGATAACGTGACTCACGACATTATTCCTAACACATCTCTCACAAGTGGACTGTGGCCAAAATGCTTTCAACAACATTAAGCAATTCCTCACTGACCGACAATGATATATTCGAATTCAGGACCCGGAACACGGCCCTTACCAATTAGGTACGCGAGGGACCCCGCAGGGAGCAGTCCTCTCGCCCCTCCTATTCAATCTGGCAATGATAAGGCTCCCTGCGCAGCTGGCGAAAGTCGAAGGCATCCGGCATTCGCTGTATGCCGAAGACATCACCATATGGGTGTCACACGGTTCTTTAGGAGACATGGAGGCCAACCTGCAGCAAGCGGTGGACGTCGTGGACGACTACGCCCGTCGCTGTGGCCTTCAGTGCTCCCCGTCCAAATCAGCATTCGTGCACATACGCCCCTAACCAAAGTGCACCGCCAAAATCAACCTGTCCCTTCACAGCGGACCCATAACCGAACGCGATGAGATCAGAGTACTGGGGCTCTTCATTCGCAAACATCGTAGAGCAGACACAACATCGGCCAAATTGCGTAAAGTGGGGGACCAGGTGGGCCGGATGATCCGCCGAGTTTCGAATAAGCACGGGGGGTTACGATGCAAAGATTCCTTGCGGCTGGCGCATGCAATTCGTAACCAGCAGAGTCCTGTACTCGGCTCCATACCTCCACTTACGTAGGTTTGACGAGAATGTACTCGAGGTCATTCTCCGTAAAATCTACAAGCGCGCTCTCGACCTTCCGCTCCACACCTCCAACCAGCGCCTTCTAGGCCTGGGAATGGTAAACACATTTAAGGAGCTGCGTGAGGCGCACTTGACAAATCAATACACGAGACTGTCTAAAACGCCGTCGGGTTGCCGCCTTCTTGCCCGACTACACATCCATCACCCAATACATACGGAAAAGCGCGTACGAATTCCCGACGTCTGGAGATACGCCTTGCATGTGCGTCCTCTTCCAGCCAACATGACGCGAGATGACCACAGTGGCCGACGCGTCGCGCGGGCAGAATCATTGGCTCGCCACTATGGTCGAAAAAACGGAGTCTTTTACGTAGACGCCTCCGGCCCGCACCACGGGGGTTGGTACACGGCCGTGGTCGTCCACCAAAACACGGCAGTGAACGGACTCATGTTCCGCGCACACAATATTACACACGCGGAGGAGATGGCCATCGCGCTAGCAGCCGCAGATCAGGCTCAAGGGGTGCCTGTCGTAATATCGAACAGGGGTGCATTCCGTACTTTGCTTACAAAATTCTGCAAAACAGTAACTACCTGGGTGCCCCCGCGAACCGAACGAACATATGGGCTCTGGCTCACACGGGCCTTGAGGGTAACGAGGTGGCTGACGCCGCTGCCCGCGCGCTCACTCTCCGGGCACCATCCTAATCTCCCACCGATCCGGACCTAGAACCTACTCCCACTTGCACCTTTAAGGAGGTCACACAGTTTCATCAATCCGGCCATTCCGTCTATCCCAAGCCCTGTAGGGGCCTCACGAAGGCGGAGGAGCGCATCCTCCTTCGCCTTTATACGAAAACTCTCTTGTGCCCGGCAATCTTAGAGCACTTCGACCCAGCTTGCACGGGGAAGTGCCCGCACTGTGAGGAAGATTCCTCTGGCATTTTGGACATGGTGTGGGCGTGCCAAAAAACCCCAAACCTACCCCCTCTACCCAACCCTTCCCGGGAGGACTGGGAGGCAGCCCTGCTCGGCTGCTCTGAACTGACGGCCCAAAGGGCCCTGGTCGGGCGGGCCCGGGCCGCGGCCGACGCCATTGGGCTACCGTAAGGGGGAGCCCACCCAGCCTTTGTACAGGGCGGCCTCTTAAGGACCGCTCCCCACCCTCCCTGTACAAACTTCTGTAAATAAATGTTTTTCGGTCAGTCAGTCAGTCAGCTGCACAACCGCGGGATTTCCACACTTGCGTGAAGCACGTCATATTTTATTACGCTCTAATTAACAAATGCGTCTCCCCATACCCAAATGAAAGGATGCCACGAAGAGACGAACACTTTCAATATATTTTCACATTTTTTATATTGTTTGCTTCAAGACAGGGAAAACTCTTAAGCGGCGGAGAGCAGAATGGGGTGCTTTCGAGACCAGCATAAGGTTTTGAACCAATAAATATGCTTTGGAGAATTGATTGATACTTATTCGCGTTGATTTGGAATTTGTACTGAAGGGTAAAATTGTGAATGTAGGTGATTTTTAACCAGCACGTGCTTACAAATGCAGGGTGGTGCGACGATGATTCGAACACTTTAAAAAATTTTCCTGAGCGAACCGCCGGTCTGTTCGCGCTCGAACGTCCGACGAAGATCGCATTTTGTGGTCTATTTTGTTTGACACTGGAAAAAAACGGCGGTACTTACCTGTTTATTCTGAAAATAAATAAAAACGATTTTCGCCTACGGGAAAATGGCGGCTGATTTCGACGTGCGATCCACCGCAAGTTGATGTTGGAACGACGGCGCCACCTGGGGCATGCCGAGGGAAACGAAAGTGTGGGATTCATGGTGGGAATGAGCAGATGGTTCCGCAGACGATTAGAAAATGCACCTAGGGACAGAGCTCTTCGATATAGGCAGTTGCGAAGCTTAGCCTCAAAAAACGGCCCGCACCTGGACCCGCCTCCTTCGGATCGTACGTACGGTGGCGCCACCACGGCCCACGCACGCACCATCCAAAAAACACAGTAATTCTTCAAACTGACAATTTAACATTAAACTTTGTTTAAAATGCCCATAATTTTTTTTATTTTAGTACCTTTCTAAGTTATTCATTATTTGTTTAAGTGCGGTTTTTTGTTGCGATAGTTTCTGCGTGCGCAAACTGCCTCGACCGATTGGCTCCGACCTGAAGTACTAAATTTGCAGTTCTCGCTCGGTCTACGTCGCACTGAATGCCAACCCTAATGCAGTAGGCAATCAAGCGGCCCTAAATAATCATTTATTGGTTGCGTAAAGCCGTCGAATCAAATTTTTAACTCTCTTTTTTGCCGCCGGAAGAACGCCGATGACGCGCAGCAGACGACATTGCGCAGGCGACAACGCATTTCGCTGAACACACGGTCCAATGTTTTTACTACTCTTGGTTGCACACGTTGGGCTTCTTCGGCGCAACAAATTTACGTAAGCACCCAAATACAACTTTTCGCCTAGGTCGTCAAGCGGCGAACCGCGTAGTATAGTTTATTTTGTCACCAATAGATGGCGCCACTGTACGGGAAATTCCAAAACAGTGGACCAATCGAAGGGCCACTTCTTGATGTATGAGGCCTATGGGGAGTTTCACAAATCCTACATCAAGTAACTCTACCTAGGAAGGAGCCAAATGAGCTAGCAGACGATCAGAAAACCCGCTTTCACATTTTCTCATCCTCTGCTACACCATTTGGCTCCTTCCTATCGCGAATCCTAAATGTTCGTTTCGCTCCGCATACCCCAGGTGGCGCCGTCGTTCCAACATCAACTTGCGCTAGCTCGCACGTCAAAATCACCGCCATTTTATATAGGCGAAAATTGTATTTATTTGTTTTCAGAATAAACATGTGAGCACCGTGGTTGTTTTCCAGTGTCAAACAAAACGACCGCAAAATGCGACCTTCATGTGAAGTTTGAGCGCGAACAGACCTGCGGTTCGCCCAGGCAACCTTTTTAAATTGTTCCAATTATCGTCGCACCACATTGTATATAAGCGTCGCTCATAACGTTTTCAGGAAGTGCACTCGCGTCTTTGTTTTCCCGCTTCAGTTTCTGACTGCTGTCTGCTGCATCTTAGAAAGCCGAATCCTGGTTTTATCTTCAATTGTGTATGCCTTTTAAAGGGTGCGATTCCAGGTATTTTTCCCAATTGTACTCTAAAACCATACCGCACATCCTAACTTTGTTTCCGTGGCCACGAATAATTTTGTAACAGCGAAGCTGTTTTGTAAATCGTAATTTTTTGTGTCGCCACTTAAAAATACCAAGATATTACCGAAAGCGCGCACGTTAGCGCGGGCCTCACGGCGAGCACCCGGAAGTTAACAAAACCACGAAAATGCCTAACCCTTATATTATGTGCGTGCCTTGCGACGACGCCCACCGTCCGCTGCTCATGTTCGTCAAGCCCAGATACCCACTTAGGGAAATTGGCCAAGTCTGGAAAAAAAAAATTGTGAGCTCGCCATAATTATTAAACACTTGATCGGAACGAAAAAGACACGTCGTAGCGTACGCCTCTCCAAGGTGATGTCCATCGACTATCACTTGAAAAACATGGGGGAGGCTGAGACTTATCAGAAAAATTAAGGTGTAAAAGTCGTTGCGGCAGCGAAGAAGAAGCAAATCGGCTGCAATCTTACACTGAAACATTCGTGATGGTAGTGAATGTTGCGAAAGCTGCGCTACCTGCATGCATTGGGTGTTAGTGTAAGCTTCCTTTTTTTATGTTCCGACTTTGGTTTTTAATAATTTTTTCATCTCCAGTGGTGACAAATTTAAAATTCTCATAGATTTTTTAAAGATGCCTGTCACGGAGGTCACTATCCAGGCTAAGGAAATTTTTCTGAAAATCGCTTTATTTTAGCGACACTGCTGCCATTGCAAAGCCAACAAAGTGTAAAATATCATAATTTCTCCGAGATACCAGAAGCTGGTTTTAAGGCAATCGGATTGACGGCTGGTATTCTCAGTTTTACCAGGGCCTACCACAATAGGACACACACACACACATATAGTTACTAATGGAGGCGATTATTCCATAATTTTCGGGAACCTCACCAGCATATGTAGAACGTGTTATGTTCTTCTTAGAGGATTCTTGGTAACGTTAACCTCTAAAATCGCTTCAGATACCGTTATGTTCAACAGAATATATGATTTGTATTCGTTTGGGGTGAATATTTGTGGTGTAGGCTTGGGATGTAGTTGTATTTAGCATTTCGCGTGAGCAACTGTGGTGAATTTTGCTTCTACGCACGAAATTACACTAACCACCATACCCAGAAAACTAACGTAGCCTATTTCATAACGAGCATTTTGTATGACAACTATAGGGAAAGGCCAACACGCATTTTGAAGATCTTCCCCATAGATTTCCAAGCAGCCCCTTCCTGAGACACCGCTCCCCAGACACAGTATGCACCCGCAAATGAGGATAGCGTCGGACACGCTAGTAAGCGTGAGCAGGCTGGGCTTGATTTAGCTAAATAACTAGGAAGACTGCGAAATCGGAAATTATAAAAATCTTGTTTTGTTTCGTGCACTTTACCGAGTATATTTATGGATGCGTCGTGGAGGTAAAACACCACAACTCCACTTCTCGTACTTGCTCACAGAGGGAACGCGTTGGTGAATTTTTTTGCACTGTGCTGCATATTTCAATAACCCGTGAAAGTACGCTCGTTTTAATTAAATCTTTTGTGCAATGAATGGCTAGTGTCATAAAAATAGTGGTTGCAAATACAATGCAAACTTTGCTGGCGCTATGCAGCCACCGACGAAGGTAGGCATGCCCTAAAGTTAAAGCGCTAATTCGTCTTGCAGCTTCTGGAATCTGTGATGAGCTCCGGATCATCAATTTTTGCGTACCTGGTAACCTCCTTCCAAGCTCTGGTTCAACAAACACGTATTATGGTCGTTTACGGTGTGAATGAATGTGCAATTAATTACTTGCGTGCGCTCATGTTCTGTGGGTAGTGTTTTCCTTCGTTCCTCTGAAGAAACATCTACTTGATATCAAAGAAGCGAGATGAATCTTCGCAAAGGATATCCACCACAGCGACAAATGCTGCACAAGCCTGTTGTGACCAAAAGAGCTGCCTGTAGAATACCAGGAAGCCTACGAAAAACCAGTAAGCAATAAGTCCCAAAAATCAATCTTCTTTGTACTGTAATTTTGTGCACAGCTTTTATTATTATCTGATGATTACTGACAAGAACATTAGGCTCAAAAATTGAGACTTTAGGCCGCTATAATAGGCACTGAAAAGTGTCATTAAGCCGCATATCGGCATGAAACACTATAGCTTAGGCATATAAAGGCTCAAGTGGTATTTACTTGGGCAGCGCTGGTGAGGACAAATTTTTCACTTGTGATGAAACTAAACGCCATATCTTTTGTGGTGAAAAATTAGTTTTATTTTACTCATGAAAAAAGGCCAGGAAAGTGTCGTCACTTCAACGTATTTACGTAAAGTGGACGGTGATTTGACAGCAAAATAAAGGCTTAACAGCCAGCACGAACCTCAAGTTGCGCCTAATCTCAGTCAATATTTGCTTGCAAAAAAAAGAACGCTCAGAGTGTGCTCATGTTGAACGAACGTGCTAGTACTTCATCACGCTCCATGATTTAATTACATCTGTAATGACCGCATGGGTGCCGCTAAAAACCTTCAGTAGCTGTTTAAGCCCACAAAAGGCAGGTGTTTTACGTCTGAGACAGATTTGAGCTTTGGAATTGCTCTGAAGGCAACCGCTCCTTCAGGGATCGCAATGGTGAACGTGTACATACACCTTGAAAATCAGCTCGGCATTCGGAGTCATAGTGGCGCATAAGTTCTTCGCTGCTGAATGCTTTCTGTTAAGAATGTGAAACACCCACATGCATTTGCCAAGTCACGTTAAGTGTAGCGCCGTGTAGAATAGTTTGTTCTCCGACACTTTTGGTCTGGAATGGTCCAGTTGTTACGAAGTTACCATCCGAATGCTCCCAACGAGTTGTTACACACGGGAGGGCATCCCAACACCGGGCTCCGTCGCCCCCGTCAAGCGTGTGGTACCCTGGTGGTTAGCGGCCAGCAAAGTTTGATGTTTGGAGATGACGACCAGAAGCCGAAGGCAAACGTAACCGGTTTACTGTATGGCGAGAGATGAGGCGCAGAAATAGAGGAACAGTTCCCTTGCGTGCGAGGTCACAGTACACGACTCGAGCAGAATGACAGCATCGATTCGCTGCTCCAAAACAAATACTCTTCTGCGCTCGCGGTCCCTGTATTTATTCCCAAAGCGGTGATGATCAAACAAGTTATCCGCTTCTTTGTGCACACGGCGCACACATGGTACAGACACACACAACGCTCTTTCCAGAGTTCCTGAGAGGTCGGTAGTAGCGGCGCGCGCTTAGTCTGAGAGAGGGGAGAGAGGAGGTCTCCTATGCGGCGTCCGCGTACTTCGGGCGTGTCTCCACACGTCGAGTTTGCCACCGTCGACGTTTGAACCCCGCGGACAGCCAGGCTCCCGCGTTGTGGCTGTTCGCAGGTACGTTGCATCTTTTCCGAGGCAGCTTTTGTAGGCGGCCGATGAGGCGGTGCGGCAGGGCCTACGATTATTTAGAGTTGCGTAGGGACGACAACATGGGCCCGAGGATCGGAGAGCGCCCGTGGAGTGCGGCCGAGCAGCGCGGAAGCCATGATGTTCCCTGGCGCGTGGCTCGTCGTGTGTCGAGGCCCCTCCCATCATCACCCACCCATGCAAGCATAAACCGGCGACCGGTGATGTGCGCGTGCTTAGACGTGAAAGTCCCTGACGACAATGTTGCTCCAAAGGCGCTTAAAGGTGACAAAGAAATATTAGCGTCGGTCTAAGCTGGCAAACTGCCCTTCATTCGGGAGAGATTCCTAGCCGCTTGACGAGATGGAATTTGAGGCGGCATCAGCGCAGGCTCTACGTTCTGTGGGAGTGGGCTTTGACGTATTTTCACCTCCAGTCGAGCTTGTGTACACGCCAAAGCACCTTCAATTGCCGCTATTCTTCGTACGGCTTAACGGCATGCGTCCGTCGCGCAGCGACTTCAAAGTGCAACTGATGATACCGGGGCTAGCGCCGTTGTCGGCCCACTGCGCAACGTTTGAAAGTGGCATCGGTGGTGGCGGGGAGGAGCAGAGAAGGGTGCTGGGTAAAACCCTTCACGAAATACAAAATCGTCGTATGTTCGCTTTGCTGTAAAACTTCTATCCCCTACTGAACAGCTGTGCGAAATTCCGCAAAACAAATTCCAGCAGCTATTCCAATATAAAGACGACGATAGTTTGAACACGACGCTTTTGCGTGACGGGTTCTTTGGTTCTTTCCTAAGTGTGGACCGAGCTTCCACCACGTCGAAATGAAGCAATCGGATACACGCCGGCTTTTAACGCGATATTCCGAGGTTCAGTTCCGGCCACTGAAGCGTAGTTTTTTTTTTTCACTTTACCCACGATCATTATCATGGCCAGGGAAAGCTGGCGTTTTTTGCAGGGAGCTTTTGCGTTACAGAAGCCATCAGTGAGAACACTAAAGCTCGGCTTTAAAACTACATTTCCAACTGAAACTACGCTCAGTTCTGCCCAGTACTGCAATTCCTAAAAAAAGCATTACGCAGTTAGCAATGTGTTGAAACGAAACTTCTACAATGCTCTCATTTATTCGAAACTGTGCTACGAGATTTTGGTGGGGGGGACCAACACTAAAACATATTTTAACATGCTCGTTGTATTACAGAAAAAAAATTGCGCATATATTTACATTATAACGGCTGTTACGCAGATTTGAGGGCCTGTCCTTTATTTACTGAATATTGAACGCTTCGAGCTGACCACATCTATTATATGAAGGTTCTGCACATCATTTATAAGCAAACGACCTACAATCAACTTAACAATGAATCTCCTGTCTACCATCGCAGGTATACAATACGGCACACTCCAAAAGTAAGAACGAAATATGGTGAGCAATCTTTCCTGTACCAGTCAACTGTAATAATAAATAAATTGAAAGAAAAATTAAACTTTGATGCCTGTGAACCCACGTTTAAAAGACAGGTCAAAGAAGTGTTTCTTAAGCAAAACGCTTGCAATACTGATACATATTTAACTGTTTGAAGTATATGTCTACCTGTTCCCCTAAAGGTAGAAGGACAATTACAAAGTAAAATACATTATTCCGCAATTGTGATGTACTAGTGTAATTGTTGAAAGTTAATGCATACGAATTACTGCGTTTGTGTATACACTCTGATATTTCTATGAATTTTAGACCTATGCTTTGTATAATACTTAGGAAATGTAGTAATGACTGTAGTTTGTGCTATTTTTTTATTACGGTCGTGCCATTATGTTTAAATTTGTGAACAGCACTGTTATTACGTACAATGTGAATCGGGTGTCTGAGGCATCGGTTAGTCCACGTCCGCCTTTAGTGTGGTCCTCCCCTTGGTTTTGCGAAGAAATAAAAATATAGAAACAATGTGCACTGTTCAAGTTTTTTTGGGCTGCAAGCCCCACAAGAAAACATTTTGAAGACCCAGCCACAAGGTCAGTAACATCTTGACCATCACATTTGCTGTAACACTTGGAAACAATTTTACGTAAATAATGCTGCCGGTACAAAAAACATTCGCCCTTACGTGATAAACATATAATTAAGCATTGTGTGGGTTGTTTTGTGGAACATTGAAGATTTGCGTTTTCGGATGATACTGAAACGACCGCAAAAGAAGAAGCATGTACTCTGCTGTGAAGCAGTGTTTCAACTGAGCTTACGTTCCTCCTTTCGAGAACATCCGAATATTAACCCAAAACGCAGTTCCTCACGTTCACGTTCAAGCGACGTTTTTCAGCATAAAATTACACTATCTTTCCAAGGGAAACCCTGAGGTGATGCGAAGCATCGCAGAGTTCCAATCCAATTCAATGCAATACAATACAATACAATAAAATCCAATCCAATCCAATCCAAGCCAAGCCAAGCCAAGCCAAACCAATCCAATCCAATCCAATCAAATCCAATGCCCCTCGCGAGAGAGTGTTCGCTATCGGAGAGGAGAGGGTGTGAGTGGCGGAGAGCGCAGCTGGCGCGGCGAGGAGAATGGGGGAGGGGTGGACGCCGACAACGCCGACAACAACGCCGGATGGATGCAGGGACAAGGCGAGTGAATGAGATGCGTCGCATCTAAAACAATAACGCTTTAAAGACGTACCTGTAACGTCTGTTGGTTGCTTCTTAAATGTTTTAAATCATAAAACGTTAAAAAAGCATTTCACGGCGTTTTTCGCTTTTATTCCGGAAATTTAGGTAAATGGAACAATAATACCGTAACACCTCGTTGACCCGAAATCATAAATTCCGCTAAAATCGTCAAAATAAGCGTAGTTTCGAGTTAAGCGAAATGTCGAAAGTTTACGAGCAGGTCACCGAAAGGGCTCGTCACCAAAGCTCCACTGCACAGGGGAGCTTCCGTAATAGAGAAAAAGAATTCGTTGGAAAATCAAATTTTTGTTATTCCGGCAGCAACAGCTGTGGGATGCTCGGTGGTTTCGCATTCGCACGTGGTAACAGGGACGCGTTCTCGAGCTGCTCAATGCATCGCGTCTATCGTTGGCCACCGCCCCTACAGTCAAGCTGGTTGCGAAGCAAATTTAGCGTCTTTGTTTCTCCAGTGGTAAGCATATCTCTGGGCTCTTCGCCCAATGCGTGATCATCAGCGTCATTCACAGCCATCTCAACGATGCCTTCTTCGGACATCGTTGATGGCGTCGGACACGGTGACGCGCACGCTATCACTCAAACAGTTGTTTGACACGTTGGATAAACAACCACCGCGGCGACGGGAATTTCAAATTTGTTTACACTTGTTTAAAGTTGTTAACATCACTTTTACCGTGTACCCTGGCTGACTCGAGTGGCTGAGGCCTCTGTCAGGCCCCATCCGCCTGCACCATCAGCTTCCCCTAGATTTCGCCAGAAAATAAAAATCAAATCAAATCAAATTTCCGCGCAGTGGGAGCTAAGCGTTCGCACGGAGAACTATCAGCTGCCTGTAGTGAACTTTGCCTTGTGTCATCTCTGTCAGAATTTCCAGGTATCCGTGGTGCCCTAATAAACGTTTTGAGGTAATCGGGGGCAAATAAGTAGCATTTATGGGCGCTGAATTCCCTGTGACAAAAACATTTGACTTAACCTATATTTGGTGATATCTGCTAACGAGGATATCATCTTTTAGTATACTATATAAGAGTACCTGACTGCCTAAATACTGTTTGTGCCAAAGTAAATCGAACGGTTTTGATATTTTACATATTCGTCAAAAAAAGGACGTTAAGAACATTGATAAACGATAAACGGCAAACACAAAAAGCTTTATTTTAATGTTTAACGCTAGTAGGGATGCCAGCGAACGGCGTAATGAAGCGCGTTTGACAGGAACATTAGCAATATATACTTTGCGGGTACTCTTACGTTCACCTTTCCATGCCGAAAGATGCCGAAACCGTACCTATTCGCTGCCCCCTGCAAAACAATTCTGTGCACACGCGTGGTTGTGGCAGTTGAGCCGTTTGAGTTATATGTCACTACAGGCCCCCATTACCATTTAAGGAAGTGCACTTCCTATTGCGTTATGGCAAAATGTTGCATTGTTTGGATTTACTAAACCACACTCAAAGCCGCACACGATCACCTCATGTTTTTTTTTCGACAGCGGAGCTCTTGTAGATCGAGCATTTTAGTATTTCTGCTGTAGGTCGGGCGTGACGCAGAGGCAAGACCTGGTTCCAAGATCCAACGATAGAGGTCGCAGAGGAAAACAGCTCCGTTGTAAAACAGACAGGCTGGTATGATTGCGCACCGGGTGTTCCTTTCGTTGTCGCCCAGGTTGCCTTGATTAGATTTCTATGCACCACTCTGAGCCTTCGTATTTCTTCCTGTGCGAATATTTTTTGGTCTTAATGCAGACAACATAGATTTAAATTTATGACGCCAAAATTCCATCTACGTCGTTCGCCATTAATAATTCGGCCCGCACTGCTTTCCAATGGGACTGCAGTGATGGGACACTCGTCGCTGAAACCGCTGTTTTTTGCTGTACAGTTGCTGGCTGTCATCTTTCCGTGGACCCTTACCACGCTGCTCTCCCCCTCGGAATCTGCGTTGGATACAGCCCCACCATTCATGCCGATAATTGTGTCTACGAGCCACCACACCCCGGAGCGCCTGCTGCTGCTTCCTGGCTTCAAATCATCGACTGAACTCCGTTCCTTCAAGACAACCGCACCAGCAGCGGCACCTTCACCGAAATCGGCTTTAAATAGCCGCACGACGCATGTTCACGCCTGTGGGCATAGGACTGCAGCGATGGGACACTCGCCGCTGAAACTGCTGTGTTTTGCTGTACAGGTTAGTCCCTCCTATTCGTTGTACTCAAAGCGAACGAGTAACCGTTTTTTGCTGCTTGTCCCATGCCCACACATCTTGCTAGTAATTTTTTGGGACTGTGTTCATGTTGGCAAAGGGTTACTTCTATCAGGAGATGTATTTTGAATCCTGGTCCTCCAAAAGAACACCCAAGCAAAACCACCAGCGAAATACTGGCTACGCTTAAAGGTCTTGCATCGACAATGCAAAACTACACGTAGAAGTTATGGCATCTTTCAACGAAGTGAAAGCCAGTCAGAAGTTGCTTGAAGAATGTGTATCCGATATTACTACCAGATTGGCAGCCATTGAGACAAAAGTTGATGAGGGCAGTTATGATGTCGCTTACACGCGCGAGTTGGTAGAGGCTGTAAGATGTGAGAATGCTGCACTCCAGTCTCGTCTTGACGACTACGAGGATCGTTCACGCCGGGACCACTAGATTTTTTATGGGATTGCTGACCACCCTATTGATAACTGGGCAGAAACTGAGTTGAAGATACGTCCGGTGCTCGCAGATACTTTTAAACTTCAGCTTCCTGATGGAGCCATTTCCCGAGCCCATAGGTTAGGCACTTACGTCCCTAAGAAATGCCGACCCATTATCGTGAAGTTTGCTTCATCTAAGACGAAAGATAAAATCCTGTCCCAGTGATCGAAATTAAAGGGCAGTAGCGTCACAATACACGAAGACTTCTGCATAGGGACGAGGCGAACCCGCAAAAAGCTTATTGAGTACGGCAAGTCAACTAGGCAGGATTTTACCTTGTGGTACAATAAATTGCATATAAACAAGAAAGTCTGTGTATACTGTCCGCAAAACGATAGCATTTGCGAAATCAAACAACCAAGCCCGGTCCCGCTTGCAAATAACACTATCAGCTCACCCTCCCCCAACCTACCGCGTAGTTCAACTTCTACATAGCCACCCTCGGCCGCGCAGGCGAAATTCAAGCGCGATTTCTCCTTTTTCTCCTTTATCTACACAAACATCCGCAGCGAGGTTATCTGTTATACTTGACTCGTCCTCTAGTGACGTGATATTCCTAACCGAAACGTGGCTATCCAGTAAAATTAGAAATTCCGAACTATTTGCTTGCCAGAAGCATTACACTGTTTAGCGAAAAGACCGCCCTGACCGTTCAGGTGGTGGAATTTTGATTGCCGTATCGGATGAAATTCGTTCCCATGCCGTTCCGGTGGTGTCAAATATTGAATTCATGTGTACTTGCATTCGCCTTTATCACAAAGATAAGTTGTTTTGCGCATGCTACCGCCCACCTAACGCATCACCATCCTTCTGTGATGAACTGCATGATTGCCTCAGCAAAGATGTACTTAGGTTTCCGAAATCCCCAATATTGTTATTGGGAGATTTTAATTACCCTGCCATTAAGTGGAACTAGCCTTTCCCTGTTGCCAAATGTAATTCATCCAAGTGCCTCGCTTTTATTGATGTCTGCTCCACTTTTAACTTCTGTCAGCTCATAAAAAAACTCGCGTTACGGAATCCTCAGCCAACATACTTGATCCTCTACTCACCTCAACCCCGGATGCTGTTTCGTCATTAACACTTGTATCAGGTTTAAGCGATCCCAGTGTTGTTCATTTCACGGTTAAACAATTCGAGGTTACAGCAGAGCCCATTTCCAATCGATAAATAGTGCCTTAGAACTATTTCTTGCTTCATTCCTTCCTGAATTCTGGGAGCGTTCTGTGCATGAAAATTGGCGGTACTTTAAGGCTACAGTTGATGGCTTGATAGACCAATATATCCCGCTTCGGAGATTGTCCTGTGCTAAACAGTCGCCATGGTTCACCCAAACTTTGAAACGATTACTAAACAAAAATAAAAGGGTGTTTCGCAAATACAAGCAAAATAAAACTGCCGACAGATGGTCTTCCTACATACGCGCTGCGCAGGAGTACAAAACGGCTCTTAAAGGGACCCAGAAAAGCCTTTTGTAAAAGTTACAAAAGGCCTGTATTGTGGCGTAATACCAATATAGCGATGTAATGCCGTTGGAATTATTGATCTACATTCAGTATTAGCTGCGCGAGAAGCAATTAAGTGCACCTCTCCCCCCTTGCCGATAGATTCTTCCTCCCTCTCTGCTTCTTTCAAAGCAGCTGGAAACACTGGGAATAGCCATGTGACATCGCGACGCTCGACTTCCGTTCTCCGCTAGCTACATTCCTGCGCCTAAGCACGCATCAATCGCGGCGGACCCGCCTTTGCCTCGGGAACGCGCAGGAAGGAGGAAGGGCAGCGGGAAGCCGATGGCAGTGACGTTGCGGCGGCCGACGATCGGCCGAATCAGGGGGGCGCATCGCCGTTGCGTCAGCCGCGACCGGCGTTGCGTCAGCGCGGTCGGCTCGCTGCGGCGTCGCGCTCATCGGCTGAGAAAGGCGATCTTCAAAAATTGTTTACAAATTATCCGTACAACGTATGGGGCTCACACTTCGCTCAAAAATCCTCCGTTATGAGTACTACCACCTGAATGCATTTGATTGCCACCTTCACAAAGCTTTTCTGGGTCCCTTTAAGAGTGCAAAACATACTTTTTGCCTCCAGACACTTCCGGCATTGCTATCTACAAATCCACAGAAATTTTGTAACGTTGTGAACATGCGTAGTAGAAAGCCCGTGACTTTGCAAACCGAGAATGGCGTTTTCGTACAGCATGAGAAATCATGTGCTCTTTTGAATAATGCGTTCGCTTTATCATTCACTAATGAAGCACCGACATCTTTTCCTGTTATGCCTAGTACAAAGTTTAAACAAATGGAGCCCTTATCAATTGACTCGGCGAGGATAAGCAAATTGATTAAAAACGTAAAGATTTCATCTTCGGCAGGAATTAACGGTATAAATTACAAATTCCTGAAAAGCACTGACAAGTTATCATCTATTATCTTGGCTCTTATTTTCACCCAGTAATTACAGAGCGTCACTCTGCCCGATTACTGGAAGTTCGGCGAGATGGTTCCCGTACCCAAGGCTGGTGACGTTCATTGCCCATTCAACTACCGACCTATATCTCTAACCTCGATACCTTGCAAACTATTGGAGCACATAATTTATTCTCACCTTGTTAACTACCTAGAGTCCAATTCATTTTTCTCAGCCAATCAACACGGTTTTCGAAAAAAATTACTCATGCGAAACCCAATTGCTTGCGTTTACTAATTATTTGTCCAGAGTGTTAGATAATTAATCTGTTATTGACTGCATCTTCATTGATTTCGCTAAAGCTTTTGATACTGTGTCTCATACCTTACTGCTTTTTTAAACTCCGTAGCTTCAATATTGACCCAACTGTACTGAAATGGATTGAAGCCTTCTTAAGTGATCGCACACAGAACGTAAGTGTTAATAACCATGACTCTAATACTTGCTCTGTAACATCAGGTGTTACCCAGGGATCTGTGCTTGGCCCATTTTTTTAATATACATTAATGATCTTTCTAATACCGCCGTCTCTCCTATCAGACTCTTCGCTGACGACTGTGCAGTTTATAGGGAAATCTTTAACACATCTGGCATTTCTATTCTGCAGAACGACCTCGATAACGTAAGTACTTGGTATGACACATGGCTGATGATATAAATGTCGGTGAATATAAGACAATGCGTATAGCAAATTCAAAACAAAAGTAGAACTTCCCACATATAGTCTGAATGGTTACCCGCTTGACCCCGCTAACACATACAAATATCTTGGCGTTCACATTTCCAGTGACCTTTCTTGGCGCACACATATAGAGTACATTAATTGATTGATTGATTGATTGTGGGGTTTAACGCGCCGACGCAACGCAGGCGATGAGGCGCGCCGTAGTGGAGGGCTCCGGATTAATTTTGACCACCTGGGGATCTTTATCGTGCGCCGAAATCTCGTACACACGGGCGTTTTTGCTTTCCGCCTCCATCAGAAAAGCGGCCGCCGCGGCCGGGAATCGAACCCGCGACCTCGTGCTCAGCAGCGCAACGCCTTAGCCACTGAGCCACCGCGGCGGGTAGAGTACATTAATAACAAGGCTAACAGCATGCTCGGCTTTATACGGCGTAACTTTGCCTTGGCACCAATCTCGTTAAAACTTTTACTGTATAAAACCCTCGTTCGATCAAAAATGGAATACGCTTCTTGCGTCTGGGATCCACATACTAACAACCTCATCACTGATCTCGAATCTGTTCAAAACCGTGCGGCTCGTTTTGTACTATGCAATTATTCCACGACAGGAAGTGTAACTCACATGAAACTAACATTGAACCTTCCTAATCTTGCTAAAAGGCGAGCCATTTCCCGATTGTGTTTGTTCCACAAAATATTCTTTTACAACGAATATCTAAAACATGCACTGTTTTCAGTACCATCGTATATCTGGCACCGGACTGATCATAAGTTCTAGGTTGGAGTACCCATGTGCAAAACAAATCTGCATTTTTACTCTTTCGTCCCCAAAACCTGCTCCGAATGGAACCGCCTTCCCGCCTCCATCATCACTATCACCGACCCAGCTCATTTCAAGTCCGCGGTGTCCGACTTATTGTAATTTTTGTTACTAATATTATATGCTGTATTACGTTTTGGCCCTTTAAAAATGCCACTTGCGGCCCTGAGAGTAAATAAATGAAATGAAATGAAATTTTGAAACAATTGTCATGAACCCCGTTTTCGCTCGCCAAATAAAAACTGCCACTCAAATATTCTAAATAAAAATGAAAGAGTTTTGTTCCAGGTCCTAAAAGCCCCAGTGCATATGACAGGGCATTGGGCTGATAAAAACCACTCGGCGCTTCGTTCTGTATTTCAAAATTTCGTAGATATCACCAATAGACCTACTGACAGGTCTCACTTCGACCCAAAAAATCCAAAGAGGCTTCAACCTGCATTTATTGTACGGAGATATTCTGACTGTCCAATTTTTTTGGGGCAGCAGCGGGGACACGATGACAACGCGGCTGAGGTTTGTGCTCAGACTTTGCAGTTGCTGCCCGCCACAGGTGCACCAGTCAGGTTGAGCTGTTTCATCTGCTGCTCTGCGAATGTGGGAGGTTCGGCGACACCACGGCTGGCTTCAAAACGAAGATGCGGCTTCAGTAATCAACTGCAGCATCACCGCACGAACAGCCCGGCTGACGTCACACCAACTGATAGTCTGGCGCATATAAAAGGGGCGTCGACGGCTGGATCCGGCTTTTTGGGCAGCAGCGGGGACACGACGACAACGCGGCTGAGTTTTGTGCTCAAACTTTGCAGGTTGGTTTTTTGTGACTCGTAACCTACGGGTTGTCTTTTCAATTCTTCTGTGTCGTGCTGCTGCCAGGTGCTTCTGTGAAATATGTCGGATCCTGAAAGCTTGCATTGCTTAGTTCGTTGCAAGCAGATCAAGAGTTGTGACTCGTCTCTCGAGTGCAGCGATTGCAATTACGTGTACCACTTAGGAGCATGTTCCGGTATTACGAAGCCACAGTTTTCGTCCATGCGTAAAAAAACCCGAGAGGCGTGGCGGTGTCAGACTTAAAGCGTTGGTCGAACCCGAAGTGGCTCTAAGGAAAACCCTAAGTCTGCCACTGCTGGAGAACATGATGTGGACAAAGAAGTTGAGATTAAGGACGTTCGCCTTGACATTCAGGCTAAGCTAACCACCCTATTGGATCTGAAAACCACTGTAGAGAACATCGAAAAGTCAGGGGAGCTCATGTCTGCTAAATATGATGAAGTGCTTGAAACAACCTCACGTCATGAACAAAGCCTTAAGCAAATGAACACACGAATTCAGGCTCTTGAATCGATGGACCACCCAGAAATACTTTCCATGAAAGAACAGCTTCAGGAACTAGAATGGCGAAACCGTGAGTTTAACCTTGAGTTCCATGGAATTAAACCGACCAAAGACGAAGACTTGCTTGTCAAAGTGAATGATGTTGTTCAGAAGTTAAATGAACCCATACTCAGTAAACATGATATCGTTGCTATCCATCGGCTGCCCCCCAAGCCAGGGAAGACACCAGGTATCATAGTTCGGTTTGCTAACCACAAAATGAGAGACAAATTGCTGGAGAAGAGGCACGAACTAAAAAGAGCATCACCCGAAGTGTTTGTGCGGGAAAACCTAACAAAACACGCTCGGGCACTCATCTTCGAGGCAAAGCGTTGGGCTAAGGACCCCAATTTTGAGTACGCATGGCACAGAAATGACAGAGTTCTCATTCGAAGACAGGATGGAGAGAAGGCTTGGCTCATTAAGAACACTGGCGACCTTGAAAAAATTCCGCTATAAACCTCCAGTTCCCTTACGCTAATTGTTATGTTGTGAGAATAGATGTACCGTCAAATAAGGCATTATTGGCGTTACTCTAAAGATCCCTACGCACTGGCTTATCCTAGTTTTGTCACAATTAGCCGATCAGTAAAGAAACCTTATAGCGCTTATAACGTTGTTATGCTAACAAATCAACTGCGTATTGTTAAAAGTTGTTCAGCGTCAATGCGAATGGTTTTATCTTTTACAAACTCTTATCGTGATGATACTCACCAAGGGAAAAAGAAACGCGACCGATTGGTTTTTCTGTTCTTCGACTTGTTCCTCTGTGTCCATTAAGGCGGAAAATTTTGAAAGCCCGAATGGCTTCACGTTCATTTATTGGTGTGGAAGACTTGAGCTGATATTTTCTTTTATGCTGAACTTATTCCTTGTGGTACTTTCTTTTTCTTGCCACGGTGTTGTGTTAGGTTGTGAATGTTTTAATGGCGATTTCGTCCTCTGATCTCTCCCAGGTTTCCGAGATTCTAAAGGGTGACAACCAGCTCTCAGTGTTTCACTTAAATGAGCAGAGTTTGAAAAATAAGTTTGATTATGTACACTTGTTTCTAACGAACTTGAGCATTAAATTTGACCTACTTTGTTTTAGTGAAACTTGGTTTACTCCCGAGTACGATTGTTTTCCTATTGCTGGCTACGATTGCATATCAATATGTCGTTCCAATGCACGCAGGGGTGGCATTGCTATTTACATACGTGATGATTTGCCTTATGATGTGCTTGCCGATTTCAAGGTCATTAATGATTATTATGAGTGTATTGCGGTGAAATGCTACGGCATTTTGTTCGCTCTTTGTTATCGCCCTCCATCTGGTGTGTTGAACAACTTTTTAGACTTTTCGGAAAAAGTGTTGCAACTGAGCATTGAATCACATTTAGAAAGTGTTCTTGTCGGGGACTTTAACATAAGTGCCTCCTCGGAAAATCCATGTTATCTGCGTTTTCAAGAAATATTTCAGTCATATGGGTGCTTTAATGCGAACGATAAGCCAACTCGAATTACACATAAGTCTCAGACAATACTGGATCTTTTTTTGACAAGTTTATCGCCTAATGATGTCAGTGCTGGCGTTATTTCATTTGATTTAAGTGATCACCTGCCTATATACATTTTACTATCTCGTAGTTTACTATGTAAATCCAAACAAGACAACTTGATGCGACATTACACCGTGAAAAATATAGCGAATTTCGAAGCTATTATACTGGCAGAAGATTGGTATGTGGTTTTAAATAAGACAGATGCGAATTGCGCATACAACGCTTTTCTGTCGTATTTTTTGTCAGCATATAACACGTGTTTTCCACTCGAACCTCAGAAAATACATAAAAAAGCACGTAAACCATGGGTAACCCGTGAACTATATGAGCGAATGAAGTATAGAAATAAGCTCTTCCAGGTGTTTTTGAAAACCAAGAAAGAAAGTGATTTCAAATTGTTTAAAGTCGTAAGAAATAATGTTAACCCAGATATGAGAAAAGCGAAATGCCAATATTACATGCATAGATTTGAAACTGCCGGAAACACCCGCCTTATGTGGCAAACAGTCAAAGAAATAGTCTCTAAATCTCCACAAGCCAAAAAAGTTTCATTTAAATCTGACAATTTAACTGAACTTGAGATTTCAGATTCATTTAATGAACATTTTATTAATGTTGGTGCGCCTACTAAGGACACTGCCGATGTCCCATGCGAGCAGTTCATCACAAAATGTTGTCCAAATACCATGTTTTTATCTCGTACCGACCAATCTGAAATCCTTGAGATAACCTTTTCGTTGAAGGACAGCTGTGCCGCAGGTGCTGACGGTAATAAACCTAACCCACTAAAGGCTGTTGCCGAGGGATGAAGTGTTCCCCTTGTGCATATATGCAACCTTATTCTTTCTCAAGGACTGTTCCCTGAGAAAATGAAACTTGCTCGAGTGACAGCTATACATAAAGGAGGCCCAATGAACAATTTAAATAACTATCGACCAATTTCCGTGCTCTCAGTGTTTGCAAAAGTCGCAGAACGTCTTCTAAACAAAAGGCTTAACATCGTTCGTGTCTTTAAACAATATTTTAATAGCTGAGAAATTTGGTTTTCAAAAGAAAAAATCCACTGAGGTGGCACTTCTGGGAATCAAAGAGCAAATTCTAGGAAATATTGAGATGAAAGTACTCACACTAGGCATATTTCTTGATTTAAGAAAAGCATTTGATAGCATTCAACATGATGTGCTTTTACGGAAAATTTCGTATTATGGAGTCAGAGGTGTCGCATGGTCGCTCATTAAAAGTCACTTAACGTCCAGGTCCCAGTATACAGAAATAAATGGCATTAAATCAGGCACCAAGTACATTCAGTCTGGGGTACCCCAAGGATCAATTCTCGGTCCAGTTCTGTTTCTCTTGTATATTAATGACATTTCAAGTCTTCAGGGCACAGAAAAACTTTTATTGTATGCAGACGACACAAACGTGTTCTTCTCTGGTATGCATATTCAAGACCTCTATAAAAAAGCGAATCATTGGTTATTAAATTTATGTGTTTGGCTCAGATCAAATGGGTTAGAATTAAATGTAGATAAAACAAAATACCTCGTATTCAGACCAAAAAGGACACAAATTCCTACAAACCTGATGTTAAACTTTAATAACAGAAGCATCTTACAGTCTGAGACAATTTGTTTCCTTGGTGTAACATTTCATGAATACCTTTCGTAGACACCACACATAACTTCCCTTAGAAAAAACCTTTGTCGAGCTGTGGGTGTATTAAACCGGCTGAGATACTACTTGCCTACGAGTGTAAAACGTCAAGTTTATTACGCGCTTTTTCATTCGCGATTAATATATTGCTCTTTAGTGTGGTCCACCACAACGCAAACAAACCTAAATAACCTTACAATAATTCAAAAACGAGCCATACGTGCAATTGCAAACCTAAAGTATTGTGCAAGCTGCGCAGCATACTTTGACAAACGTGAAATACTAGCAGTACGGCAACTTTACACCCAAAAATTATCCCTAGAAGTACTCCGCCAGTATAATACTAATTAAACATTATTTGAGTTGAACTATCATGTACATAGAAGTCTGTATGAACTGAGAACGTGCTTGATAGAACAATGCCGTTCCCGGACAGGCTATGGGGATCAAAGGTTAAAATCGTAGATTCCTCACCTTCTCAACCAGTACCCTGATATTCTTGACATCATTCGATATCGTAGCCCAAACAAAGTATCTAAAGTTATGAAAGAAAAATTGTTGAGGCAAAAAAAAATTACCGGCGACAGCAGTTGTTAGCGCTCTAACTTTGTCACTTTCCAGTGCCTGAAGGATGTGTGCATTGTGATTGCTTTGTTTCTTGTTTTGTTGGTTTCGATATCAGTTGTGTGTTCATATTTTGTTCTGGTATGATTACGCCAGTGCGCACCTTTTATTTTATTTTGGCGAACGGATGTAACTCGCTTTTTGTATTTTTTTGTTTTGTTTGTTTATTTTTGTTATCTTCTTCCTCTAATTGTTGTTCGTTGTAATTCCGCTGCTCCTCTGATTGTTACGGGTGGCAGGGCCCCGTCAGGCAGTTTTGTTTGCCTTTTGCCATGCCATCCAAGGCAGTTTTGAATGGTCTAAAATAAACGGATACAACAACAACAAACTCCCACAGGGTCTGTCAACCAAGGGGAATATTTTCAAGAAACCAAACTTGGCTGGAAATACGGCTTCCAAAATTCGCACTGTGTGGAACGAAAGCCGTGGACGTCGGTGTAGTTTCCTGGAGCGAGCACAATGGACACCGGGTTGTTCTCCGTGTAAAAAGGCCACTGGCGTCCGGTGGGCAACTCCGGAGTGCTGAAAAAGAGCAATGGAGAGTTAACTTCGAGTGCGAGGATGCGTAGCCACAGTTGTGGTCATAAAATATCTGGTGAAGTGGCAAACATTTTTAATGCAATGGCCGAATCTGTCGATTGCGCATTGCAAGTCGTATTTTATTACGCGATTCCAGTCATTCTACTTAACTTTCTCTGTGAAAAGTTCATGTGGTGTTAAATGTTTGACGAAGAACAGGGGAATGGGATTATTCAGAAGGGAAAATAAACCGAAGGCAGGCCAGAGAAAACGTACTGCGCTCTTACGAAACCAAAGTTAACAAGGAATTTCCCAAACTGTCAGGCTTAAAACCCCCTTATTATGCACTATGCTGTCGCACTTTCTCGCCTGAGAACTAACTTTGCCTTTATTATTTCAAAACACAGCCTATATATACGAGCACCTCGGGTGTTAACCAATTGAGACTGCACAAAGAGTACCACGGTAGCTGGGCTCAAGCTATAAACTTCTGACTGGCTGCCACACTGTAACCGCACCGTCAGCAGGCCACCTACAAGCTTGGAAGCCGGCGCTACGACTGTATAATCCTCACAAGCTTCAGTACCCCAGTACACAAGCTTGGACGCCGGTGCTACGACTCTATAATCCTCATAAGCTTCAGTACCCCAGTACACACGGGGAAGGAGGAAGCTGAAATTCAATCCGTGCCACCACCGATCCGCTTAAACATCATTGCGCAGCTTCAAGGCGCCGCTAGAGTATTGGCTGCAGGCGGAGTACCTAAATGTTACTGAAAGATTCTCCCATCCACAATTGCGAGCGTCCACATTACATTGGCACCCAGACACAAGGGTACTGAATGGAACGATGAAGCCGGGCAGGAAGTGGCCAAATTCGAATGTGGTGCTCCCTGCGAGCATAACTACAGCATCGCTTCCCCAAAACTAGGAAGAACGTTTTCTGATCCTAGGCCTAGGACCACCATCCTCATCCTCGACCCTCGGGAATCTCAACGGCGATTAATGCAAGGCTCTCTTCTAGTGGCAACACCTGAAACATTAGATATGACACTTCTATCGAGACGTGGGAGGAAGCCAGGACCAACTTGTCACTACAAAACCAGCGTGATTTATTTGAGGGGGCAAGGCACCGAGCTGCTGTATCTGGGACCTCGACTTCGCGTATTACATTTGAGATCCTTCCCTTCTGGTTACCTCATCTACCAAACCTCCTTCAATTTCTTACACAAACAAAAACCTTCTCCCTGTATTTTGCGATGTCTGAGCAAAAAACAAAAACGCTCACTCCGGTCAGGACACCGATGTAAACACTTTTAAATACTGACGCTGCCGCTGTCTGGCCGACACTCACCAGAGACAATCAGCAGAAAACTTTCACGCCCACATCTTAAGTCACCGAAGCGTAGATAACTTTGTCCTTCCTGTTCCACAACCATTGCATACATACCTGACATTTTATACCTGGGTTTCGGTGTTTTGATCACGACCGGATAACGTAAAGGGACAGACAACCGATTTTTGTTGAGTGTACCTTCTTTATCAAAAATCAAAGAGCATCACTTAAAACTCCCTTACGCGACACGAATTTGCTGATAGCGCGCTACAACGTTTTAAATCGGAATTTTCAGTTCTGCAAGTCATTCGTGTCCCGTTGAGAGGAATGCTGGCAACCATGGCAGTGAAGAGTGCGACAACAAACTGTTACTGCACGCGAGATTAAATTCTTTATTTAAAAGCTTTTTCCCCGCCAAAACAAGAGTAACGTGCGACGTTTCGTATTTCTCCATACGGTTTTTTAAATCGCGTTTTCTAAGCGATGGAGTTTTTAGGACACAACGTGAGCTCGCGCCACGTTTAGACACTATATGGCGCCACCTTTAAGAGTTCAGAAATTCTAGTGCAACATTTAAATTATATTTTCATCTTTATTTAGAAATTCCTTGCAGTTAACACAGTATATAAAATGCTGGCTTTCATATGAGCTAGAGTACATGCACACCACAAGAATCGGCTGTCTATCCCTTTAGGATCACCAGCCAGCAAAAATACCGCGCAGCAGGAACAAGGACAGGGGCAAGACCGACGAGCACTGAAAACACGCCGTCTGGTCTTGCCTCTGTCCCCGTATCTCCGACGCTGTATTTTTTGTTAATATTGTCAAACTAAAAATCGAAATGGCCTACCAAAAATGTTGTGCATAGGAAATAGAACACGCCCCAACCATTGGCGATACCAAGCCTTCTTACAAGAAAGGGTGAAGCTTATACTTTAAAAGGGGTTTTCGGAATGCCTCTACACAATAGCTCCACCATTTGCATTTGCCAAAGAAACAATTATTACCAAAATCTCGGAGTTTTAAGGTACATTTATCATTTTACCAGCGAAATGGCCGAATGTTCCGCAAACTCTGACCTAAGCAAGACAAGGACACACTACGTTCATACAGGGAGCGCCAGCTCACTCACCCGGTCAAAGCAAACGAAGACAAAATCCGTATTAGTGCCTCACTGGTGTTGTAGTCTTCGTCCCCCAGATGCGATGCATCAGTCAGAGGTTTACCGAACAACAACGTCAGCTCGCCCGCATGCGGCGCGCCGACCCATGTTGGCAGATTGAAAGAACTCTTCTTGTGGTCGAACACATAACTGAAGACTTTGTTTCCCCGCGCGGCATGGCGGTTAGCAAGAAAGTGCACAGGACAGTTGAACCTGCGATCTGAGAGGTAATCCAGGTACTGCCTCACCAGCGCCGTGTTGCTGTTGTTGAACGCATTGTCTAAGTACTGCTGTACTGTTGACGGTTGTATGTTTCTGATGTCCGTTTTCATTGACTGCTCTAGCACCTGCCGAATCTTTGTGGCGTTCTCACTTTCCAGGTCTTCTGACAACAAACCACGATGGACTGCATTGATGAGCGCCCAGCTGTTTTCATCTGATGTCACTCCGAGGACTACGTCGACTTCCTGAACCAAACCGCGTTCCGTGGAAATCCTTGGGTCTTTAGGAAGGAAGTTATTGTGATAGGTAGTCTGAAAAGTACCAAAGTATGGTGAAGATGCTTCGCCAGATGCTGTTAGTAGTTCGTCGACTGGTACATTGCGTAGACATCTGATAAGGTCGTCGGGGTGCGTTGACAAATTCCACTCTTCCTTCGAGCAGTTCACAATCTTTGACACACGCTGAGCCATCTGCAGGCTCTGCTCCGGCGAATCGTAGAAGTCTATACTGTATAGGCTGCCACTTAGCAAAATAGCATTCTGGAATAGATATCGACTGAGCGGTGATAGCATATGAGCATGAACGCTCATGGCGCCCGCACTTTCTCCAAATAGGGTCACTTTGAGGGGATCTCCACCGAAGAACTTGGCGTTCTCTTTAATCCACTCCAGAGCCAGTGTCTGATCCATTAGACCCATGTTTCCAGGTGCTTCAACCGAACTGGCATCTAGAAATCCCAGTATATCCAGCCTGTAGTTCATCGACACAACCACGAACCCAGTCCTAGCGCATAATATAGAACCATTGTAGATTGCGTTAGACGCAGTGTCATGCGTCAAGCCTCCACCGTGTATCCACACCAAGACTGGTACAGGTTCGACATGCTGGTTTTGTTCTCGGTGGGGTGTCCACACATGCAGGTGTAAGCAATCCTCGGTGTAGTTGATTCCCGTCGCAGATATCCCGGAAAATCCCCGCTGTGGGCATGCTGTTAGACGTGATGTGGCGTCATAGGTGCCGTTCCATGGCGCCAAAGGTGTTGAAGCACGGAATCTCCGGGCGCCAAGTGGTGGTTCTGCATAAGGAATACCTTGGTACTGCTCGATACTTTTGTTGAGTACATGCAGCTGCAGCCCCATAACCCGCCCAAGTTTCGTCTCTCGTTCCACGGTGTCTTGAGTGCAGTGACTGGCAGTCAGCAGACACATCAGTGTCAGAATCTTGCGCCACATGCTGATGGATAGTCGGGCCTGAAAAAAAAGGGGAAGTTTTTTACTCCGGGTCACGGGAAAGCGATGGCGACGCTTCAACGACTCCCGAAAGGGGGCGGCTCGCATTTCCGTCACAAAATTTAGTAGCACCCAATTCCCCGATAACAGCTATTCCGGATTCCACACACGGAAGCAATCAATAGGAATGTCCCTCGTCGATGACCGGGTGTACTCTTAAACTGACAATAACCCCAAGAAAACCATCAACTGCTTCCAGGCGCCGCAAGTATCCGAACAATGCCGAACTGAGAATTAAGAGATGTATTTATTTACGTCATAAATGGCAACTGGGCTCGAGATTGCAGTATATTCCGCACGGAAGAACAATCTATACCAGGGCGCAGCCAGAGGGGTGTCTCGGTGTCAGAATACCCGGCCAAAATTTATGCGTGCAGGAGAATGATATAAACTGTTAGGGCGTCGGGAGCAGCCTGTTTTTTTTTTATTTTTTTGTTTCCCTGTGGTGAGGAACACCCCCTAATCATACTTCTTGCTATGCCACTGATCTATACCTGTGAAATGAAGTGCCCGACCGACTGGCTGACCAACTGACTGACTGGCTGACTGACTGACTGACTGACTCACTGACGCCGGCCGAAAATTCTGGACCTAGACATTTGAAACCTCCGGAGTTTATTAGTCTCATGGCGTTGGGCTCATTATTGTGGGCTTTCCGGAAATTATGCCTCTAAGAAAGGAATACGAAGAAATAGTGTTTTCCGAAATTCTTAATTATCTCGCTCACCCACTCAGAAATCGAAGTGCTTTTTTTCTGCTACATGTAGCCCGTAAGGTTCTCGAAAAAGTTTTCTTGCGGTTTTGCTATTGTTAGCACTTGTGGCGTGAATCGACATTTCGGTGCTAATTGGGTGTTTTTAAAAACAGCCACATCTATGTTTCAGAGCGTAGTACATCCAATTAATTTTTGCTGATAGATGTAACTCAATTTATGCGCAAAGCAAATTTTGAGGTTGTTGCGCTGCGATGAAGCTAAGGGTCCAAAAAAGTATTTTAACATTACGGGCATGCCAAGTGGCCTTACATGTATTGGGAACCCACAAAGGCCTTACATGTATTGGGAACAACCCGCTAAATTCAAGTGTGGAGAAACTTCATGTTATAGGAGCCCATCACTATTAGGATGCAGAAGCTCAATATGGCTTGTGGTAACACGGTAAAAGTGGCGGGGGACAATCCCTCGGGATGGACATGTGCCAGGTGAGGATGAAGATGTGAGTGAGATTAGAACATGGCGGACTCGGCTGCACTAGGTGTGCGCAGTCAGATCTGCTGTGGAGTGGACCTCAAGGAAACAGGACTCCCGGTAAAGGTGTGGTTTAGGGGGCGCAGTGTCTTCCTGGGGAACCGCGGCCGGGTGCAAGAACCCCGGTACCACAGGCTGAAGCTTCGAAAATTACACCTCTAAAAGAGTGGGAAGTTTTAAAGAATTATTACACACATTTTTTTAACAGCAGACATTTTTTACATTCATTTTTGACCCATATCGAACAGATTCTCTTTGTATAGCTACCCAATGCAAATATGTTAAAGTTGTTTTACGTGATTTCTCCATAACAGCCACTTAATATGAAAATCTGATTTTTGAGAAAATAACTGTTTTTATGCATTTCTTAAAGCGTTCAGCACTTTGATATATCCAATTCATTTTTCGTCATAAATGCTGCCTGTAATATTGGCGAAAAACCAATTTCCAAGTTGTGTACAAACAAGCGTGTAAAGAGGCGAGCGGGATTTTGCTTAAATTACACCCCTCTCGAAGTGGAATTGAGTTCAGTTTAACCGTGTAGCATAGCGCTCGCCATCTGTTCTGGATTTTTTGCAACCACACGCCTCCCGTGGGAGCCCACGTTAATTATTTTAGAACTGTCACTGATAGACATTCTTCACACCTATCAGATAATACTTCCCATGAATAAGTAGCCCTTTGAGCACACTATCTTGGTACAATTTGCCTCAACAATTGTGATAGCAATTCGTGCAATTAGTGCAGTGGCCGACCCGGGCATTGCCGGGTATAAGCACTAGTGCGGTTATATAAAAACAGTTGGAGAAGCAGTCTTCATAGCTCTAATGTACCAACGTCATTATAACCAGTGACTAATTTTTGCTCCGATAAATTTCCTTTAATGAACCATTCACCGCTGCGAGGAGCGAGCCTGCTATAAGAAGCGCATAGGGTTTGGTACAAAATTCGTAGATGGCATATCATTTGGGCTGTCTGCACAGTGTCATGCAGGGTACAATTGGAAAAGTCATAAATATTTTTGTGATCATGAGTTCTGTTTTCTCTGTTCCTATAGCTATTCTTCGGCATCCCTCTACTCCTTGCTACTGCACACCTTAAGGGAGTAACCTTCTAGTGCACTTGTAAAAATCTTGCCTTAGATACTGTTCAGTGTACGATGATGCGCTACGCTCATGTTAGATTCAGCAATTTTGTTTTGTTTCCTCAGGCCCTCGCTCTCGATTTTTAGCATAACCTCGACAAGGAGTTCATCAGAGGCTTTCTTTTTTTGGTGTCAAGAATTTACTAAGGCGTGTTCCCAGTATTTTTTAATTACCAACACGTTGCGTTTAAAAATGTTTGCTTTTGATTTGGGTGAATTGTCCTAAGAATTCCTAAGATTTGGGTGAATTCCTAAAGATCTTGCCCAAATTTTGCAATCTGAAGTACACGTGGGGAGGGGGGGGGGCAGTTAAAAAAGTGTATCATTAAACAGAAGTATTTTTAAACACCCGTATAAAATTTCCAGAGGGCATAATGACCGGTTAACAACGTTTAACGCTAAGGCGTTGCTCTGCTCAGCACGAAGTCACGGGTTCAAATAACGGCCGCAGTGGCCGCTTTTCTGATTTAGGCGAAAACAAAAATGCCTGTGTGTACGAGATTTGGGCGTGCGTTAAAGATCCCCAGGTGGTCGAAATTATTCCGGAGCACTCCACTACGCCGCGCCTCATCGCCTGCGTTGTGCCGGCGCGTTGACTCCTACAACCAATCAACAACGTTTAACGACAGCAATCATTGGGACAGGGTTACCGTCATGTGCCATTTGACCAAAACACACACACAGCCACCGTTCGTGGCTTCTGATCTTTAGCTTAAAGCTACCCACGGGTCAGGTCATGTATTTATTGTGCGATCTCGGGCTCCGCAGTGTCACCACTCCCCAAACCCGATTTCGCTCGATACTCCCTCGATAATTTTTTCCTAAAGAAGGCCAAAGAATCAGCGCTTGTAGGGCGTCGCAATGTTAGCAATAAATTCGCCGAAATGATAACCACTGGGGTGTCATCACGTGTTCTGACCCATGCAAAGTGGTTTCATTGAAGTTGTGAACGTCTATTTTAAAGGGCATTGCTTTTCACATTGTGTTAGTTTAGAATTTCGCATGAAGCCTATAACTCCCGGGGAAAGTGAGGGCCAATACACCTCACTAGGTGTTCTGCTCTGTGTAAGCGTGCGTGTGCGTGTGGGGGAGTGGGTGGGTGGGTAGAGAGAAGGTGTCCTGTGTGATATAAGGGGTCATGCCGAGAAAATGCAAAATGCAGGTTTGGTTGATGCGAAAGATTGCATCGTTAGAATACCTCTTGCAGCACTTTCAACGCACGCTTCAGTAAAATAGCCTCTACAATCATGAAAGGAGAATGGTTATGCCACCTACTAGCTCATTTTACGCACTAGAACTACTGACGTGTTAGGGGAAGCTGTGGGATTGGCTGAGCCGGGCAAAAGCAAATGCACGATAGGCAGGGCCTATAAGCTTACAGAACGCCCGCTTAAATTTAATGCATCTTCGTTTTATATCCTTAGGAATTTTGGGGTAAGCAATGGAAGTTGCGAAAGTACCCGTAATTATAGAAGTATCACTGCGTACCGCTGTTGGTACTGCGGCGCAGTATGCCTGTTACAGCTACACAGCTGTCCACCGATTTGGGTTGTACCACACGACACTGCCGAGTGGCGAAAGCTACTTTGTCGTACGCGAATTTTTTTTTTTTTTTTTTTGTCGCGCTGACCCAACGTTTCATGAAGCAATTACTACCAACCATAGCAAGAACAAGCCACAAGCGAAGTGAAAATACGGTCAGAAACAAGGCGAGGGTGGAAAGCGATTCCGTGTGGAATGGTGGCGCCACCTAGTAGGCGTAACGGTAAAAGTCCTTCCGTAGTTCTCTGCAGACCCAACACCGCACTAACGTTCGCTCGAACACCTGCTCTGTACTTGCGATCGCTGACGTCACGACACACATGATTAGTGGGAGAATCATAATTTGGTTTAAATTTATTAATTTCTCAGTGAATAAAGCATCGTTTGGTAATGGACTAGTGCTGGGGACGCTATAAAACACCATATTTTTCGAAGAAAACAAACACGCATTTTGTCTGCATGGTCCCTTTAAGGTCTGTGCGCGCGTTTCAACCTTATTGCATTGTCTGCTTGAGTGAGCAGCCAAACTCGCCTCTATGACTACCGGTGCTGTTACAAATTATGCCGATATTATAAAGAGTATTCGGGGAAACGCACCTAGTGTGCCGCACGAGGTGCTTCATCGTCCCCTGCAACTGTGCTCTCAAACAACTGTTGGTGGCCGCCAACCCGTCTCCGCTAGTGAAAGTGTTTGCGCGAACTTTAGTGGTACCAGTAATTCCGTCCATTTGATAGCCCCACCTGAATGCTAACGTAGAGTTAACACCCTGATAACTCTGTTTTTAATATTTCTCGTATTGCGTAATATCAACGTTCCGTAGCGTTCAGCTTGAAACTTTGTCACTTTTTCTCATCTTTGCATGGAATGCAATATTCATTTGGAGGCCCCAGTAGAGTTAAGCGTTTTACCAAGTATTTCAATATTACAAGGTTTTACGTTGTCCTCGTGATATGTTTAAGGAAAGCATAACAATATATTATCCATTGCTCCCTTACCGGAGAAAAATTCACAGTTGTACACCCGGGGAGCAGTTGGTCGTCCTGAGGGTATATTAGAATAAAACTGGGGTTCTGTGTGCAAGCGTCTTTAAGTTTCTACAATGTGTAATACTTGGTAGCTATACTACAAGTAGTCTTTTTATCCTGCAAATTGGTGAGCAATGCGACTTTCACGCATCACTTGGAAGGATTTTACTGTCCGCAGGGCAAGGCACTCACAGAAAATTAATTACCTTTAACACACTATCGCTAATAACGAAGGAATTATTGCGTCCAAAGAACTTCGCTGTAACTCACCGTTAATGTGTTTCGCAGCTCTATGTGGGTTCTAGAAACTGACCGGACCATATGCTGACCTGTGGACCACTTATTTTGCGTTGAAAGCACAAAAAGCCCCTGAAAGAGCCGAAACTCTTAGGGGACGAGGGAACTGGGCGTGCTACTTAAATGATAGCAACCCGCTCGCACTCGTCTGGTTCCGGAATGGCCAGTTCGTCTTTGTTTTGAGCACATGCGCGGTTTAACATTTAAACTGCATGTGTGATGATTCCCCTGCTGCCTCAGTGCTCTGACATTACTGGTGATTACGTCCGAAAAAGAAGCAGTTACACAGTAGCTAAAAGTGGCACGAGACCCGGTCCCTGATCTACTAACAAAATCACTTGCGTTCGTCATTATCTTCAGTGATGACGTCAAGTGAGCTTACGGCACTGTAAAATGCATATTTCAGTGAGTGGAAAACATTGCCCCTTTCCATTACGTAATTAAACGTTTAGATGGGCAGGCCGCGTTCTGATTGTCCTCCGCTCTATTCAACGCATCTTTCCGAATATTCTTACAGAAACTTAAGCGGTTGCCTCTGTAGCCTTTAACTAAAAATTTGTGACTTTACATGCGGATAGGCCACGCGTGAGAAATGCTTTATATTAATGCCAACATAACAACAGTAGCCGGATGAGCAAAACCACCACTATACATTTTTATATACAGGGAAATTGCAAGATCAAAGACTTACCAACGTAGACTACGCCGAGGCTGTATGAGCAAAAAGACGCTGGCGCAGGGCCAGTGGAGTGGCGCTGCAGTGACACGTTGTACGGCGATTATAAAGTGGGACGCCGCTGCAAGAGGATACCTCGCTATCAAAATGTTCGTTCCGGATCACATTTTGCTGTCCGCAGAGCAATCTCTGCCCCACTCCATTCCGTCATCTGGGGCTCCAAAGCAGCAGACAAAGTGGGGGGCGAGGTGTCCAGGTTTGTTCGTAATGTGAGGCCTTGCAATAGCGCGGTGTAAAAAACACAACAAATAATAACAAAAGAACAGAATAAGTTCAAAGGCCCCCTACACAATCGCGTAGGAGTATCACAGCGACAGCGACGGAGCCCCTTCGACGAACCATCTCACAAACATCATGTCGCATCGCGTTTCTTCAACACGAAGGGCGTCACATAGCCTGTTTTGGAAGCTCCAAGTGTCGCTTTGGATACCATGACAAGGCTATGGTTCCAGCTCCACTGAATCACTCCCGACATAGCTGCCATGCCATTTTCGTCTCTCCATCAGATGGCGATTCATGCATTACTACGATGGACTTGGCGCCTGTGAACAGACATCCTGCACATAGCCCTGCACCGAAACGCGCCACAGAATCCAAGGTGATAAAATCGCCCGAAATGTAGTCATCGCGTCTTCGTTAACTTAGTTGTCATGCCAATGTAATGCACCATCAGCCGCAGCACGCGTCACCAGTGCGCATAGCCCGTACACTACACGTAGTCCGTTCCACAAATAACGCAGTATCTGCCATGAAAGTGCTTAAACCTGGAAACGGGTAGGTGCCCCTTCAGCCTCATGTGGGCAAGCACTTCCCTCCAACTAGGAGGAGTTTTGCCAAGGGTACAAGGACAATGAAGAGTCATACGGGCCTTGCAATGAGTGCTAGTATTTTGGTTGTACAGGCGTTACGAAAGCGGGAAAAGGTCGTCACTGCATGTTTCGTCGCCAAAAAGATGGGTTTCTAATGATAATTTTGCATTCAAGGCAAATTGCCAGAAATGCTCTCACTCGCATCCATGTAATGGTAAGTATAGGACCCCTCCTATAAACTTTTATCGAGATTTCTGGCGTAGGAAGGGTGCTCCGAACAAAATTGCTGCCGGTCTGCAGTCATTGTTACTAAGTTATTATACCCTCCTCCTATTGTTCCTCTTGGTTAGGCTCCAGTTCCCGTCGACACGGCTCACCCCTCGTAAATTGCTTGTGGGTGTACGTGTGTGTATTCAATATGATGACGATGATGGTTGGTATTCATTGGTGAAATGCCAACCAGGGCAAATAGCACCAAGAAAGTCATTTCACGACTTTGTGTAAACGTACACTGAGGCCTGTCAGTAAAAACAATATTGAAATGAAACAAAAAGCAATGAAGAAGACTGCTGTAAAGGGACAGGTTGTAAATATGCATTATAAAAATCAGGTACAAAAATTACAATAGGTAAGAAAATGAAATGTGCGCTTATGAGACATCAACTGGTAGTAACCTAAGAAGAAATTACGCCCACCTCTGCTCGCGGGAACCCTGGTGTGATGCGACGCTGAGGGGGGGGTTCAAGCGCAAGCGGAGAGCAACCGTCGACCGAAAGGCCGCCGGAGAGCGGCACACCGGTTATATGCGCAGCGCGCCCGAAGGAGAGGAGACCGCGGAAGAGAGAGTACTGCACAGACGCCGGCGCCAGTGTGTCTGCCGCGGCTATGACGCAACACAATCCAATACAATCCACGTTATTCCAATCCAATTCAAGACAACCCAATCCAAGCCAAGCCAAGCCAATCCATTCGAATCCAATCCAATGCCCCTCGCAGAGAGGGGCATCGGAGAGGAGAGGGGGTGAGCGGCGGAGAGCGCAGCTCGCGCGGCGAGGAGAATGGGGGAGGGGCGGACGACAACAACGCCGACGACGCTGCATGGACAAGGCGAGTGAATGAGATGCAGTCTACCGAACACGAGGCTACCGAACACGATGGTAGTCGCGCGGAGCAGTCATTTTGCCGCACCTACGGTGACAGAAACATTTGACCTGCATGGAGCTCTTTCGGCAGATTAACTGTGAGTCGCCACTTTCATTCATGAGTCCACAGCAGCCGCCAAAAAACTAAAGACAGCGAATGACCACTTGGGTTGCCGTGATGCTAGTTTCAGAGCCTGCTTGGCTGTAGGCCGCTGCTTAAAGGGACCCTGCAATACTCTTCGTGCAGTGCAACTAAACCAGCGCGATAATTAAATTAAACTGCCAGGAATACCTGAGCCAAATATCACATGTGCACGAGAAGCGGTAAGCGCGCAAATCATAGTAAGCGCGGAAGCGGTAAGCGGTAAGCGCGGAAAAATCAACCGCGCTCTCTTCACTTCTCCTCATTATGACCCCCTAGCATGGCCTAAACGACGTCATTTGGGCCATGGCTGTTCTGGCTGTCCTACTGGCTGTCGCTGGTCAACTTCGCGGCTTATTTCTCGCGTTTCCTGTTACGATCCGCCGTCGTCAGCGCTGTCAACTAACCTCTTCTATGTCTGAATCTGTGCGCATGCTTATGGTGTTTCTTTTGTTTTGAGTGCGCGCGGAGTTTTAGTAACCGACTCAATGCCTTCCTTTCAATGAGACCACTCGATAACAAGCGTTTATTGCTTCAAAAAAAGGGTGTAAATTTTTTCTTTTGCAGTGCGCAGCCAGAAGTGGCGAAGACCGGAGATGCCGAGCGGAACGCGTTCCGCACCCCGCTAGCAGACGACGCTCGCTTTCCTAGCGCAACTCGCAACCGCAGCGCCGCGGTGGTGAGAGTCACGGCCGGCCGCCTTCTCTCCATGGCCGCGGCGGGGAGATACGGAACTGAAACTAAAGCGTGGCAAACTGTTCGCATGGCGACGCAGTGAAACATCCCCCTCGCGAGGGGCACGATCAAATGCAGAGCATTTCCGGGGGCGCACGACGTTAAGTAGTTTGCGTTACGTTAATGTTGTTGCACTTGTGGCAACTGCTGACGAGAGAGCCCTCATCAGCAGTAAAATTGGCAGCCTCGGCGCACGTTGAGTCCAAGAGAGGAGAGAGTGTGTCCTTGAAACGTGCCTGGGCGCGCTATCGAATGTTGATCGCGCCGGTGGCGAAACTTCTGAGCCGGGCATGTCGAGGCCAGCGATGCGGACAACTACGGACGCCAGGAACGGGTGACATCGTGAGTTAAAGAAATGCTCTGCATTTAAAACGCCCTACTAGCCTGAGCGCTTGCTTGTGAGCAGGCACTCATGCCTGTTTTTTTTTGTGTGTGTGCGTGGCACTAGACCGGAAACAGACCCCTCCATGTTGTGGAGAAAAGGTGAAACCTCTCCGGCATGCGACATATCTAAGGGCGCCGAACAGAACGCCGCTAGCTGCCCCCCTCTCCGGGAGAGAGCGCGCAGCTTTCGTCGCGTTGTCCGCGGGCGAGTTAAGAGGAAACAATTATGCGCGATTTCCCATCGCGCGTTGTTTCGGTGATAGTGAACGGATTTTCATAATTCTTGCGAGAGGAGATTGCGGGGATATTAGAGTCTACTCCAAAATACATTCCGAGTAGTCTATGGTAAGTGTTGCAGGGTCGCTATAAAGGAGCCATGAAGACAAAATATAAGTTTGTGTTATTCGAAAGACTTCGTGCTTTAAAGTTCCCCCAGTGCATGTCCGAATGCAAACGATGCTTTATTCACTGAAAAATTCCTTGATTTAGGTTAAAATTTTGATTTTCCCGCTTAATCGTGTGCTTTCGTGGTCTGCAATGACATCATAGGAACCGACCGCTCTGCAGCCGATTGGACATGGCCTGACTGGAGGAGCGGCGGGCGCCTACTTTGTTTACCGTTAGTGAACCTAGATTGCGCCACCATACCGTGGCAAGCAGTTTTATGCCTTCCTTTTGTTTTTGACCGTATTTAAACCTGGCTTGTTCTTGTTTAGAGAGAAAACAATCGTTTCGTGAAATATAGGGCTCGCTCGACAAATATGGTCACGTAGGACACCGTTGCTTGCGTCAATCGGCCATGTTGTCTGAGACAACCCCAAAGCCCCGCAGTCCTGTGCAACTAAACCAATCATAGTGCGCCCAGTGCACGCACCAGTACGCATCGGTACTTCTATGTTTACGTGTGCTTTCGTAACTTACACTGTTTTTCCCACCATTCGTACGGCTTTAAAAATAATGTGCCCTATATTTAGCGCAAATAGCTCGTTCGGCAAGCTTATATTTGCGTTTGATTTTGCCGCCCTCCGCCAATCGCAGAGCTGGCTGGTATGACATCATAGGTTCTGTTTTAGGAAATAAGCTAGTGGGTCGCATGGCCATTCCTTTTTTTTCTAATTATGTAACGAGGCAATCTTTGGAGTGAAGCAATCTTGTGTTTTCTCTTCATGGCTACTTTAAGGTCAACACATCTAATTTAAAGACTGCGCCCATCCCAATCCCATTCCATACACAGCAAAAGGCGGCTAATTTCGTTCTCATTGCATTCCTCAAAGCCATTTTGGCATTCAATTTTTATTCCATCCAGAGGTCGCGAAAAGTGTAATGAATCCGGAGTCATTCCAATTGCAGTAGCAGCTCCGCAACACTGACACACACCCATGCACGCAAGCACACACACAAACAGAGGCACATAGACACGCACAAACACAGATACACATACACATACACGCACACACGCGCGCACACGCAAACGCACGCATGCACGTATTTTCGCTCAATGAAGCAAGTAATGCTCTCGAGTTGAAAAGAAAATTTGTTGGTCTGCTACGCTGTTCACGTACCAACAGTTTAAACAGTGTTGCGTTTTGAACGCGGCAGGATTAGTAGTACTAGATGTCGAAAACTGGTTACAGTAGAACCCCGCTCTTAAGTTCCTCAGCGCTGCGGGGATTTGCCATCACTAGATGGCCCTAGGTTACTCTATGATATCACCGTTAGAGTGAACTCGAACACAGAGTGGCTCAAACGAGCTGCAATGAAGCAAAAACAGGGTACCTACAGGGGACATCCCTGAAGTCTTGCGATTGTCTCGCCGCCACACGGTGGTCAGTGGCATTTGAGCTTCTGCGTGGGTATTTAAAAAAAAAAGCCAATAATTATGAAATTATATTGCGATGCAAGCAAGCAAGCAAATAAATATTTACATAAATAATCGCGCTTTATTATTACTATTGCGAAAATTAAGAGGAATTTCCTGGACTCTTGCGATGGCGGCGCCGCCATGCGGCCGCCGCAAACAACTCTGGCGTCGTCCGCTACATGAACTTCGGCAACGCGGAGCCGTGGCATGTACGATAAACACCACGTAGCTTGAATACAGGCCCTGCAGCGAGTAGTCCTCTCGGCGAAAATATGCACCGTTAGCGCATCATTTCGCCAAATATATATCCTTCGCCTAATCTCGCCGTGGTGTTTAACGTTTAACGTTTGTCGGGCTCTGACTGGCACCTCGCTGCTTGAACACGCACTTATCAGGGGAAGATTCAGCAAATATGACGTTGCATAGAACTAAACTCTGGCGTATAGGTATACGTAAATATGTATGTGATGTATTCGGTCCTAACAAAATGCGGTGCTGTTTTTTCTTATAATCGCAAACTACAAATTTCCCCGTTATTGTCTGTTCGAACGAAGCACGAAAATTTAGTTCACTGTCAGAGTATAATTATTGCATGTCGTGCCGAAGAGAAAATAAATACTAAAGGTCAATAAAGTAACTCTAAAGCCTAGTTACCCAAAGTTTCGCGAACATTACGAAAAAAACTAAAACTAGGTATAACACTGCGGTGCTGGTAGGAATCTAACCCCAGGCTTTTGCATGTGAAGCGAGTATTCTACCGCTGCGCCACCTTTTGAAGTCTTGCGATCACAGTGCTCCTAACAAACTTTACCCGTTTGTTGCATCACTTTTGATGTATTGAAGGTATAGGCTAGAGCCACTAGATCAGGTTTCAGAGTATCGGCCCTCTTTTCTGTCATTGTTGTATGCCGCCAACAGCAGCCATTGGTGCAACCGCGTCACGTGAAATTTGGTTACCCCTGGAAGACCCATGGGCGCTGACATTTTGGTACCTCTGTGTTGCCTCAAGTGCGCTCTTCGGTAAGTCGTCATATTCGTAGCGCAATTGCGGCTATCTGACACGTTGAGAGTGAGGTTTTAAGCCCCCAGTCAGAGTAGCAATGCCGTGCTGCCCTGTACTGGGCTGTGTTGTGCCAGAGTGCACGGCCCAAATTCGTTGCACGAGGAGACGCGCCAACCGCGGGGCTGATTCACGCCTCATCCAAACGAGACCAAACCGCCCGCGGCCGACAGGCCCAAACTTGCACCGCCGTAGAGTCGCCTCTTCCTGTTGCATCGCGGCGCCTCGGCCGATTCATGCATCGGGTGAACGACCGGCAACCGACATGCGGCTGCTTGCATGGAGGCGGCTTCGCGATGATGGCGAGGGCGTCGTCCACCCTTTCCCTATCGGGGCGGCTCGGCAGACGCAACCGCTTCGACTTCCTTCGTCGGATTTCAAGTTTCAGCCAGCGAGAGTCCTGACTGGAGCGATTCAAACTGCTCGGGGCCGAAACGGACTTCCGGGGGTATGAAAACCCGCCCGGGGGCACTTATCGTCGGCATTCTTCGCGGCATTCTTCGGCGGCCCTTTTCGGAGGCACCGAGTGGAGAGGTGCTGTCGCCTTTGTGTGAGCCATGTAATGTTTGCTTACCCTTGTACATTACGTATACAAATGTTGCTTCAACTTTTCTTCGGCTCGAGAACTTCATCGCTCTGCTCTTCGCCGCGTCGATAGCGGACGGTGCAAGGCAACCCCGCTACACCGGCGGCTGCCTTCCGATGGCCAGTAGCAACAGTGGTGACACCGTCGGGATGGCGGATTCCCAACAGTGGGGACAAGCTGAGATGCGAGTCACAACATTGGTGACTTCGGTGGGATGCCCAGTCGCAGTATTGGATGTCAGCTGCGGGATCGACCGGCAACGGCTACTACCTAGTGTGCTAAGCGCTGAATGTTCGTTCTCAGTTCACCAGACTTCTCTGACACAGGTTATGGTAGTTTATAGAAGGACTGTGCGAAGCACTGTGTAGCTTTGATTGTTTCAAGCCTAGAGAAAGTGTGTTGAAACCACAGGTAGTGCCGAGGGTGTAAACAAATAGCATAGGGAATTACTGTCGCGTACCTTACTAGTAGCTCGATAGTATAGGAATGGCAAGAGAATTCTAACGTGGCTAAGCAGAAAGAGGCTGGTGCAAACGATGGAGGACCTTAAAGTGAAGGAACTCATCGAAATCTGCGAGGATCGGGGCCTTGACTTAGGCCGTGCGAAACGGAAGCATGCGATTCTTAATATCATGCGGAAGAAGAACGAAACTGCTGAGGAATTCAATAAGGCTAGGGCTGAAATCAAAGACCGCCGCCAGCGCGAAAAGGCTGAGAAAAAACAACTCCGTTACCGCGAAGAGGCGGAATGGCAGAAGTGGAGGCAGGAAGCCAAAAGGCGGAAAGGGAGGGCGGACGCCTAAAGGCAAAAACGAGGAGAGCACGCCGAAATCGAGCTTCAGTTTATGAGGCTCCGGTGGTGCTCCGCGGTGTCTAGCGTGACTTCTTCAACGGTTCAGGCGAGCGGTCCGAGAATTCTTGCGCGTGCACAAGCTCACGGATTGGGCAGCCTTCCGCAGGCAAAGCACCTGCACCGTCATTGAAGATATCGAGGAATGGGCACACAACATAAATAAAGCGGTCCAGGACGCGAGCACGGAGGTCAGAACTGAGGACACCGTTCCTGCAATGGACCCTCATTTGGCCCACATGATCGAAGCGCGAAGGTCCCTTCAGCGTCGATGGAGGAGGAATAGAACAAGTAGGAACTTACGAAAACGTGTTGCGCAACTCGGTCGGGATATAGAGGCGTACAGCCAACAGCTAGCCAGACAGCAATGGCATGCAGTCTGCAAGGGAGCGGATGGGCAGCTTCATGCTAGCCGTACCTGGAAGCTGCTACGGTCTCTCCGAGACGAAACACAAAACAAGTCCTTCCAGAGACACCGGCTCGAGCAGATATTGCACACAGCGATTAAACAGCACGGGGAGGACGGAGTACGAGACTATCTCAATAACAAGTACCTACCTTCCACGCCTAGCGTCGCCCATCCGGAATATGCAGGGAAGGAAAACCCCGAATTGGACGCCGATATCAGCGAAGGCGAGGTTAGGAGAGCCGTTAGTGAACTCAACTGCAAATCCGCCGCAGGCCCGGATCGAGTGCACAACAAGGCGCTTCGCAACCTGGGCGACGGAGACATTACGGCACTCACGTACTTCTTCAACAAATGTTGGAGCACTGGTCACGTACCGAAGCAGTGGAAGACGGCCCGTACGGTCCTGATCCCCAAACCGGGAAAACCACCTAACATCGAAAATCTGCGACCCATATCCCTTACATCGTGTGTGGGCAAGGTCATGGAGCACATCCTAAACAACAGATGGCAACGCTACATGGAAGAGAACGGCATCTATCCTCCCACCATGATCGGCTTCCGTAATAAGCTAAGCACCCAAGATGACATGCTTCTCATACAAAGTGGCCTGCTGGACCAGCCCAGCGTCACTGATTGCCGAGCGATTTTAGGATTAGATGTCAAGAGCGCTTTCGATAACGTCCGGCACGCGGCCATATTGGCACAAGGTCAGCGCGTCGGCCTCGGGAAGCGCTCTTACGAATACATACGAGCCTTTCTCACGGGCAGAACGGCGCAGCTCCAAGCGGGCCAGATCCAGTTCGAGGAACGAGTGATGGGAGGCCAGGGAACACCACAGGGTGCGGTCATCTCCCCTTTCCTGTTTAACCTGGTCATGGTCCCGGTTGCCAACAGCCTGGCCGACCTCCCCTCCGTGCATCATACCATCTATGCAGACGACGTGACCCTCTGGGTAAAAGGAGGAGCCACGGGGCACATACAGGAACAGCTGCAAGAAGCCATAGATCGAATAGAAACGCAACTGCAAGGGGCAGGACTGCAATGTTCCCCGCAAAAATCCGAATTACTGGTCTTACCCCCCGCCGGGCACTCAAGGAAGAGCGCTGAGGCAGAGGCCGCCGAAATCGTCCTGCACACCGGTGATAACGGCACCATCCCTCACGTGGCCAGCATCCGCGTTCTGGGCATGCACATCAACCGGGGCAGTGGAAACGCGACGGCAGTAGACCGACTCATCACAAAGATAGGAGTGGCCACGCGCCTAGTCAAGCAGGTGGCCACGAGGAAACAGGGAATGCGGGAGGCAAGCCTCCTGCGACTGGCGCAATCCTTTGTGGTCAGCCATGTAGCCTACATTGGAGCTTTTCACAAATGGCTTCGACATGAGAAGGACAAGATCGATGCGGTCATTCGCAAGGCCTACAAAGCCATCCTAGGCCTCCTACCTAGCACCAGTAACGTGGCACTGGCTGGCTTGGGAATGCACAACACCCTTGAAGAAATAGGGGAGGCGCAACGCATATCGCAAATAGTCCGGCTTGGCACCACGCAAGCGGGCAGGGAGATACTCCACAGGGCGGGTCTGACGTCGCCGGTGGACCCCCTGCCTGAAGAGGGAGACCAAAGGATACACGCGGGCAAGAAGCATCTACTTGCGCAGCAACTAGTCGTGCCTCCACTTCCCCGCAACGTGCAGCCGGGGCTGTACGAGGGACGTCGTAGAGCACGAGCAAATGCGTTAGCGCACATGTATGAAGACGATGGCTCGGCATATTACGTCGACGCAGCCGAACATCAGCACAAGACCGGGGTCTTTGCACTCTCGGTAATACGAGCACGCGATGGTCAGTGTGTAACGGCCGGCAGTGTCCGGACCCGTACGGCCGTGCAAGCTGAAGAAGCTGCCATAGCGCTTGCGTTGACCTGTCAACCCGGTCAAACCATCACGATACTGAGCGACTCCCTTTCTGCTGTCCACAGATACAGCAGAGATGCGATAAGCAGCGTCGCGTGGAAACTGGCACCCACAAACAGAATGGCCCGAGCATACCTCAGATGGTTCCCGGCGCACATGGGAAACTTATCGAAGGGGACCCCCAACCGCAATGAGGAGGCGGACAAAGTTGCACGAGAGCTCGCACACCGTGTAGCGACTGCCGAACCTCTTACGTCGCGGGCGGAGGGAAATGAGACTGGCTGCGACAGCTCCAATGAAATGCACCCAATCCTGAACTATGTAGACGTACTCGCCTGGCATCGGGAGCAACGGAGGAAGACAGTGCAGCCACACCCACTCCTCACCCGTACCGAGGGAGTGCTTTATCGTCAACTACAGACAAACACAGTGATTACGCCGGCGTTGGCGCGTTATGTGTGTCCAGGATACTACGCAAGTGACACGTGCTGTGTGTGTGAACTGGTGCTAGCAGACTTACCACACGTAATGTGGGGATGTGTAGAACACGAAACTCAGGGGTACCCGCGGGTGCTCCCTCCGAATGTGCAGTGCGCGCTCAACTCTACGGACCTCAGTGCGCAACGGACGGTGATCCAGCAGCTGGAGCTAGCCCTGGCTAGACAGAAAAGAGGCGGATCGGGCAGTCACCAAGGTGGTGGCTGTAATGCCCCTCACGCCCGGTCTCCCCAGGCACATTAGTCATCCAGCCCGGTCCTTTCGGGGACTCCACGGACGGGGCGGAGTCCTGCGTGACGCACCCCCCGGTGCCGGATTTCACCGAATAAATGTCTTTATCTCTCTCTCTCTCTCTCTCTTTCGGGACCAAAAGCCGCCGTTCGTTGTTTGGAGGCCACCCACGGAAAACGGAGCGTCCCAGGGCAAACGCGATGCGATCGCGCTCGTATTCGTGGACAGAGAAACGAACCAGGAAAACGAGAAGAGCGCAGAGGCAGGGATGCCGCGACGGAGGATTTCGCAACGCGCAAACAGCCCGCGAGTAGCGACCAGCGCATGACACTCGCGAGTTCGCAAGCGGGTTAGCTCTCGCAGAAACTTGAGTCTTCCCCAGCGAGTGAGACGCGCAAGGAAGCCGAGCAGCGTAGCCCGAACTACGAGTCGACCGAAAACTCTCGCGGTAGGTTAGTGGAACCGCCAGCAGCTGAACGGGGTTGCGTGAAACCCTTTGGTGGCAAAACGCAGCGGACTCACCGGGCGACAGGAAGAGCACGTTGGCCCCAGCGCCCGATCAGTTGTTGCGCGAAAACGAGTTCAAGGTCGAAGCGCTGCCGAGAGAGAAATCCAATGAGCTCTTAGAAAACTACACTAACAGGGAGAGTACCGCCGTCTAGGAGACAAGGGGGTACCTAAACAAGATAACGCACGAGCTGAGACTTCCGATAGGGGGCCGTACGAGTCCGCTGATCGCGTTCATGTGTCGGAACCAGTTTCAACGATCTGGGCAGAATGCCCAGAATCGGGGGACGCCTTGGAGACTGCTTCTAACCGGTGCACGCACAGTGCGCGACCTAACGCGGTTTCGCGGGTGAGTGTGGACCGTGCGGCTTGCCAGACGAAGCCGCACGAGCCCACGGAAACAGTAGGTGTTTCTTCGGGTGCGAGCTTCAACTCAGGCGATGTGGTAGCAAAGCCTGCAAACGGGACACAAAAGACGTGCGGGCAGCGAAACCCATGCCGCGAGCGGACCGAAAGCTCTCGCGTCAGCTTAGACGAAGCCGGCTGCCGCCGAAGCGGGTTGTGCCATCCCCATCGGGGGGGAACCGAGCTGCCCGCGCTCAGCGGGGCGAACTCGACAGTGTCCCCAGTCGTCGATAGCTGGCATGCAATTAAGCTGGCACAGTTCTAACCTTCACCCGCATTCTAACCCAGTGGAGCGAAGGCACTCAGTGCCAAAGGGGAAGTTGAGAGCTCTGTGCTTCGAGCGGAAACACGATTGGGAGGCATGCGTGCTGGCCGCAATGTTGGCTTTGAAGTCAGCTCCACACGAGATTACGGGCGTCAGCCCTGCGAAGCGTGTGCATGACCGGGAAAAGAACGCATTTCAAACGATGAGACGAGTTGGGGGCGAACAGCCATTTCTGACGCTGTGTTCGTTTCTCACTTCGGAACACTCCGTCCCGTCATGTTCAGCTTCGGTCTCAAAAACGGGCCGTATAATTGCCTCTCGAAACTAATGCATCCTGTCTTTCGTGGAACGTCTCAGTACACGCTCTCTTACCTCGACACTGTTGCCAGCTTTTCTAGCACATGGTAGGAGCATGTAGAACACTTAGAGTCTTGCTGAGCAGGCTCAAAGAAGCAGGCCTACCAGTCAAACAGTCGAAGTGTCACATAAGTTGCACCGAAGTGACGTGACTAAAGCACGTGGTGGTGGTAGCGCGGCCGAAGCAGACCGTCGGAAATCAAAGGAGCCGTAGTCGAAACTATCGCCGACCAACGACTACGTCAGAGATAAGGGCTTATTATGGGTGTGGCTGGATATTACCGGCATTATTGTAAAGATTACTCCACACTTGCTAGTCCTTTAACTGACGCTCTTAGAAAGACGGAGCCAGTTAATGTGGAATGGGACACAAAGAAGGAGGACGCGTACCAAACACTCAAACAGGCCTTGAGCCAGGAGCCAGTTCTAACGGCGCCGACTTTCCGAAAGGTTTCTTATTCAGTGCGGTGCGAGCGATCGTGGCATCGCACTGAACAGACACGAAGAGGATGCGAACAGCCGGGAAAGACCAGTTCAGTACTTAAGCCCCAAGATAACTTGCAGGAAATAGGCGTACAGTACATCCAAAAAAGGAATGTGGCTGCATCGTGTGGACAGTGCACAATTTGCGTGCTATGTAGCCGGTTCCCAGTTGGTTGTAGAAATCGAACATTGCTCGCTAACCTGGCTAAATAACGTCACCTAAAAGCGATCGTTTGCTAAGTTTGAGTATGATACTCCAGCAGCACAATCGCGTCTTTCGCTATAACAAAGGAAAGTTGAACGCTAACGCAGACGCACTAAGCCACGCGTTCTAATTAATGCTACCTTCGTCCTCCCCGTGTCTTTCGTTTCGTCTCTTCGTGAACAGCTTTTGGCATAGGAGGATTATGGGGGAAAAATGATTGCCCTCATTTGCTGCCTCAGTTGATTATTTCCGCAGCGCTGGATTTCAAGTAATCAACCTTGGTTATGAGCATTTCATGTCGTGTGTTACGTTTGACACATAGTGTGAGTTCTTACTTTAAGAGTCTTGTGTCCCGCGGCCCTAGAGGGATATCGACCTCCAAATGAAAGCGTGTATTTCTGGCGACCAAAGGTGCCATATATTTTGTGCATACCTCGTAAAGGTCATACCAGACCTTGAGTGATTGGTCGCATAAGACACTATTGCCGCTCACCGTGAGAAGTGCTGTCCAATCACCTATAGAAGGTCTGGGCATATTGCGGCTACGCTCCGACTTTCTTTGGCGCCGCAGTCTCATTAAGGCACACTAACGATGTGTCTATGAGCTCTTCCATACACGAATACCGGGAACTCTGTGCGCCTGGACACCATCCGCTTCCGTGCAGTGCACTTAGTACGCCTGTGTCGATTAGGTTCAACTGTGTGCCTCTGTGCTTGCTGTCTGCGTTGATTAAGTTGCCTTCATGTAGGCCAGCCAGTTGTACATTTCAAGTGACTCTAAACAACTTTTAGTCCAAGTTTAATACTCCTCTTGTATTTTTTGTTTTTAATCTATCTCTGCTTCGATTTTATTTTTAGACAATTGCGTCGTACGAATGCTTAATTAGGCCTGGAAGCTGGACATTCTTTTATAGGCGAGGAAATCGGCCTGTTGTTTAGACGCAATAGGAAGTGAACCGTGCTTCAGGCAGCTGCATTGGACGCTGCTCGAGTTTACAGCGGCTATTACTTCTAAAACCCGTTCCGCTTTCCGTTTTACATTATTTAGGCTTCAAGACAGACCCAATTTCTCCTATAAACGGTCCCAATACTGCTGAAAAAAAGTACACTAAGGTTCAGTGGCAATTTATTCAACACACTCATTTTGGTTTCCAAAGAGCTTCTGCAGAATCTGTGCACCAAGGAGACAAATTTTAAGCAACCAAGCTGGGCTGAAAAAACGGCGTCCAAAACTCGCACTCTGTGGCACGAAAGCCGTGGACGTCGCTGTAGTTCCCTGGAGCGAGCACAACGGACACCGGGTTGTTTTCTGTGTACAAGGGCCACTGGCGACCGGTAGGCAACTCTGGGTTGCTGCAAAAAATCAAAAGTACGGCCAAAAATTAATGAGTCCCTTCCCTCCAGAAAGAGCGGTGTGCGGGAAGCTTGACTATAGTAAATACAAAAGTTAATCGCTCTCCTTTTCTTTCCACACCTGTATCCTAACGCACGGCGGAGCGAACCAAGCACGGCGTACCCATGTCACAGCAGAGGGTGAACTAGCTGACACACCTTCGTCGGAGCGCACCTGCGGTGTAATGTGAAGCGGCAGCAGTGCCGAGTTGCATCCGAGTCTACGATGATGAACCCGAAGCCAATTCGCAACTTTCTAATTCACGGTGTGATGAAAAGCACGACTCGTGTTGCGACAACCTGAGACACATTCGCTGCTTTTTGCGTCAGCCCTGAGGGTTTCTCGGGCCCACGCTTTGACGGTCGCCCGGCCGCGTGAGTTGGCCTACCAAGGATGGCGGATAATTGTAACGTATTTGTGACACGGCCCAAAAGGTCAGCATTTAGTAAATTCATCCAATCATGGTTCATAATAAACGCTTGCCCAACGCTGGCGACGGCAACAAGCAGTTTTGCGGCGTATTCTCCACTTTTCCCTAGGGACCTCTCTTGTGCTCATCTAGGTAGCCGCTGTCCCTATAGTCTTCAATAAGACCGCTCTGTAGCCTGGCCCGAGGGCTTTCGAGCAAGCGCACTAGTCCGAATCTTATTCGCGGTCTTATTGAAGTCCGTGAACAAAACTAGAGTGTGAATAAGACTGCCAATAAAAACAAGTGTTCGTGCAAGCGGGCCCAGGCTTTAATACCTGAACGCGCAGATTAAGGCTCAGCTAGATTAGTGGTTTCATATAAATTGAACGATTAAATGTGCTAATTCAGCTAGTTTTTTTATTCTTTAAAGTCGCTTGTGATGTTTTTTATTTTCGTTTTTGTTGTCTTTCCTGCTTTCAAGTTCTGTTGATATTAATTACCTCCATTTACGCTATTTTACGCCTATGAAACGTCTTATCGTGCAAATTATGCACTTATTTATTTATTTATTTATTTATTTATTTATTTATTTATTCACAATACCCCTAAAGGCCCCCGTGAGGAGGTATTACATAGGGGGGTTACATAGCACACGTGTTGTATTAGCGCAGTAAAGCGGAAAAAATAAACAAAAAGAAGCAGGCATGTTTACACTGAAAACGCAAATAAATATACATTGTAAACAAAAAAGACAGGAATGTAATACAGATGGTTCAAATTGAAGTACGACACGATGTACAATCTATTAGAACAACAAGAACAAAAATAAAATACAGAGCAAAAATAAAAATGTTCAGTACACAATTTCAAGGACGGGAAAAAAAATCCAAAAAGAAGAGGAAAGTGCTAGGTTAGCTGTTGAATTAGTTCCTGGAATTTCGTGTTGTCTTTTTGAGAAGCGATATGAGATGGTAGATTATTCCATTCGACTATGGTACGTGGAATGAAAGACCGGGCAAAGGCAGATGAGTGGCAGTTTGTGCGTTTAACTTTGTAGGAGTGGTCTCGGAGAGGGAAAATGACTGGAGGTGGCTCGAAGAAATCATCGTGAAGTGACGCGTGGTGATACAGCTTATGGAACAGTGATAGGCGGGAAAGTTGGCGGCAATGTACTAGATCAGGTAGTTCAGCGCGCCGTTTTAGTTCTGTGACGCTAGAATGAAATGAGTAGTCTGAATTTATGAAGCGAGCTGCCCGGTTTTGCAGAGATTCAATATCAGTTACGATGTATGCCTGATGGGGATCCCAAATGGCTGATGCATACTCAATTTTAGGACGTATTAGTGTAGTAAAGGCAAGTTTTCGAATGTAAGAAGGAGCATGTTTAAGGTTACGCTTTAGAAAACCGAAAGAGCGATTAGCGGAAGCCAGGGTGTGTTTTATGTGATAATGCCATGACAGATCGGGTTGAAGGTGAACTCCTAGATATTTATAAGTGGATACGAGGTCAATTGAACGGTTATTGAGCACGTAGGAGGTAGGAAAGCGGGAGGCGCGATTAGTGAAGGACATATACTTAGTTTTAGAATGGTTTAGGGTCATTAGCCAAGATGAGCACCACGCATTGATAGCGTTAATATCAGTTTGCAAAGCTTCACGGTCATTATCGCAAGAAATTATTCGGTAAATCACACAGTCATCAGCAAAGATTCTTATTCGGGAAGAGACACAGGATGGTAAGTCGTTACTATAGATTAAAAACAGTAGCGGTCCTAGTACGCTGCCCTGGGGGACTCCGGAAGTAACAGGTTTGAAAGAAGAGGTACAAGTGTTAGCAGACGTGAACTGTAGGCGTGATGAAAGGAAATCTTTTTCCCATGATAAAATGTTAGAGTGAATGTTAAGCCGAGAACGTTTCGCGAGGAGCCTGTGATGACGAACACGGTCGAAGGCTTTAAACTGCATTCAACGTAAACGCAGGGGTTTACACGGTTAGTCGTTCTCACGATATTTTTATACGTGTTTCCGTAGTTCTTTTAAGCGCTTTTTTTAGTTTAGTCTCACTTTTTAAGGGGAGGTGTCTAAATGAGAATTTTTTATTTTGCCAGCTAGCTTTTTAATTTGATTCCGTACGACCGGTTATCCCCATTCACGCAATTATTATGACGATCAATTAATCGTGTTAAATCTGCCAATTTTACATTTTTCCGCAAATGCCGTTAGTCACGCCTGGCATTTGCCAGGCAAACTATGAAAACGGACCAAGGACCAAGGTCAGTACACTTTGGTCAGTTTTCATTATTTTTTCTTTTTTATTCGTGTTTCTGTCATTAATTTTTCTCACGGATTTTTGTTCTTGTCTTCGCTTTGTGCGGCAGATGTATACAACTCATATTTCTGAATTCGTAAGTTCACATTTATACTTTATTTCCTGGTTTTGTATGTTTTTAATATCTCGTTCGACCAATTACCTCTATTCGGGCTATTATACCCATTCAATCTGTTAACTCCGACAATTATGCATTTCTGCTCAAATGCATGCCGTCACAAGGTTCGTCGGATGGGGCAATTTTTTTTTATGGCTGTGGCTAGCGTTCCGTCCAGATGGAACGATATAAAAGTGCTAAAGTTCCGTCCAGACGGAACGGAGCGCTAAGGGTTATCCTTCCGTCCAGACGGAATACAACTGAGAGCTTAGATTTCTGTCCAGACGAAGCCAGCGTGAAATTTGTACAGTTGCGTCCAGACGAAAGCAAAACCGGCTGATTAGACGCCATGCTCCCTTTTCAGATTTGGTGTAGAAGCCTCGCATAATGGCGCTTTTGTAACGGGTTCGATTCCCTCCGGAATACTTTTTTTTGCGTGATTGTGCCAGCGTTCTGTAACATCTAACGTCGTGCCCACTTTACAATTCACGCGGTGAGAGCAGTCGGCCTTGATTTTGCACTCAACCGGCCGCTCCGCTACACTCACTAGAGCTAAGGCCGACGTATCCATCGCCAGAGTTCCGATTATCTGTAGTTCGCAATGGGGATCACTAATTAACGGTTATTCTGGCTAGTCAATGAGCGGAAGCGGTTTACACGGGCACAGTTTACCGCGGTTAGACAAAACCGCAGTTTGCTGCGTTACCCGACAGACGAAACTGCGGTTACCCCGCTAACCGTGCTTAATGCACACTGAGCTTGGCCACCTCAGTTCGGTCACGCTAACCGCAGTTCCCGCAGCCGCAGTGCTCAAAATCACACAAGTCAGTTCGGACGAAGTGGCGGCGCATCAGCGGAGGTGAAAAAAAAAAAATCACCTGGCGCTCGGAGGAGACGAAGGCTCTCAAATAGCTGGCGCCCCAAAGCTGCCCCCAAGGGGCGCTTGCGTTCTTTGCGTCGCTCTCGCAGTCAGCGCGACTGCCCGTCAGCAGCGGCTCGTTTCCCGATACACCCGATCGACTACAACAAAAGCCGTGCTAAATTTGTCAATTCCGCTGGTCGGAATTCAGCACTCGGAAACGATCCGCGCGCACGTCGGCCGTGTCTGCAAACATGCCGGCGCATCTGCCCGCGTGGCACTGGAAGCGGCTCGAACCGGCCCAGACCACGGCAGCAACAGCTTATCGCCGCTCTTCGAAATCAATCTGAACGCGGAAAAAAACTTCCACGTGCGAGAAAGTGAATGTTAGTGTGGTGAAAAATTGTGCTATGGATTGCAATTCGCAGTTGTAGAGATAGCGGCGGTCAAATATCCACCGCGACGCTAAGCCGAAAGTTCCCAACACCGAGCAGACGCGAGAAAACCAAGCCGGTTGCGAGGTGCTGTGGAAGCCCCTCACCTAAATCTCGCCTCGCGCGAGTGCGTTGCGTTTGGGTCTGAAGCGACTGTTTTAACGATATTTCCTTTTGTATACACTGCTTCTCTTTTGTTTTTTATCGTGAAGTTAAAAGTGTGTTAGTTTATTTTTGTTACGCTCACAACCAAGTGACCGCGGTCACCACATTTAAAATTTCGCGTGTAACAGCCCAAACCGCAGTTTGCGATAACCGCGGTTAAAGTTTAGTAACCATGCTTAAACTTAACTACGGTTACTTCCGCCGAGTACTAACTTCAACAAACTAACTCTAACTCCGTCAAACGGAACTCCAAGCCGCTACCTCGACCGCGCCCGCTTCACAACAAGCAGCGAGAACAGTCTTTCTTGATATTTACCCAGCCGAACGAACCGCTTCCGCTCATTGACTAGCCAGAATAACCGTTAATTAGTGATAACCATTACGAACTACAGATGACCAGAACTCTGGCGATGGATACGTCGGCCTTGGCTCTAGTGAGCAGTAGCGGAGCGGTCGGTTGAGTGCAAAATCAAGGCCTGCTGCTCTCACCGCGTCAATTGTAAACTTGGCGCGAAGTTTGAATTTTGAAACGATAAAAGCACAAGCAGCCACTTTGTAGTGGATCCAGTGGAAGAAAGAACATACATACATTTCATAAGGTCAACTTTTACAGAATGGCTTCGTCGCTACAACATTTTCACCCTACTTCAACAAAGAAGGAACACTGAGGGTAGGAGGGCGACTTCAATTCAATAACCTAAGAAAAAAATCGAAACTCGCAATCTTGCCAGCTAATTTAGGCGCGTCCACAAGACTTCGTGGAATTACGGGGCCATCGCTCGCTATGACAAGCTGGTGAGGTACTCGTGCTTGCCGAATTCAGGGAGTGCTTGCCCCCCCTTCCCCCCCCCCCATTGACCTTCGACTTATCCTGTAAATGCTTCAGTTCGGCGCCTGTAGCTTCGTCAGCCCAGACACTTCGTGGGGACGGAAGCACTGAGGGCAACTATTGAACGAACACCGAAACAGTTTGCGGCGGCAGAAATACCTCTCCGAACAGCGCTCCCCGCACATAATTTCAAAACCATTCTCAAATTCTGTACATCTCGTCGACACCGTTCTCAGTAGGCCGAGGAGCGCCCATCGACAAATGTAAAAATTGGGCAAAATGTGTCGGTTTTCCTAAGTATAGATGCGGAAGCCGGCCCACGTTAACTCCGTACATTTCCAGCAATTACTTTATGCCGGCCAATTTAGACACCTTATCGCCTTCAGACTTCAGAATAAAATGTTCAGTTATTGCAGATAAAAAACTAGCCATCTAAAGCCAACCAGATCCTTCTTATTTAGCCTGTCTGGATCTTGTTGTAAAATATTATTTGGGTAGAAAGAAAACAACACGGAAGCACAGAGAGAAGCAGCCAGCGCCCGGGGAGCAAGCGCGATACCCTCCCATAATCATCTTGCGCATTCCGCCATTCACTAAGAGGACACCAGTAAACCCGTACTCCTCTGACACACGGCTGCTTTCTAGTGCTCAGTGCTACTAGGCTAGTTTTGCGTTTGATACCTGTGATGAACACCGAAATCGCCACTAAGAACGTTGTGTAAGAGAGCAAAGCATCGCACTACAACCCGTAAATCTGTCAAACGAAAACGCGAACCCGAACGGCTAAAAGAACATTTCGGGTATCACAGTGAGTATAACGTATATGTCCTAGTTTGACTTCCCACGGATACCATCCTTCTCGAAATATCCAAGTGGAATGTTTATAAATTCAACAGACAAATGGCTGCATATTTCGGAAGGATGTTTTCTGAGCAAGACACAGAAGCACTGCTTCTTCAAACATGCAGACGACCGAGAGCACTAGATCACTCGACTTACCCGGTGAAAGCAAAGGATGACAAAATCCGTACGAACGCCTCGCTGATGTTATAGTGTTCGTCACCCAGATGCGAGGCATTGGACAGAGGATGCCCAAACAAGAAGAAAAGTTCGCCCGTGTGCGGCGTTCCAACCCACGTGGGCAACTCCGGTGAATCGTACTTGTGGTCGAACACATAACTAAACACTTTGTTTCCTCGTGCAGCAAGGTGTCTAGCCAGGAAATGCACAGGGCAGTTGAACATACGATCTGAGAGGTAATCCAGGTACTGCCTGACAAGCGCGGTGTTGCTGCTGATTGTAACATTTTCCAAGTAGTGCTCTAGTGTAGACGGTGGTATCTCCCTCATTTGGTTTTCCATCGCGCGCTCTAGTACCTGCCTAATGCTCGTCGCGTTCTCAGATTCAATGTCTTCAAGCAACAAACGACCTCTGGTTGAACGAGCGAGTGCCCAGCACATCTCGTCCGATGTGAGACCCAAGACTACGCTGACTTGTTGAAATAAACCGCGTTCTGTGGCCGTCCTTGGATCTTTAGGCAGGAAGTCATTGTGGTAGGATGGTAAGAAAGGCACAAATTTTGGCGCGACTGCTTCAGCAGAAGCTGATATTAGTTCCTCGACTGATTTGTTCCTTAGACAGCTGATAATTCCGTCTGCGTGTGTTGCCAAATTCCAGTCATCGTAGGAGCAGTTCAGTATCGTCGACACACGGTCACCCTTCTGCAGGCTGTGCTGTGGCGAATCAAAAAGGTCTATAGAGTAGAGGCTGCCACTGAGCAACATAGCATTCCGAAATAGATCTTTGCTCAGTGGTGAAAGTAAATGTGCATGGACGCACATGGCACCCGCGCTTTGACCAAATAGGGTCACTTTGAAAGGATCTCCTCCGAAAAACTCGGCATTCTCTTGAACCCACTTCAGAGCCAACATCTGATCCATCAGGCCCATGTTGCCAGGTGCTTCGACCGAACTGGCATCTAGGAATCCGAGTACACCGAGCCGGTAGTTCATCGACACAACCACTAGGCCGGCCTTTGCGGATAATATAGAACCATTGTATTTCGGGTTAGACGAACTAGAATACTTAAAGCCTCCGCCGTGTATCCACACCACGACTGGGAGACGTTCAACGGTCTCGTTTTCTTCTCGCTCTGGTGTCCAAACATTGAGGTGTAAGCAGTCCTCCGTATAGTTGATTCCGGTGGGCGATAGTCCGGAAAAGCCAGACTGTGGGCAGGCGGTGCGACGTGCTGTGGCGTCTAATGTGCCGTTCCAGGGTGTCGCAGGTATTGAAGCACGGAATCTCTTGGCACCAAGAGGGCGTTCTGCATAAGGAATCCCCAGGTACTGCTCGATTTTTGCGTTTAGTACATTTATCTTCAAACCGGCCACCCGGCCAAGTTTTGTCTGTCGTTCCACGGTGTCTTGCATGCAGCGACTTCCGATCAGCAGGCACATCGCTATCAGAATCTTGCACCACATGCTGGCTTCTCAGCTTACCTGAAAAAAGTAACCATTTTTGCCGTCTGTAACTCACGTCACTAGCTAAATGGAGAGTACATGACCGCTTACAAATGCAAGAGACCTCTGATTGCTCATTAGATTTTTTGAGGGAGATATTTTACAACTATAATGTTCGTCCTTAGATGTGAGCTTGTTAAAAAACGGTTGCACAAGTAGAGGCTTGAGCCTGCTTCTTCGTTGTTTGTTTGTTACATAACATAGAACTATAAAGAGGAAACGAGAAGCTCACGTTTACGTTGGGTGAACTTCGATACCAAAACTTGAAATTTACCGCCGTGTTCTATCAACGAAATATCGACACCAATTGAGATGGTGTCGAAACCTGCGACACTGCGCAAAGGGTTCGACGAAACCTTATACGACAAAAAAAAACATTGGCACAGAATTCAGCGACGTGAGGCAGCACAATTTCAGGGCGAAATCCCTGGCTACTCAAGGTCATGGGACAGCGGGATCTCCCTCATTGTTTAAAGTATTCTCTGAACGGAACTGCTACATGAAAAGAAACATAGATTCTAGGGGCCGAAGGTAGCCGAACATTGTTGAACTCGTCGTTCCAAACAATGTACTTCATAACATCAGTTAGGGCAACACGTTTGCTATATTTGGTGGCACCACTTAGCATACCCAAAACCACAACGAGCGATACTCGCGCATTAATGTCTCAATCACTGCAAAAAACTTTAAATGTCATCGTTTAAATTCGTGTTTAAGCAGAAGTTTTAAGCAGAAGCAGAAAATTTAAGCAGAAGTGTAGTAGAACCTTCAGTGTACCTGTAGGTGTTATATCGAGGCATTGCTCAGGAGCGGCACCTCGACGATCTCACCCCCTCTTCATAGCAGTGTTCAAACCGACAAAAATACCGGTTCGGTTACGATTGGGGTTCAGGTGAAGTCATTTCCTTCCGGTTCAGTTACGGTTCCACTAAATCTCTTGCCGAAACGGTTCGCGAACCAGTTAAATTAGTTAAATTATTATCGAAGTGTCACAAACGCTTTACAGTTATGTCTAACCATAATACAAAACTCAGTCTTATTGATTTAAAATAGAGCCTCTCCCAAGTAAATGCTGCGCAATTTTAAAGCCGATAGTAAGCGGTTAAGCCAGATTAGCGAAAACAGAAGAAGCATTGCAGGTTTACCTGGCAACTTTGCACCCATCCCTGTTCGTGTCCTGGGGACTTCACTAAGCCTCCGCGGAGATTCACGACTGTGGTATATATTTTCAACCGTTTCCTCTTTATTTTTGTTAAAATAGCAATCCTGTCTATGTATCTCTCGATCACAGTGGCAGTTAAACGCATAGAGGTAGGCCCGCATACCGGGGTGTGACATCGGTATGTTAGCACGGGACATGTTTAAATACCACGGGAGTATTTTTCTCGTGAGCTGTAGCACACGGAAAAATCCTCCATCAGCCAAGTGAACGATATCTATGACTTAGAGTTTAATATTAGAATTTATACGTTGCATTTACGTAACTTCTGTAAGCATTTTGTTAGGAGGGAGCGCTTAAGCGCCCGCTCAGGTGGTTTCACGGCGCCCTCGTCCGTCGTTGTACCCGAGCGAAAGAACAGTACACTGCAGTCAATGGAGTTAGAACCAGCAGGAAAGCGGACGAGGAAAGTATGCGGAAAGTATCAGGGGAGGGCGGTGTGCGGAGACTGCTCAGGACATTTTATCGGTCGGCGGCGCTTCACGAGATCACCGAGAGAACGTGGACGCCGGCGAAGATAGAGCGAGCAGGAAACCGGAGGTATGGCGGAACGCGCAAGAAGACATGGTCCCCCGCGGGGACGCACTACGAGACAACGCCAGACCATATCGCGCGCCTTCGTGCGTTCTTTGATGCGGCGATAACTTCTGGAGACACAGCACGTATACGCCGCCACCCAGAAGAGATTAACTTCGCCATGCGCAAATATTTCGCATTAGGAAGTATAGTAATCGCTCGCCAACCTTTTTGCCCTATGGGACCAAGATTGGTCACGCCGGATAATTCGTCAGCGGTCATTTTTTGTAGTTTGGGAGCCAACATTTCGCGTAAAGTAAGCATTCCTTGACGCTCAGTCACAGCGTTGTCCCTCCGATCACTGGAATGCATTTTAAGATAGCAGTCACGAATGTGTGCGTTACTACGGATACGACTTCATTCCTGCTCGACCCCTCCGTAGTTCCTTCCACTAAATAAGAAAATCTTATACAACATTAGACGATTAAAACTGAATGGCTAATCACATGCATGAATCGCAAGATGTAACTCTTTTGAGGTCACCGTTATCTGTTTTTCCGGTCATGTTCTAGTTTGGGTTCCGCGTGCTCCGAAAATAACGGTTCTGGTTCGGGTTAATTTGCGGCAAAAATAGCAATTCTGTTACGGTTTTTGGCTCGGTTCGGTTCCCGCACGACACCCTGCGGTATCGTTTCAAAAATCAGGTTCCTCTAAATATTGCATGATAATTTGAGGCTACAAACAAGCGGCATATTACGCTTCCACGGTTAAAATTGGCATTGAAACATGACGTAAGTTACTTACAGAAGGTTTAAAAAAGCAGAGGTATTTAGGGTCATGCTTTCTCTCTGGAGTTTGACACGCTCCTAGATCCATTGCAAGTAGTGAGGCGTACGTGCAATGCCGCTGCGAGTAACAATTACACTGCGCAAACCGATCTATTTTGCCTACGGAGGGCTGGTGTTTCAGCCAATTAATTAAAATATACAGCAACTTGGCTCAACAAGTATAAAAAAAATCCATCCTTTATTTTCGCACAAGAAAGCAACCGTGCGGAAGAAAACCTGTTCAATTTCTGGTAGATGGTACAGCATCTAAATATTGTTATCCAACCATGAACTCGGAGAGAATTAAGCACTACACTTTATAATCAACATACGGAGTTGCTCGTACAGCCAAGAAGAATCAGTTTTGTAAAGATTCAAAGGTGGGCTTTGGCTATACAACGTTCTTAATTAAGTTTCCAAAAGATCTGAGCTGCCAGAACGTAAAGAAGCCCTTAAGTGGCCTCTTTGTTACAGGCTTCAAGGTTTGCGCCGAATTTCAATCCGCAGCCAATTGCTTTTTTAACCGAATAATACTGGAATTACCCTCGCCTGCGCCTGAAAAAGACGGTCGTTATAATTACGCCCGCCGTTCAACAGTGGGCCAATAAAGTCCAACGGCTATTCCGTTTCTATGTACGCCGAAAAATGGGAGCTCCAGGACTCACCAGCGTAGACTACTTCGACGCCGTATCAGTGGAGAGACGATGACGCACTGGCACTGGAGAGCCGACAGAGTGGGACGTTGGACGGCAATAAAAAAAAGACGCGGCTGTAAGAGGACACGGCACTATCAACGTTCGTTTCAGAGCGAGGAGACGAAAAAAAGAAGCAAATCTTGCTGCGTCTAGACAAATCTGCCACGTTACTAAGGTTTATTTGTGGCTACGAAAGCAGCCGATGAACGGAGGGGAGAGAAATACAGATTTTTTCGTAATGTAGAGTCGTTTATCCGCGCGGCATGAAAAGCAAAAGTAGTAGGAAGCAGATATAAAACGTCAAGAAGGCCCCTTACGCAATGGCGTGGGAGTTACAAAGTGAAAGCTGCGGCGCTCTTTTGCAGAACCCTCGAACAGCCGTCCTTTCACTTCGTGTTTTCCCGCCTTGGGACCCGCATAGCGTCGCTTTGGGCATTTTATTAGAATAGTTCTAACATTCAAGGAGAATAACCGCCGAAATTAGTGCCGTACTACAGAACTATATTCAGCGCATCTCAGAATGGCGATGCCTACATCTCTACGTCGGACCCGACAATTGTACCCTCGTTCTTGCATCGCCCCGCGCCGTAGCACCAAGTCTGCATAGGCGCTAGTAACCGAAATACCAAACCCTGGACTAAGAGGCTAATACGCCGGTAAATGCACTATTAGCCGTATCCTGAGTACCAATGGACAATGGCGCATGCTCCTTGTGATCTGCTTGGGCTATTCCAAGGCTACTGGAGTGACGCCGCCGCCGCCGCATGAATGGCATCTGGACAACGTCATTCCAGTTAAAAGTACGTTCACCACCGGCACAAACCGCAAGAGCAGCGATGCCCCCAATAGGGTAGTTGCAAATCCAGCTCCGTGACGTTGTCTGAAAACAATGCAAAGACAACCTATCTTCCGGCGGAAGCCGGTTCTCGGCGCAACTTTCCTTTGCCCCGGTCCAGGAATTATTCGTTTCACTGCCTTGTAGCCGTATTTCTTTGAAGGTGGTTGCATTATCGCTAAGTGAAACGTCGCGATACCTGGTGCAACAAAGTAACCTGAAGCAAGGGGCAAAGGAGAGTTTCGGCTAACTTGCTTGTAGCGGCTTCTCGGTTACTTTCCACACCACGTTTCAGTACCTAAACGCAATATTTCATTATAGCAGAGTGCATTATCGTCAGTTCTTATGCACTTTGTCTCGATGAAACGCCGTCGAAGCAGACAGCGCGAAGACAACGCGAGTGGCAGTGGCGCAATCGTCGTTCAGTGAGAGCAGACTCCAGTGCAGCTGCGGGATCACACAGATTTTGATCTTAGAGGCCTTACCAGTGAGCCCAAGACAGTGAGGAGACACAACTTGCGCATTATGGCTGTAGGAGAGCGGCAATCACGTTAGTTCAAAAAAGCGTCCGCTGTGGCAGGTGGGTCTGTGGTTTCACAGTGCATCCCCAATACAAGTGGGACCCGCCGTAGTGGCTCAGTGGCTAAGGCATTCTGCTGCTGAGCACGAGGTCGCGGTTTCGATTCCCGGCCGTGGCGGCCGCTTTTCTCATGGATGCGAAAAGTAAAAACGCCCGTGTGTTCGAGATTTCGGCGCACGTTATATATCCCCAGGTGGTCAAAATTATTCCGGAGCCCCCCCACTACGGCGCGCCTCATCGCCTGCGTTGCGTCGGCGCGTTAAACCCTACAATCAGTCAATACAAGTGGGCTGCAACGACGAATGAACGACAGCTCTGACAATACAAACTTCAGGAAATGTACAGTTTCCGCGGTACAATTGAAGCAGGTCATCATTTTTTAGTTTGTTTCTTTTCTTGTTTTCACACTGCGTACTGAAGCGTGGAACTGCGCCGCAAAGTCATGTTATCACTAGCGGGATTTGCAATATTTCTTTGACATTTAAAAATATCTCTCTCAGCGGCTGCGGAATAGGTTAAACGAATCGGTAGCGATCCCGTACGAGGCTACTCATCGCCATGGTAACGCAGACTGGATAAACGGCGCGTTATGTCCAATTTACTTTTTTGATAACGCGGTCGTTACATATTGTAATTCACTGCTGAACACATTGGGAGTTCAATACATACAGCAGGTCTAGCGGAAAAGTTCCAAGCTAGACGCACACATGCCGATTCTGCTAAGGAGAAATAAGAGCGATCCCTCCGCGCCATAGCAGCGAAACATGGGTACAGCTGTACTCAGCGCTCGGTAGCTTGAACATGGTGATGATGTGAGGCTTTTCGGTGCACGGGCATTGCATCCAAACAGCGCAAACGCTATGATGGTGAGTTGCCTGAGTAAAAAAAAGAGGGTATGTGACACCGGTTATTTAGAGATGCTCTTCGAACGGACCGCATTGGTAAAACGTGGTAACGTGTGAAGTAAGAACAAACGGCAGTATTATATTAACAGGCTGCAGGTGCACACGCTACTCTCCTCGAGCTACCAAGGTTTCAGGGCCCTCCCAGGTTCAAGCGCGAGGAGGTGACTTGGCTCATGTATACGTGAGGTATCTCAAGAATCTGTATACCGTATTTAATAAAAATGCGAGTAAAAAAAGTCTGGATTTTTTAAGAGAACCAGTTATAACTCTTGGAATGTTTTTGGTAAGGATTGATTGTGGTTCATGTAGCCTGACTTTGGAGAAGCTTCGGAGCGATGTGGGCGACTTATAAGCGCAGTGGCTGCTCGGTCGCGTGGACTCACTAGGTTGCAAGCTATATGATGCCCCGCACCATTCCACATAAAGAATTTCAGGAATCCTTAATAAATTAAAATAACCACTGAGCGTTAGCGAGTGAGAGGACAGCTACATAGGCGTGCTGGGGCGAACCAAAGGAATAACGCTGGCTGGATTAACATGTGCTATCCATAATTTAAAATAAGAATTTCCAGTCAATATTGTTCAGTGGCGACGTGGTCAATCCCGCTAATGGTAGCGCGAGACTGGACTGAATGAAGAGAAGTACGACGGTCTCTTGCCGGTGCTCTTGCTCATAGCCTCCTTTATAACGGCTTGTGCCTGCTCAGTGCCAGAAATTCCGCCGTTCTCTCTGGTGGCGCCCTAATCCCAGGTTGTCCTGTGTTGGCGAGGGCACAGTCAACATTTGTCTACACACCTGGCAACAATGAGTGGTTTAAAAAGAAGTTGTCACGGCCCTTTGTAAACAAAAAATACGGGTTGTAAAAAGGTGACTCTGGCTCTAGCACGGAAGGACAACTCCTGTTTGAACAGAAAAGGTATTGAAATTCACGAGGCCAGAAATAAAACCACCTAGCTAGGCTGGCGCCAGAACTTAACAGTGTAATTATAAAAGAGATGGTCTTTCTCGGGCTACCTTGTTCGTTCGTAAATAATTTAACGCAAAAGATTTTTTTCTGCGTTTCCCTCGATTCAGCCAGAAATGTTACGGGTGAGTTTACTAGTGGGTTTGTGACCCACTGGGAATTGATCGGTTATTCGGAATGTGATTGGTGAGAGAAGAATGAATGCACCGGGGAGAAGTAGCGAGAGAAACAAGCTAATGCATGCTGAATGTTTATCCTAAGCGTATATAGGGGCTCAAATACTGAGCATCGCCATGAGCTAAAGCTTGAAGTCGTCCTTCTTTGCGCAGCAGCTCGGCATTGCCGATTAGCGCGTCGTCAATATATCTACTACATGCGCGATGGCAACATTTCCTGGAGCAGCAGCGACGGAGAAATAGGGAAGGGATGGAGGAGGGTGGGCGCGTACCCTTTCGGGGACGCTAAAAAATGTTAGCCGCAGAACAAGACCTAATGGACTCGTAAGTAAAAAAGGGGAGCTGAACTGTTTGGACTTCTTGAAACAAAATTTAATTAGTATGACTCAATTATCACAACATCGAATCTGGAATCATTATTTTTCACTTATCAACCTTTCACTCACTTATCAGCGGGAGAAAAGTTAACTGGCTCTTGTCGCAGTGACAACCATTAGGCCATGCATACATTTTGTTGGGAAACTGCCGTAGCGAATCAAAAAGGGCGAGCGTGCTCGCGGAAACAGTACACTGAACGCAGTTTAGTAGTTCTGCAACGCCACGCACAAAGCTTTGGTCTTTAATACTGGCTCATGAAGTTCGAGCTCGCCGTTTTGCGGACTTTGTAGCTGGAAGACGCCTTTGTGTAGCAGACGACGCCGCGGTGCGTTTCAGTTCTCCTCCGCCTGAAAGAGTATTTCGCATCGGCATGGCCATCGAAAAAACCTGGGAACTTGGCACCCCCACAGTGAACGGGCTGCTCCAATGGGTTTCGGGGCGATAGAGCAGGCACAGTAGGTTATATAGGAGGCTATGTCTTGCTCCGGCTGGGTCGCCATTTTGACTCTCCGTGTGAAGAGTAATTAAAATTGACCCCCTTATTTTATCCACACGCTACATGTTTGGTAAAGGTGCGGGTTGTGACCCCGTATGCGTCAAGAAGATAGCGTTGCTGGAGACGAAGCGTCTCGCACGGAGCTGACTCCTGTTCTCCAACGCACCAGTCGTCGACTTCAAGGTGCTTCACTTAAATTCGGACTGCTGCCAGCGACAACCAGGGCAGCGAGAACACACATCATGACCTCAACTACGACGCAGACCGACTATGCCGTCCCAGGTCAGTTCGTGATCCATCATCCGCGAACGCCTCCAATATTTAACGGCGATGTCTTTGAGGACGCTGAAGACTGGCTTGACCTTTATGAGCGCATCGCGAGCTTTAATGAATGGGATGCAGTGCTGAAACGGCGACAAGTGTATTTCTCTCTCGACCACCACGCGAGGACGTGGTTTGAGAACCACAAAAGGGAGTTCCCAATCTGGGACGAATTTCGCAGTAGGTTGCTGGTTGCTATACAAGAGGCGATCGCAGGGAAAAGGCCGAAGCTGCGCTACACACCAGAAATCAGCATCCCAATGAGAGCGTGGAAATGTACTGCGAAGACATGTACCGCCTTTTCACACGCGCCGACCCTACTATGGCTGAAGACAAGAAGCTGAGACACCTCATGCGAGGTGTGAAACAGGAGCTCTTTGCCGAGCTTGTACGCCACTCTCCGCACACCGTCGCCGAATTTATGGCAGAAGCCACGGCAATGGAGAGGACACAGGAGCAGCGCGCCATACAGTATGACCGCAATCTCGGCTGCACGCCAGCGGATGTGCTGTATGCTGCATTTGCCACCAGCCACGATGCCCTACGGGAGCTAATTCGTTCTGTTGTGCAGGAAGAACTCCGTATGTCCCAAGTGCCTACGGCTTCGCCAGCGTGTGCCTCTCTCGCTCAAGTGGTTAGAGAGGAAGTAAGGCAAGCTGTACGAGAACCCGTGGAACTGAATCTGCAGCCGCCTCCGGTCTACTCCGCTACATACGCTCAAGCTCTGCAACAACCCAGCACGTGTGCTGCTGGGAGTGTCGCCCCTCCCGTTTCCACCGCGATTCGCACGTAAATGGCGCTGTTGGTCCCCGTCAGCCTGGATTCCGGCGCCCTCAACTTGCGTACCAGGGCACGCTTCGCAAGACGGATGTATGGCGTGCACTGGATCGCCCTCCACTGTGTTACCACTATGGAATGCCCGGCCATCTCTACAGGGTGTGCCCGTATCGCCGTGCCGGCCTTCGCGGTTTTCATCCTGGTGCTCCTTGCCCCAGGAACGGTGAGCGTCCCAGCGAACTCAGAGAGTACCCCTCAAGACGGCAACCTTCCCCTGTCTCCAACCGTCAGGACAGCGGATCAGCGTCGTCATTCCATTACCGGTCTCCAAGCCCACATCGCCTATCCAGATCACCTGGGCGTCACTCGCCCAGCCCGCGACGGGAAAACTAAGATCAGCGATCTCTGGAGGTGCGGTCGCTGGACGGGCTTCCAGCGAAGATCCTCCAACCTGCTCTCGACGACATTCCGCTGAATAGACACCGCCGGCCAGTTCTGAACAAGCAGCCACTTCCGACATGGCTGTGACGATCGACGACTGCGACGTTACTGCACTTATTGATACAGGGGAGGACTACTCAGTCATTAGCAGCAACCTGGCGCAGGAGCTCAAGAAACTACTGACGCAGTGGACAGGGCCTCATTTTCGTACAGCGGGAGGGCATCTGATTGCTCCAGCAGGCCGCTGCACAGCTAGGGTTGGCATCCGGGGCTACTGTTGCGTCGGCGAATTCCTCGTACTTCCACAATATTCATGAGATGTTATACTGGGTATGGACGTCCTGCGTGCGAACGAAGCTGTCATCGACCTGCAGTCATCCACAGTGACGTTCTCAACGAGAGGCGCCATCGCCACGAATGACCCCGCAGAAGACTGTGCCCTCTGAGTAGTTGACGACGATGTCACTGTACCGCCGCGAAGCAGTGTCGTGGTTTTCGTAAGGGGAGGCGCATCTGAAAACTGTGAGCGCTCAGCCGAAGGGAACACTAATTTGCTGTTGGAAAAAAAATTGCGTAGCAAGAGGCCTTGTACACCTGCGTGATGGTTGCACACACGTCCTTCTGACAAACTTCCGAAACGAGGTCCAACACGTTGCTAAATGAACTGCCATTGCTTCCCTGCATGAGTTCGATTAGTTGGCAGATCTGTGCACCGTGGGGACAGAAGGACCTGAAGCTTCGGATCCCAAGGCCGTTTTGGAGTTAGTGCACATCTGTCCAGATTTGCCACCGACCCACAAGCAGCAGCTAACAGACCTCCTGGCGAACTTCTGCGATTGTTTCTCCACGTCGTCAAAGGTCCGACAAACACCCGTCGCGGAACATCACATCATCGTGGACGAAACCACAAAGCCCGTGCACCAGCACCCATATCGCGTGTCCTACAAACAAAGCGAAGCCATCCGGATCCAAGTAAAGGAAATGCTTCAAGACGACGTAATTGAGGTCGTAATACAGGTTGGAAAGCTTCATTTATGAGGCTTGAGCTCAAGTTCCAACTATCGCGAAGCAATGGGAACAGTTTAAAAGAAACGTCAGAGTCCTTACACATGAATATACTAGTTTGGACATAACTGACCATGTACAGTAGCCACTGCACTAACAAGTGATGTAAACGGGGAGTGTTAGGTTATGTTGATCACACATAGCAGATGTGATGTACACGATGTCCGTCCGCAGTGTACATGATGTCATTATGGCACAGAGGCTGAAGCTGTATCTAGCGGTAGTTCCTGAAAAACGTAGTTTCTTACCAAAACGTGTCGGTTCAAAACACGATTGCTCAGATTACCAAATTTCGACAGCAGTATATTGAGCGAAAAGAAATAAAATCATAAACTCAAAAGGCTATAAAAACCATTCCTATGTAACTGCTGCTCAGGGCCAAACCTAGCCACCCCTGGTAAAGCTGAGCTGGCCTTCAAAAGAAGGTAAAAGGCCTAAGGAAGCATTACCACATTTTATTTTATTTGTGTTCATTCCCGTCCTCACCTAACAAAGAGTAATTTTGTCGAAGATGGCGAGGCACATATAGATGTACTTGAATTAGCTGACTCAAAGGTAAAAACCTGCAGGTAATTCTGCCTACCGGGGGGGGTTCAGGCAACAGCCTCGTCAAAACATTACGGCACAGAACATTACGAGAGGAATAAGCGGCTTTACTGAAGCAGTGGAAACGAAATATAAAGGGCACAGAAGATACAATCACCAACGCACATCACCAAAGCACTTTAATGTCCGGAGGCTTACGGCACGACGGGACGGATGGCTGACGGCTTGCTGCCATGCGGGCTCCTTGAAGGTGGCTGGCGGTGGCTTGTCTCTTCTGGCTGGCAGCACTCCCGGCCGGCGACTCCCCCCGCTAACAAGCCCCGCTGCGCTTATCTAGCGTGCACCAAACGTGCCACGCCCCCCTCCGTCGCATAGTCTTTCCACCGTGGGTTCACAGATGGCAGGAGAGGTGGCGCGCGGTAATTCGAATTCAGCGACGCGACGGCTCAGACGGGAGAATACCTACAAACCTCATCTGTGCATGCCCTAGCTCTGTGCGCCAAGAAACAGTGGAGTTCGACCTGTTTCAAGTACAGAACACTTTTAGGGCCGCACCTTGTCGTCGTAGCTGCTCGCTGGAACAAAGTAAAGAAAAAGGCGTCCCGTGGAAACGCTCTAGGTGGCGCGCGGTAATTCGAATTCAGCGACGCAACGGCTCAGACGGGAGAATACCTACAAACCTCATCTGTGCATGCCCTAGCTCTGTGCGCCTAGAAAAAGTGGAGTTCGACCTGTTTCAAGTACAGAACAATTTTTGGGGCCGCACCTTCTCGTCGTAGCTGCTCGCTGGATCAAAGTAAAGAAAAAGGCGTCCCGTGGAAACGCTCTCGTTCGCGGCGTAACACCTACGCTGCGAAAGCCAAGCGTTTTATACAGTCATAAGCATTCGAAATTAGTGAACCGCTGGCGCTTGCCCTACATCTCCGCGATTTTTAGCCCGAAGGAAACTATAGGTACATTTGAGGCAAAGTATACGTAATTAACCTGCAGCGCCCGCGTTACTTTAGTTAAGAAAGCCTGTTGGGTTGGTTTTTACGATAGTAAGGGAAAAAAGTGTACGAAAAGCACAGAGAACAAAACTCCTGCTTGCGCAGTTTCAGGCGGGAGGCGCACTAGCCCTGCGAAGGCGGGAAATTTGAAATGCGTTGGGCGGTAGTAGTGAGCGAATAACAACGCTACATCCCATTATGGCGAATACCTGCTCTGAAATTACGACAGCTTTCACATTAGGTGAAACGGCTTGAATATTTATATACAGAGTCCTTATTAGCCTGATATTGTGCAAAGTCAGGCTAATAAGGTATCGGTATAACGAAAGAAGTTATATTACCAGGTATATAAATAATATTTTTTATTGCAACATGAACTTGTAATGACTTTTTGTCAGCTATCGATGCCGTGTCAGAGGCACATTTTAGCCAAGATACTAAATTTACTAAAAGGGTATGATGTGTATTTATTGATTTATATTAATTTGCAGGCTCAATGAAATAATTCAGTAAAAGCGGTAGAAACTTGAATTGAGTATTTACAACAGAAGTATTTACAACAGGCGGTAAGTATTTACAACAGAAAGACTATAGACACACAGTAAAAGAGAATAATCAGGAAAAGAAGAAACGATATAACAGGTATAGCAACTTGCCTTCAAAACAAATGGGATGACGTAACAGTTAGCTAACCGAATTTTTTTATATCATTGATTGCAGTATACTTCTGTTATGATTGCTCGAGTTATCATTCATGGTATGGCAAAGGTGCACGAAAGTTGTCGTCAATGTGCCCTTTTGTAGGGCGCATCTCCCACTTGGGGGATTGGCCAGAAAACAAATTATGGGGAGCTAACGCGTCGGTTTACAAAACTGTTAATCGGAAACATAAATTTACAGAATTTTCACCACGGGTGGCACATAAACGTGAACTTGCGTAAGTAGAACACGATACACCACATGCACAAAAATTAATTTATAGAGAATCTGAGGCATGCACCAGTCTACTTGATGATGTTGTGAACCTTTTCCTCAACTAATGAGGCCACTACGCCTTCGAGGGTTAGTGGGTAGGAGGGTTGAGCGGGGATTGATGTCCGGAGATCTTCAGTACTAAGGACCGCGAAGCGAGTCTTGAGTTCTCTTGACCATTGCATCCGCTCCGTATTTGAGGAGCATTCTACCGCCCATGTTCAGCCTCTCTTAATACGTAATTGTGGATTAGTAACGGTATTGTATTATCCCAGAGCGATAAGGTATACGAAAGTGATGGTGTCAGAGCCAAGAGAAAACAAAGTTCTGTGTTTGTAAATTTTGGGCCGTGCCAGTCGAGATAATGGAGATCTGCAGGGTTGACTGCTTGGCAGTACATGCACATGGGAATCGCGTGAGGGTAAAACCGTGTACAGAGTTAGTGTCTCTGTTGAGTAGGACGTACTGGTGACGTTTTGCTGACAACTATTTCTATGGACCTTAAGCGAGGACAGATGTGCAACGTGACCTTTTGGTGTATGCTGCTGCAGCCGAAGTTTCTTGTGCTTGTATTCGGGAATGTTCCAGTAATTCGTGCCAAAAGTATAAACGACAACGAATGAACGCAAACCCCCCGTTACAGCAAAGGAGCGTGTCCAAGTACTTCGCGCCACAACTCGAACAAACGAAAGCGAAGGAACACGCAAATACAGTGCTGCAGTCAAAGAGTCATTGGCAAGCATGGCCAGTATTTAGCTTTTACAGCATTCAAGCACACTTCAGTACCGGGAGGAATTATTATTCAAGCTTATCTTGCCCCGGCAGATAACTTGATTTGCTAAAGTAGTCGTTATTATTGGGTAATTTGCGTTTTATGCAGAGTGGGCTTTCAATTCGCGCTCCTATTTTTTCCGCAAAATTAAATTAAATCTCTGTGCTTCAACCGGAGCACCTCCAACACTTTAGCCCTTTCCAATGCCCCTTTGGGCCGATGTTAAACACATATAGGGAATAATCATCATCGTCATTAACGCTGCTCCACAAGCTCGTTTTTCGCGCTCTTCACTCATTTATTGCCGAAACAGGTCGCTTGCCTTGTTAATCAATAGCTTCAACCCATTTTTAATCGTTTATTGAAATAGCTGTTGGTACAGTAGTATTGAATTTCTTTTGGTACCAAAATTGTTAGCATCACTGTACCCTATTTTCCCTTCGTTTGAAACTAATTACTAAGCTTCTTCAGCAGTGAAATCACCATAAGACTTGGCCAATCCCCCAGAATGGGTACGCGCCATTTTTGTTCCGGATCCAACCAACCAACCTACTAGCACGGCGCTCGCGCCCGCTGCGAAGAACGCCCCGGAGCCAGAATTTTAACCCTCTGCCAACTCGCCTTGCCGCCTCTATTAGACGACGCTCTTGTTCCCCAAAGGCTCTCTGCCGACACTGGAACTATGGAATCCTCATTAGGATGGGACGATGCACCTGATGAAGTGCTCTCCAAACAAGGCAACAGCGGCTCCGCTGCCGAGTTCGTGGGCTCGTCAAAGACTTTTCTCTTACGCTCGGACGACCCAAGCCTCGTCGAGTACTTGCACCAAGAACCCGAGGCACCACCAAATCCTTTCTCGTCTCAGCCCTGGCAGGTACGTTGCATTGGGAGCCTTTCTGACATGTTCTTTGAATTAGCCTTTTTTGAACCTCTAAAATGTGCATAGTCATTAGGATTACAAAAGGACGAACAGTTATGCCTGCATTTTATTTAACATTTATGGCTACCTTTACGCAAAGTAAAAAATATTGCGAAACAAGTTCTTGCACCCACTGCCTTTATTTTTAATTGGGATATACGTTGCCAAACCGCCAGGTATATGGGAATTAATTGCTGAATTTGTACCGTTTTTTGCCCGTACTGTGAGCGAAACCAATTTCGGGTGCTATGTAACCGTGTCTGAAAAATTATACCACGAACCGTTGTTCAAAACACGCACCCTGTAACGCAGCTAGCTTTTTAGTCTACGGAATATTATCCACTGTGGCAGTTTGTTTGCAGAAAGGGTACACGATCCGAGAGCTCAGTATTACCAAATCGCTTTTGCGTTTTTTTAGGAGCTGGACCAGTTGTGTTTACTTAGCTTGATGGTACCTGTTCAGCTATTAAGCACTTTAATGGTGCCGCGAAGTTAATGATACTTTCACTTCGTCGCAAAGCGTAAAGTTTCAATATCGACTGAAAATATTTTACTGATGGCGCCACTGTTCAACGATCGGTCGGGCCATCTTGAAGTCATCATTCAAATACCGGCCGTAAACACGCTAGCAAAGATGATCAGGTACTAAGCGCGAACGTGTAACAAATGTAGAGGAACGACAACGGGTAAGAGCTAGGTGACGTCACGGTTAAAAATATTTCTCAATCGAGACGTATTACAAGTGATAACTAACTTATTGGGTATATGGTGCACAGTGCGCTGTAGAAGGCAGGAAGAGGTTGGGTGCTTAAGACGAACAGAAAAAAAATGCTCTTGGCTTCTAAGGCTGGTTGCGTGCTTTGTGGGCGAAAGCCTCGCTACATTTATTTTAAGCAACTTCATTACTCCTATACCGTAATTGCACCTGATTCTTAGCTTTGGTTTTTTTTTCTTTCGGCCGTAGTTACACCGAGTAGATTCTTTTCTGCCACACCGTGTTCGCGTCTATTTCTTCCCTTCGATTTCTCCGTCTTACTGCACGCCTAAAGTCGGCAACCAGACTGCCACATGCCACCACGTTTGTAGAATCCCTGTTCTCTGCGGCTGATTTTCACCTGTTCTACTCACGTGCAATAACGTTCAGGCGTCATGAAGCACGCATTATTGTAAAACGTTTACGTTTGTACATAAAGCGTTGTGAATTTTGTGAAGCGTGCTCAGTAGCCCATCAAAGCTCTCTATTCTGGGATAATTCACCAACAGAGTCCTTGCTATGCAGAAATGGGCAGCTAAAATTTTTTCCACCGCTTGCAACCTGGTAGATCGCTTATTGGTAGAGCGCTCGGCTCCTTCTGGAGAGACTAGGGTTCAGAACCTCTCGTCAAACATATGGTTTTAAGTGGAGAACAGTTTAGGTGCTTGCCTTGTCGTCGCAGCTCGCTCGCTGGACCCATCTACAGCCACACGGCGTCCCGTCCTTTTAATAATATTATTCGCCTATCTTTGACAGTTTACAAAATATTACATTTAAACTTTGTAAATATGCTCGCATACAAGAGCCGGAGTTGCAAGGCACTAAAGCGCTGAATTTGCCAATTAAAATGCCCTCATATCGATTACTTGCTCTATTTGCGGCAGCCTGATGGAATTTAATGACCTCACCAAATCGGCTGATGCTCTCTTTGAAATACTCGTTTGCACATCGCGCATGAATATCATTGTACAATCTAGCTATACGTGACCGCCATATAATATGCAGACCCAGTGCCATAACTAAATCGTAAGGCGCTCCATCGTGATTGTCCATTGCAAGGAAACGTATACCGTGAGGATCTAGTGGAAAATCTTCCTCTGTAGCACACTCAAAAAATATAATCCGTCCCAACAATGCAAAATTCATGATCTATCGTCTCTGGTTATTTACAACTAAAACAATCTTTCCTCCATGGTACAAATAACCCCCTTGCTTTCATAAAAGGTCGTACTAATAATGTTCATTTATGTAACCTAAACACAAACAACTTAACCACTGGTTGAGGCTGCATTCGTTTAACCCTCTTAAGCACATCGCTACCGAGCCTTCCACAGTACATGACTCTGTACATGGGCACAGTTCACACAAAACCGACAATATCGTCTCTCAAATGCGTCGAAAACCAAGCCGTTTATGTAACCATAACAGTTGGAAACTCGCGAACCCCTGGCGCTTGTCCTACACCTCCCCGTTGTTTAGCGCAAAGAAAACTGCAGATACATTTGAGACAAAATCTGGTCAAATCACCGGCATCCCGCGCGTTCATTTATTCACGAACGCTCGATAGGTTAGTTTTTACCATAGCAAGCGAAAAAAGTGGCCGCGCAAAGAACGACGCGTTCGAAATGACGCGAAAGAGCTCCTGGATACCAAATATAAAGCAAGCCTAAAAATAAGAGAATTCTGGCTAGCGCAGAACCTCCCGTTCCATGCATCAAGAGATGAGTGAGACAGGCCGGCAAAGAGAGTGTTGGTGCTAGCAGTCAGCGAATAACGGCAGTGCAGCCCATTATGGCGAATCACTGTTCTGCACTTCCGACAGCTTTCGCATAGAGTGTAGCGGCTTTAATTTTTTCATATGCTCCCAACAACGGTGGCCAGGATTTTGCCTTAAACTTGGCCGCGTATTAAGTGCCTGCTGCAAATGTCGTCGAAGTACACTATCTGTCGCCGCCCCTGCCACGTAACTGCCTCTGCTCACTGCAGAGTCCACCTTTCACGCTCACCCCTTCCTCCCGTCTCACTCATCCAACGACAAATTCCCTTTAGGTTTTGCTGAATTCAATTTTAGTAGTATGTAGTTTGTAGCTCATCAAAGTACATGCTTTAGCGTGAACCTTTTTGGTGTGTTTTCGTCACAACAATGATAGGAAGTGATTTTATGTGCTAACGCGAAAATCAAGCCTGCGTATATTCTTAATTACAACACTAGTATCAGTCGCGTGTTTGCTTTCGAGAAAATGTAACTAATGTTTTCTTTTTCCTGTACAATTTTGCCAATACGAAGCATCTGCTATTAGGTTTAGAAGTTTGCAAAGGTTTTCCCGGTATCAACTTCTAGTTCAAGTATAACCTTTCGGCCGGGCGGCTGAACCGAGAAATACAGAGAGACACAGACATAATTTTTTTACCAGAATAGAAAAAACCTGTGCCTAATTGGGTTTGCATGCTTTTTCATTCATTCAAGTTTACATTTGCTTGGTGGTAGCAAAGGAGCAAGTCAACCCGGACAGCGTCTTTTTATTTATGTTGTTTTTGTGGAGTTCCTCGCGCGTAGGCTCAAGATCGAAATACCGTTTGTACTACTTCACGGCTCTGGATATTTTTTTTAATATTCCGTGAGAAACGCTCTTTACCTACCCTACGTTGATTCCGCCAGCTCGTTCTGACTTTTTTCTAAATAATTTTTTGTTTTACGTAATCGCCTGTACCAGCTCAATTAAGTAGAGCTTTTGTGATTTCCTAAATCGACTTTCGCTTTTAATTTCTCCGTTTAGGTTTCCTGCCACGGATGATGGTTGCGGCATTTGGGTGTCAATAGCTGAATTCAGGACTTTGTTTCATTCAGTTACGTTTTTGTGTGATTTAAATTTACACGATTATCACAAATAAACAATCTAATATGGGTACACTCATCGCATTTGGGTACTCTGCAAGTATTTATTACGCATCAACAAGCCAAGCCTGACGCTCGCACTGCTGGTACATTTTAAACGCGGTGAAGTGGACGAATGTGCAGTTGTAGCTGAGGCTGTTCAGTTCCCCTAATAGCTGACAAATTGCGGTATACGAGCGAGAAAGTGTAGTTCTTGCTCTCATGCTCCCGTGCCGAAACTACAGGAAAATATAGGGCACACAGCTTCCAGTTGCCAAAAAAAAAATGAAACTGCCACAGTGATTCCACGACCAGACAGTAATCATTCTGAAGAAAAGCTAGAGAAATGAATCGGCTTAGAGGCGCTTCGCTATCGTACGTAGCTATAAGCCCAGCCAACAGCGCAACGCGCCGGACTAGACTTTGTTTATACGTATATTTCTACTGAGAACAGCCCCGAAATAATAAAGGTAACGAGGCAACCTGAAGAAAACGCAATGAAAGGCTGCGTACTCTGATGAACTGGTCATTCCAGTAATGAGGGGCGAACCGATACGCAGCGTCACCGGTCCAGTATCCAGGGACGAAGACACAACAAGACCATTTGACAATGCGCTACCCGACAGCGGGCTACTGCACTGGACGAGACAGTAAAGACGGAACAAAGGAAACCTGCCGGTTTTATCACGGCAGTAGGTGTTACCACGCACGTGCGCTACTGCACAGGGGCCTTTTTGACGTGTCATCCTACTGCTCCCTGACTATTTTATGTATTTTATCGTGTTTGCAGCCTTCCTCTTCTCTTCCTTTTGCTGTGTACCCGCATGAAAACGGGCAAACTACAATGAAAATACGTCAGTTATTAGTAACGCACTGTCCCGTCGTCTTGCTGTGTCTTCGACTCCCCTGCTTCCCCGGTGCTTTTTTTGTTGCGAATCGAGTTTTACCCCTGACAGTAAAATCAGCAGGCACGGACGGTTGAAAACACTCTTGGAACGTTGCCCAAAGAAAAAGCACGTCATGTTATGAATACAGATAAGGATATCTCGAACCACCTAGGTTGTTATTTCAAGCATGCGGCATAACGACTCATATGGTTGAAGCTGAATGGCTGAATTTCGAAAATTCTTTCTGCTTCTCCTCTTAACTTTGCGCAGAAATGACGAACCTGGCCGCAATCCTGGCTGATCGCTACCCTGTTATTGCTTAACGAACAATCTCATAGCCCACTTTTGTATTGCCTCCTTGGCAAACAGGGTAAATTACAGGGGCTTTTTCGGTAAATAGAAAATTTTACTTAGCGGATAGCGTCCCGTAACTCTACGGCTGCGGATTACGGGGACCCTACTGCGCATGCGTGTGCTGGGAGGGAGAAGAGGTCGTCCATCTGCGGAACGAATGACCACCTGCCCAGTCGGCGCCCGGCACCCGCCGCAGTAGTGTTAGTAGATGCTATCCCCTATGCTAAAACTCTATAATAATGGAGTTTTAGCGCAGCGGGTGACCTACGCTAAGCTGACGGGGGTGGATCAGGAAACGTTCTGGTCCTTCCGAATGTATGCGTATGCGCACATTCATTTCGGGTACCGGCGGCGCCCTCCTCTACGCCCAAACCGCCACCCCCCACCCCATCTCCAACGTGCCATCGCGATTATGCGCAGTAAGGTCCTAATACCCGCCGCCGCTAGCGTAGCGTACGCTACTCGCTATGCTGAAATTCTATAGTGGCGAGAGATAACCAAAACAAAATTCGACTGCCTATGCCTTCTTCTGGCGCACATACCGCAGCAACACGTTCCTGCCTTATCTGAAGCGACGTCCCATGTCGGATCCGGGACAGCACCTCGCGTCCACGAGGGCGGCCGCATTTATGACGTCGGATTAGAGCGCGCTGACTGCGACTTCGACGCCTTCGGGCTCCCGCTACTCCGAGGCCTCATCATCGCAGTCCTGGTGGGCGCCCTAGTGCTCACCATAGCGTACGTGCGAGGAATGGTCTGGAGCGGTGCCTTGGACCACGAAGGGTCCACGCAGGCCGTGGCCCATCTGCACGCACCGGCTGACGAGGTGGAAGTGGTTCACGCGCCTTTGTTGAAGGAGGAAGCACCTATGCCCACCGCTGTGACAAGACGCCAGCTCCACGCTTCTTTGGTGAAGTTCTCCAGAACGACTGCTAATTCCGAGTGAGCACGCTGAAACTTTGTATGGGCTAAATGTCTAGCATGTAGAAAAGACATTAACCCGCAAAAACACAATGTAAAGAGAGTGCAAAATGTGTTTAATGACGTCATGATGAACCATACATTATCGACATTTTACGCAATCACTGGCGTTTTCAGAGAACCTTTGATTAAGTTTTCGGAAAGAATTTATATCTTGACAAGATATGCATAAACCGCATATGTTTTGCAGCGGCGCATAGAATAAACGATTTGAAAACTAATACAGACGTTATAAATAATGAGGACATAAAAACAAACTTGTCCATTTTTTTCTGGCTGAACCATTACAAAACCAAATATTTTGTAGGCAGGAGAGTAAGGAAATGCAATGCGCACACATTACCAGTCACGTTAGAAAACTCCTTTGTGCAACTACAAGTCGACATATTCTGATTTTTGTATCAATTATTTGTCGCTACTATCAAGACTTAGTGTAGAGTTGCATGCTTTATAGAAACAGCGGTAAACGTCGTTATTCACACTGCATCTAAAACAAAGGAATGCCCTCGTAATGGTTGCAGTTCCAAAGGCGAGAAAGCCGGCGATGAGGCGAGGGCAGGAGCCGGTACGCGGCCTGTAAACGTCACCTTGGTAACGGCCGACTCCACATCAGAAGCGGGCGACGACGTTGAGACGGTACCCTACCCCGAGCACCAAATGAGGCGGAGGATGGTATGTTACGCATGCATTCTTTGAACACTTGAATCAGTGGTCGAATCGCGCTCAACCAAACGCTGTGTGCGTTACTTTCACAGTCATGAAAATTTGAGTAACTTTTTCTTTTTTCCAAGCTTCAAACTAGCACAAAATACAGGGAATTCTCTACTGTTTTTAGAAGTACTGCTCTAAGTGTATACAGCAGTGGTTGTGTAACAACGGTTCGCAAAAGAATAATAGCGAAGTCGATATTGCCGTGTTAACCGGCCTTACTTACATTAGTGGCCTTGCGTGCGTTGAGAAATGATTTCTCTAGGAATAAATATTCGTAAGTTTGTTTTTACTGCTGCCAGTGCGATATACATAATTTTTGCTTCACCCAGGGCGCCCACATTGGGGGAATTTGGGCGGGAAAAACGGTACTATTCGGTATAGAGTGAAAACAATAAAAACAGCATTTCATGGGCAGAAACTCTCAAAACATGGAAAAAATATTTAAGATAGCCCCAAACAATTACACGCCGATTTTAACGGCCAGCGGAATGAGGAGAAATAATACATGTTTGCTTTCACCCCCCACTCGCATCACGGCCCACTAAGGTTGCCCTTTTACAAGGACGCAAGAATTCTGGAGCCTTTTCGCCGAAGTCAGCTTACCACTGAAGTCTGCTTACCATCGCGCTATTTAAGTACCTACATAAAAGAGCACTTGCTTTCACTATTGAAACACTTTTCTGCGCACTGAGCAGTCCATCAGTCCCACGCAGTTGGTTTATTCGCACATGTGTACGCTGCACACGCAGATGACAGCACCGAAGTGCATCGCAAGTCGCTATAGCGAGCGACCGCTCGTCGCCATTTGCAATTGCGGATGTAAAGAAAACGTTGGTTTGTGGATACGTCAGCGGATTCAGGAAGCATTATTGGGTAACCACTTTGCGATGACAGTGCGCATCGAAGGAATTCAGTACGACAGAGATCAAGTAAGCCATCGCCGAGGAATGAAAACTGACGGCTGCCTTGTAGCTTCGCGACATCAGCGATTCGCACGTGCGAACGCTCCCTAAGTTTTAAAGTGGCATTATACAACCCTCTGCACTCATGTTTCACATTTTCTTATTTTCATGTACAAAAAAGCTTCTCAGAAGCGCTTGTAGCCAAAATACATAGTGATCCGCGCCGCTTTTGTACACAGACGTTTCAAGATGACTGCATAAGCATTACGCTGATAAAAATCCGTCCTGGCAAAAAAAACTCAGTCGCGGAGAATTTATTGGCGTGATTTAGATGGGGTTGAAGGACTATCGTAAATTGGGATCACATTTTCCTGCACAGGACACAATGTAGTTATGTAAACCTCATTACAAAATGTTCGTTTGTGAGGACCGTGCTATCCGGCCTTTCGTTTACCGAAATGTCATGTTCGAAACGAGCACTACGGCGTATTTCCTTGCCAGTTAACAAACCATCGAATTAAAACTTTGCCAATCAACCCTGATAGTTTTTTAAAAACGTTCTTAAAAAATGCGTTAAACGTAAAAACGGATTGCACAATTTGTCCCCTGATAGTAACTAGCAATAAAGTTCGCCACTTCCCACTGAAGACACATACGCATAAACACAGTAATCATGCAAGGTCATTGCGCAATACAGCGATTCCTTTTAAATTCTTTGAACAACTCCACTTGTGGCGAGAATTCCTCTGAGCAGGTGAACCATGAAAGCGGCTACGCTCAACAACTACGTATTCGGTTCAACTGAAACCTGCTTTCCGCTACAGCCGTTTTTTGCGTTATTCTCTATTTCAAGCTGAAACATTCCCTCGATAGTACGCGAAGTTGCAATTTCTGCACACGACAGTTGCGGCATTGTAGTTAAGGTAACGTATATTTATACACTCGCTTACAAATTTTTCAGTCAGAAATAAGCCATCGGTTACAAATTTTTCAGTCAGAAATATCTTTTCTAGTAAACGGTAAGACAGGCAGGAGCAATAATGGCGCCAGAAAATATGAAGGTCCTTACCTTGTGCGGATTACAATCGAACCTTGATAACCTCATCTAGCAAACACTTCCTAAGAACAGTTTTTAAAAAGTGTCTATAATTTACACGCCCAGTCGCGTGCTTTTTTTGTCTAGCCTTATAGACAGTTCCCAACTGTCAACGGGTAGTTCAAGGTCGTATACGGCGTATAGGTCTGAGGGTGTCCGGAATAGCCATATTACTACAGGTTAAATTAAGCAGCATTTCACATTTCGAGTAAAGGGCATCAAGCGAGATCACGCATTTGCTTTGTCGCAGTGGCGTCACGAGTGCGCGCACTACTTCTACACGTACTGCAAGAGCATCCGCCAGGAGTGGTACTACAAGCCCATGGCGCACAGCTGCGTCGCCACCACCAGCGACCCGGTGCACGTGTGCAACAGGGGCGCCAACCGGTTTTCCAGCCTCGGCTCGTGCTTCACCTCGTGCGTGCAGGGAAGCCGTAATGCCGAGCCCTGCTACGAGTCCGTCCTGTTCGCCGAATGCGACCGGTACGCCCGATTTTTTAATTAAAAAAAGCAACATTTGATGCCTATCGTACGGTGAAGCACCACGCTGCCGAGTAATAAGAGAACCTGAGAACCTTAACACGTGCGGCAAAAACTGGACGCACACGCGTTATTGTTGACTATGAGTAAAGGGGTGCACGCAGCCGGACATAACGTCGTTCAGCTTAGTAGCACTCACTCCACCCCATCTATGTTTCAAATATTGAATTTTATTAGACTAAAGTTACTCAACAAGAGCATAGGTGCACGCCTAATGGAAATCGAGCAACTTGAGCATCAGCGTTATGATATTGCAAGCACGTGCAATGCAGCCTACTCACCAAAAGGCCACATTGACACTACTATTTCATCCAACTATTGCATCAATTCAGCCGGTCAAACATAAATTTAGTCATTCTTGTCATGGGGATTTGGCCCCACACAAAGAGATGGGGAAACAAAGAGCAATGCCGTTTCTCCTGCTCATATGTACGGCGGGCTCCAGTTCACACGCAAAAGAAACGGTAGACGCCGGCGCCCCATCCCAACGATGGCTTCCACATAGGTGGCTCCCGGCGGCGTCACACAGACCACCATTCACGTAAACTTCACCTAGGCGCGACGCTTACCTGCGGTATACCGACATGTCGGTGCCGTATACGTGAGAGATTCTCTTGTGCGGCACACACTCTGCGGGTACTGCATTCGCGTCCCTCGAGCATCAGTTAATCAGAGAGCGGCCAGGCAGCCAGTGTTCTCTCTTACGACCTGGAGAAACCTATACAACGTGCTGAGGAAACCAATGGCAAGATCAAGCAATTTTTTTACGTTACATGGGCAGTGGCCCACCCTGTGGACCACTGCTTTCCCGAACCAACCTCTTCGAGGAGCCAGCATTGGCAAATATGAATTCAGCTCCATATTTCAGGCAAACATAAAAAGCATATTGCAACGACTCTGGCGGAAGCTTTTACAGATACCTTACGATCATAAGAAGCGAAACTGCCAGAATTCAAGGCCGTGGTTAGCTACAGCCAGCCAGCATACACCACTGCGAGTCCTTTTCCGGATAGGCCAGAGCAGGAACGGTTTGGCCAGAGGAGGAACGGTTTGGTTTGGTTGGAGATACTACAAAGGAGATTATGGACGCCATAATGGAACGGTTGGTTTTTGGTTCCCTCTGCCGGCGCGGTTATCCCCATGACACAACTCAAGGCTTCAGGCTCCGATCTGGCAAGCCATGATAAGTTCCAAAGTAAAGCTGCTTGTATATGCTTTCTCCTTCCAACCGATGACATCCAGGCTGTGGAACCCGTGGATAAGTCACACTCTGCCGAAACCCCATCACGATGGGTATTATCCCCGTAGCCTTTCCTCAGGCAAAAAATACAAGTGGAATTGGCAAGAACTTACACATAGGCGAAGCTAGGTAACCTGGCTGCACAACATCGTGAGCACCTTCTTCAGAACTTAACCGCGCCGTGGTTACGCCGATTCTTAAACCTAGGAAAGAGAATGGTTTTCCTCCGCCCGATTTATCTAAATCAGTCCGCTGAGTACTCAGAGGGCCTGACTCGGCATCAACATCATTCAACTATCATTTCTGACATGAGAAACACTTTCACCACTTCTAGGCAGCTTTTACGAAGAACGTGGGAACACTGTAAAGGGACGATAAAGAGAAAATGAAACCTTGCTTCATTCAAACAAGTGACGCATTAGGATAACACTGGCACCACTTTAATGCAAAATAGAATAAGCTATATAATAAGAAAAGAAAAAAAAGAGATTGGTGATGCGCACAACTAGCTCATTCTCTGCGCCAGAACTTTCGCCATAATATGGGTAGCTGCTGCCGGTAGCACTTATAGGTTTCTGAACGAGGTGCTTGCACTTACATTTCGTCCGCTGCAGCGCTAGTCAACGCACATAACTTTCGTTTCAAATACGTACCCGCTCTTTATACGTCATCGCTGGCGTCATGAAACACGATTAGCGGGTGAATTGAAATTTGGCCTAAATTGTGTAATTTCGCCCCGAATGAAGCATCGTATTCTTCACTGAGGGAAAAACGCGGGGGGCACTATAAAACACATGTTTTCTGCGTTGTTTACCTAACGCCTTTTTTTAAGAGCGTCCAGACGTTCTGGCTTCCTCATATAAGTTCGAAGCAAAACTGCTGTTACGTCTCCGTCTATTGTATGCCGCGCGGTTATCTTGTTTGATAGGGCGAGTGTTTCGCCCTGTCGTTAATACACGAAAATGCTCTTTGATCCCAAGTTCTTCCAATCTAATCGACGGTTGCCAAAGAAATTGGCTCCAGCTCCAATCCACGGGGAGGAGGTGGATGGACTGCGAAGCCGTAAACGACAGCCACAACAATTATCCTTGCTGCGTCGGTTAAATTCCCGCACGTAGCTCTGCAAAAAATGAAACCAAAGACTCGGCCAGCCGTTATCTGGAATTCGCGGGGCGGCGTCTCGAACAAAGCAGCGCCGATATTTCTGCCGATCGTCTTTCGAAAACGGAGATGAGCGCCCCACGCGCCTATGGCGCCGTCTCTCTCGCTGCCTCCTCCTTACTCTTGTGTCATGTGTCGCACCCCAAAAACACCCTTCCCCTCCCCTGACGCCGAATACAAACCACTGTTTGTCTCTCTGTCCCGGCATGTCGACGTAAGCTTTGTCTGTAACATGTCGTACTCTCGCTCTGCTTCTCTTCAGGCCCAGGTTTAACCCTGGTGGTACCACTAGTTTGCGTGTGCAGCCTGGGTATTGCCAGTAGCCTGTAGTAGCCCGGGATGTTTCTTTGTGTAGCCAGTAGTGGCCTGGGAGGTTTCTGCTGACGAGTACACAAAAATGTCGCTGGCTGGTTAGAGGTATACTGCTTCGGAGTAAAAGAATGACATAAAGAGGCAGGCGATCGCATGGTAAAATGCGAAGGAATTTGTATTCGTATTCGCTGCGCACGTCGCACCCCTGACGTCTTCTTCGACACTTATGCCTTCTTCAAATTCTTTGTGGAGCGCAAGTACACTCCAATAAACTTTGTTTACTTGGAGAACCCTTCATGTTTCTTTGCTCTGTGACAATACTACAGCTCATTTACGTGCCAGTTTGTTGACTTTTAAAGAAAAGCTTTAATACTTTCATCTGGTGGTTTCACGGCAGATGCGCAATTTCAACTTTTGACAGGAGACACACCCCCCGGCGACACACCCCTCGAAGGACAATGCGTTATTCGCCGGGCCCACTTTCGGCACTGCTCACAATTCCCTGTTTTAGGTGAGGAGCACCTTAGGACCTCACAATGTCCGTCCGCGTCCATGCGCATTGTATTTACAATCGCAAAAAATCGCACAGACACCGGCATGATTCCAGCCTGTGTCTGGTAGGCCACACAGTTAGTGTCACTCGTCTTATCCAGTGGGCTATGACTGTGAGTTAGTACCCGAGAGACAAACGGCTTACTCCCTCGCCTGTACTTTTGCGGAGTACGTTAATACCTCCCAATGTCCAATGTCCCATCCGTGCGCACATCACCACCAAGCGAAAATGTGTGCGGAAATAACCTAAAAAGGGCACAAGAAAACTCCAAAACACTCAAAACAGGCACAAGCATAACCTAGCAACGAGAAAACGCAAAAAAACACTGGTGTAGTCAGGTTGCGATCAAGTTGTAATAAACAGTGACTGCATCTAACTACGGTAGATGGCGCCACGCGTAAACACGAGATGGCGCCGCGGTGCCCCGCGTATTTAAGCGGGTTCCGGAAATCACGCACCCTTTTCCCGCCATGGACGGGAACGAACGTAAGGAACGTCACGCTGCTGCTCAACGTCTACGAAGACAGCGAGCTTTCCCGAATACGAAAGCGCGGCAAGCGGATGCAAAGCAATTACAATGACAAGCGGATCCGTAGTTGCGAGCGCGGGAAGCGGCGGCAAAAATGGCAACATCTCCACTCCGTGGATGACGGCGAAGGTGCGGAGTACGGGAACTCGAAATGATATGCAATTCGCGCCCGAGTGACATCCGATGTGCTCCCCGACCGTCATTCGATTTGAGACGTGAGTTGCAGCTTCATATAGGGAATAATCAAGGTTCAGCTCACGGCCCAGATCGTATGACAGTCGGGGCAGAAATCGGATGTCACTCGGGGCGCAACTTGGATGTTATTTTGAGTCCCCGTACTCCGCACCCTCGCCATCATCCATGGAGTGGAGATGCTGCCATTTTTAGTCGTTCTGCTCATCCCGAGCGGCGGCCGCCCCCGCCGCTGCGGTCGATCAGCTGATCAGCGGACCACCCCAACAGCCTCCCGCGCATCTGCCACTGGGTCGTCTCCGGCTAAGTGACGTCTCATTCGTGGCGAAGAGGAACGGTGCGTAAGCCTGGCCAGCTCCTGTGAGCGTTGCATGGGTAACGAAGACGAGACGTGGTCGGCAATGCAGCCACATCAAACGTTAAGCCCGCGAAAGGAAGGCTTACCCAGACTAAGCCAAGCTTTTGCTTGGCATATACAAGGTTAGCTTAGCTAAGCCGCAGCCATTTTTTGTAGGTTTAGTGGGCCGCACACTACACAGGAGATTATGGACGCCATAATGGACGCCTCCGGAATAATTTTGACCACCTAGGGATCTTTATTATACGCCTAAATCTCAAACAAACGATCGCTTTCGCATTTCGCCTGCAGCATAAATGCGCTTGCCCTGGCCGGGAATCGCAGCCGCGTCCTTGGGCTTACCAGCATAACGACGTAGCCACTGCGTTACAGCGGCGGATCAGTTGATGGAATAACCATGTCAAGCTGACAGTAGCCAAAAAGCCTACAGAATCAATTTTTCACACATAGGGAAAAACATGAAGAAAAACAAAACTTCGGGCATTGTACTTGACTACTTTGTGTTTAAGGCCGATTTTTGCGAAGCAGCCACAGAGCTGCGTAGTGTTTTGTAATCACAGAAACAGCCAATAAAATATGCCTGTTATTCTGCATATCAATCACTCCGACAATTATTGCGACATTGCAGGGAGGATGTTACGTCGACCTGGTGGTTCTTCGACGGCCGCCGTTGCGTTCGCTGGAAGTTCCCCTTGGGGAGCTGCCCTTCCGAGAACAGCCCCGTTTTTCTCTCGCGGGAGCAGTGTGACCGCGAGTGTCGCCGGACCAGCCGCAATGGAACAGCAGGTGGTGCCGGATCGAGCAACGCAGGAATGGGCTGCGAGGCTCCGGTTTCCGCCACGTGCAGCCCCAGACAAATAAGGCACGTTATTCGGCATAAGGTGGGAAAAGCGAATGAAAATGGGAGTTCGTCTTGTAATCAACTTTACAAGAGATTAATCAGAGCGCTGAAATGACCGAACAAGCTGTACGAGGTGGTTCGATGATAATTGGAACACTTTCAAAATTTTCCTGAACTAACCGCCGCTCTGTTCGCGGTCAAACGTCCCATGAAGGTCGCACTGTTTGTGGTCTATTTTGTTTGACTGCGGAAACAACGACGGTACTTAATTGTTTACTCTTAAAATAAATAAACGACCTGAGAGCTAGTGCAAGCTTATCTTGGAACGATGGCACCACCTGTGGCATGCAGAGCAAGACGGATGATGTGGATTCACGTTCCTTCTAAGGCAGGAAAAGCCAAATCGGGTAGCCGACGATCAGAAAGCGTTGAAACGGGTTTTCAGATCGTCGCTACCTCATTTGGCTCTTTCCTACGGTAGAATGAGCCAAGTGAGCTAGCAGACCATCAGAAAATGTGGAAGTGGGTAAGGAAACAAATTCAACGTTTATTGGCAACGATGAATCATCAGAATATTCTATTATGGTAGGTATCAGCTTTAATAATGAAACTATTTGTGATCATCGTAAATAGGCACGAAAGGAATTTTCTGATCGTCTGCTTCCTCATTTGGCTCCTTCGTTCCGTGAATCCCCATCGTCTGTTTCGCTCCGCATATCCCAGCGGCGCAGTCGTTTCAAGGTCAGCTTGAACTGGTTCGCAAGTCCAAATCGGCCAGCATTATCCCATGGGCGAAAACCGTTATATATTTTTAGAATGAGCAGGTGAGTTCCGTTATTGCTCCCTGTGTCAAGCAAAATAAACAACTAAATGCGACCTTCGCGTGAAATTTTAGCGCGAGCAGAGCGGCGATTCGCTCAGGAAAAGAGTTTAAATTGTTCCAATTATCGTCTTACTACCGTGTATTTTAGACAGTGAGGCGATGGACGTAATGTGGTATCCTTCGGTGCAGGTAATTCAAATTTCGCGTGGGTGCTGCTGAGACCAAAGCGTCGATCCGGCAGGACATCTCAACCGAGAATCACCACATACCCACCTCACGGAAACACAATATAGTGAACAATCTAAGCAACGCAGTCGATTTCTGCTCCGCCTGAGAACGAAGCAAGAAGTCTAGCGTGCTCCGCATCAGCCGTACTAAAGATAAAGTTAACAATAAGGGTGTTACTTGATTTCCTCCGTGGAGATTACTTACAATTCACAATTTGCAGGTTTAACTCATTGAAAAATACCTTGACTATAAGGCTAGGCATAGTGGACGGATACAAAGTAATATATACCACCCGGGGCCGTTAGACGTGAGCTGCAATCTCGACCTATGGGCGTTTTCATTTTTTACGAAGAGGACCACCTGAAAAGAACACACGTTCTTACGCTGAACAACACAGCGCCTTATCCACTGTGGCAGCGTGAAGTGTACTGTGGGTTTTTTTCTGCTTGATTCGAGTAAGAGGCTGCAGTACCGACAAGAGCGCCCACGGAAGACTGGAAATGTGTATTGTCAAGATTGGGCTTTGTGCAGGATTAAGCAAGTCCAATAGTTTTCATAATAAACGTGACAGACGTCCCGATATATCACCCGGAGGAAATTTTAAAATTCGCTTAAGTCAAATAGCTGGACAAAAACATCTGCCACCAAAACGAAACCCTTCATAAAAATGCTGTAATCTGTCAGTAAAAAGAATTCAGAGATACTGACACTCTTCAGGAGAGAAAATGCAAAACATTGCATTTTGTTATAAGCTTTCTCATCTTGTGTGTCTAATGGTAGCTCAGTTATGCCTATGTTATGTACTCTTGAAACGTCTTCGCCATCACAGTGTGACGTATAATCTTCATGCCCTTACGGTTGCGCTAGTGTCGGGAAATGATGGTATCATCCAAAAGGGACACCTACAGATTTCTCGCCGAGCAGTATTTTGCGGCGTTCCCTTGTACTTCTATCAGGCTTACTTGCGTAGGCGACCACGGCGCATAGCTACCGCTGAGGGATCCCCTTCAAAGTGCATCACAATAAATGAACCACGGACAGAAGAAACGTATCCAGTAGTGCGATTTAGGCCTCTCAAAACCATATTCATGATTTCTTTCCCTTATGGCTATTTTCTTCTGCATCTTACTGTCACTCAGAGGTCTGGGTTTGCTAGTCGCCTGCATCCTATGCTGGCATTGTCAAATTACACCTGCAAGCCTCGATCAGTGGGATAGTGTCTTCTCAGTCCTTATCGCCTTGGTCCTTTTTAACGCATTTTCTTGTTTCTTCCTCAGCTTTCTCACCTCTGCTCATATGATGTACGCGCAGATGTGCGCCGCTACGTTTGTAATTAACATGCGGAAAGTTCTTTGTAGGCCTCATTACAAGTTTATAACACACGTGCATTTGCCTATAACCCCAATGGATTGAGTAGTCCCCCGTTGACCACAAAATTGCGAGCGAACGTCCCCGTTTGAAGGGTCGTGGGTCGTCCTGCCCTTTTGTTAAATTATTTGCATCGCACCGCCAACAACAGTGCGATATTCAAGGTCATCACTGATAACACACCTGTAAACCCAGGATGTGGCGATAACGAAAGGAGGTCCCATCACGGGATCTGATGCCCGGCTTTAACAGTCAAACTTAGCTGGCTTCCTCATTGGTACCTGTGTCAGGAAACCATACTTATACCCGGTCTGTGGTCAGCATGAAGGGAAGCTACAAGATTGAGACGGCTGAAGTCATTCAGTGGCATCGCAGTAATGGGGCTAACGTAAGCAGGATGGCACGGCATTTTGAGGCAGAAAGGGAGCATGTGCGAGAATGGAATGCAAAGGACCCATTGCTGTTCAAACAATTTAACGAGAATAAGTTGAAGAGAGTGATGCAACGAAAGACCTATTTTTAGGGACGAGCTTGACTACTTCATTAATGACCTTTTCTAAGCGTTTTGTTCATGTTCTTGTGGTTTTTTCGTACATTCATAAAAAAAAACTGCCGAGACTTCTTTTCACTCCCACTAGGTGTGGTAAAAAGTGGCCGTTAACTCGCAGTCTTGCGGTAGTACTGAAGAACCAAAGATCGACCATGGTGTAGAAGATGCGTGTTATAATCACGTTAAGCCGTCCCAAGGCGCTCGTCTTGTTCCATTGGTTACCGCTGTTTTGATTTCCGTTAAATATGCACCAGCAAGCGCAAATCGCCGTCTCTACCCAGAAAGTTCACCATGGCGCGTTTCCCGGCAGGACTCAGAGATTCCCAATGATGTTTGTGGCTTGGCACCCCTCACGCTAGCTTTCTTTCGCGTCTGCACAATCCACGCTTTCGAGTTTTATTCTTGCTAACACAATTTTTCCTAATTATAGACTGCTTTTCCGTAAAAAACGATCACTGAGAAAGAACACTTACTGACTTGGGCTTTTTTTTCTGCGTGCGCAGGTACCCGTACTTCGCCGACATGCGCGCAAAAGGCAGCGCTCGTTGCGTTAGGGTGTCGGCATCACTCTTGCTCACCCGCAGGTGCCTAGTTGGATCGAACCGGTTCTCGTCGCTGGCAACCTGCAACCGCCTTTGTGCTGAGCCACGGAAGCCCCTGCAGTGAACACGCGACACTAATCCAGTGTTTTTTGAGTCAATTCACGCTCTCGTTTGTGAACAAAGCGGAGTTTTCGAGACGTTTAAATAAACCAATGAAAGAATTGAGCCATAATAAAAGCATCAGAAATCTATCATTTCATTCCCCGCACTCCTCCTCTGCATCTCCTTAATGATGAATGGGTTATTTTAATCATAATTTTAAATATTCAAAAATAACTTTTTGAAACGTTCTCGATTAAATCGGATATCCTTTGTAAGAACCCAATGACCAGCGAGACTTGCTGCACCAACAAAACGCCAACCGCTTCTGGCCTCGGCACCTCCTATCGAACAATCCTTGCCGGGCGTACTGCCGCAGGCTGCCGAGGTTTTTGCATGCAAGGCATTAGCTGTAGCTGCACTGACTTTTGATTTTATAGCCAATTTGCAAGCATTCAACCCTCGACGTGGATGGTAACAACCTCACGACGTGGTCTGCCCATCCTGACGTCACCTGCCGAGGATGTGACTTGGCTGTCCGGCCCCCTATGAAGCTCGCGTGCATAATCACGGGACAATGCCCCCGTATGTATACTGGATAACACCAATGTCGCTTGCATTCTTCGTGCGCTCTCCAGTTTGGCAGTACTTAATCTGACCCGTCCCCTCCCTTCCATCCTTCTAGGCCTGTGTTCCAGCCCCTTCCTAATGCTGTTTGTAAAAACTTTGCGCTAACTGGAACAGACAAGTCGAAGTAATAAGAAATTAAGAAATTTGTTGCCAATTTATTACCGCTGCGTAAGCACGGACCCGTTTTTCCCCTTCTCTTAAGACAGCTTTCAGTTCTACGAGACACCTTTGCTTGCTTTTGGACTAATGCTTTTCTTGAAGAGCGCCAAGCACTACGATGACATTCGGCGGTGGGCGAAGCATCCCGTATTGAGGCTCGCTGCATCCCCAAAACGAATGGCGGGGCCCGGTAGGCGGGGGCGCGTGATTCCAAACGCTTCGCTGCACAGAGCACCCACGTGACACGTGTGATGTCGCTGCGCGCGCTATTCTTTTGAGCGCCTGCTAAACGGAAGCCGCCGTTCTGGCTCTGTAGCCTTGACGTAGCACTGAGTATTGGCGCTTGCGGCTTAGGTTCAAGCCCCAGCACGTCGATCTGTTTTTTTTATTGCCTATTTTATTTCTACATTTCATTTTTTTCTTCTAAACTGAAATGTACGGGTCGTTTTTGTTAGTAATGGTGATTTGGTATGTTTTAGGCCGCTTTAGGCTTGGGGCGCAGCCTATAACCTCGTTGAAATACGGTTCTCCATCGCGCGAACAGACATGTCATGTGGATGCTCTGTGCAGCGAAGCGTTTGGAAATACGCAGCCGGGGCCATCCCCCAGTGTTTTCTTTTTTCATTTTTTTTCTACAGACATCATATCTTTGCACATGGCGCGCATTCTTTCCGCAGCCTACGGTCCTGCGCTCTCCGCTGTCCCCAGCCTGATCCAATAAACGTGAGCGGAATAGAAGCCTTCGCCTTCTTAAAGGACGTCCATTCAGACAGATATGGTAGGTTTAAGGCTACTATTTTGAACGTCATATAAATATAAAGCACCCAAGTCCGAAGAGCGAGAACATGAAACATCGGATAAATCAGGAGTGCCATTCTCTGTTTTCTGTGGTTAAAAGACGTGCTTTTGCAGCCGTAAAAGAGCCCCTCAGTGGTACACCATACATCTCTACAAAAGTTTATGGCGTTACAAGTAACGTGTATTTCAAACTAGAATTAGCCGCATGAAACCTAGATATTCTATTACCAATGCTTCGACGTCATTATGTACGTGAACCACGCAGAAGCATCAACTAAAAGAATGAACTGCGTTGTGATGTCAGCGCCACCGAGCTACCAAGGGCAGTCGCTTGTCAAGAGGGGTGGTATAGCACATACCCAATCAAGGGTTCGGCCAAGCAAAAGTGAAAGTGAAAATCGAGCGAGATGGAAAAGTAAAAGTTTTATTGTCTGGGGCGGCGGGATTGCCCTGGTGGGGAAGGAGGGTGGTTTGTAGAGCCGGAATGACTGGAATGCTATCACGGGTCAACGTTCTGCGGCTTGTACAAGTTGTCACTAGCAAAAAATTATTTGAGTCAGTGGAGATGATTCTGAAGTTTAAGGTTTCGTAAAGAGCGTAGGCGTCGTCAAGAGAGAGGTGTGCAAGAATGTTCATAACAGGAGTCAGTCCAGGTTATCACACCAGCTTCTATAGATAACTGTTTAGTTCATATTCAGTAATTATTTATAGTGTGAAGAGTCTACTAGAACGCGTTACAAATGTCCTTTAGCGTCTGCAAGTGCAGAAACAAGTTCCAATACAGGCTCGAGACCAGTCGTGAAGTGTGTATAGTGCCATATCGAATGATATAGATTAGGCATCCCTGTAAGATCACAATAGAGGCAGCTTTGGGTGTGAGAGCTGGCTCCGTTGGACAATTTGTGTACCTCATGACAGGTTAGTGCCGTGTTGGCATATATATTGCCAGCCCGTCCCCTCCCAAGCATGTGAGCGTCTCCACCGGGCCTACTACACATACTTCTGTGGTATCTTGTAGCCTCCTGCGTCTCGCGGCCTTGGAATCCCTCAGGCAACGTTGCCAGTCAGGTCTCAGCTAACAGAAAAGAAGTTTCTCATTTGACTACGGGGATCTGCAAAAAGTGGTTGCGCATTGAACTTCATTTTTACGAATAGCTGGCGACGATCATCATCATCGGTTTCATCCGCACCGACGGAGCGGTGGCACACGTAATCTCCTTGCACCCGTGCCAGTTTCTTTAATGCCCTCATTCGAATCTGCCGTGCGCTCTCCCCTTCCTCACTACAGCTTGGCAGCCGGAGGACCTCGAGGTCGATGAGATGCTGCTGAAACCCGGGAGCTAACGAAAACATCAGTCTCATCGAAGCGCGCAGCCCCGTAAGCCCTGTGAACAAAAGCAAAGCCTGCAACCTTGGCCCCAGAAACCCCGGCCGCCAGCTGACCGCAGTGGATCAGCTACATAGATGCCGCCGGAGTATCCGCGTGCTACTGTCCGACGTACAGCTGAAGCCAGAGCTAATGTACAGCATTTGCGAAACCGCTCATGATCCGGGCCGCGCTAGCACCGAAGCTCCGTAGCACGCATGGGCCAAACGTTTATTCACGCTATAGAAAAAAACGGAACATTGTTAAACGTTCACCTTTATATATTTCACTGTTCATTCAACATACTTTTTCAATTTGTGTTTCTCCTAAAGTATTTTGTATATAGTTTTTGTTACAGTATTTTCATCGTCACAGCTTTATTGCGTAGTATTCCTCTAATCGAAGCGCAGCTCTTTCAGCCTCGGTACTTTCTGAGCCTGGTGGTAGTTTCGACATCGCATGCCTGGTTGGATGTAGTAAAAAACACGGCGGTGCCCCGCCAGGGAGTAAACCTTGCACATTTGCTCCTTACCCGAAATTGAAAGTTTAAAGGAATGTTTTGAACTATTCTCCATAAAGTATTGACTCGTTGCAAGGCAGTGCGATTGTATGCGTAATTTATGCGGAGTTTATAAGTAACATAGCAAACGTGACTTCTGTGTATCTGTTACGTGCTGGTGGTTTATCGTGCCAAGTTTAGTTTTTTTTTTTTTATTGCGAAAGTTTGCTCTGCAGCATAAAACGGTGGAGGCGAATGTGTTTAAATGTATGTAAACAGGAAGTTTTCACTGATAAAGTCTAAAAGGCTCCGGTGATACGGCCCAAAGAGCCAGCGTCTGTAGTCAGGAGGCCGGCCTGGGTTGAGTCCCACACTATGTAGTACTTGCTGTCGGGAGCGTTGGAGGCCACGGCAAATCCACAGAAGATGGTGAATGTCTGCGGTCGATGCCGACGTGGTGCAAAATGGACATGTCCGGCCAAACGGAGCCCGTCGATCCGGGGGCCAGGTGTGGGTGACCGCTGGTGTAAGAGCAGCCCCGACGCGAATCCTTCGTAGCGCCACCTCTTCACGGCGGGTGAGCCCACCAGGGAGGTTTGATCCACACGGTGGATCAAACAGCTTGGCAGCTGTGCGAAGTAAAGGTAGTGGTAATGCAATGTGCCCCTTCTTGAGACCCGTGTTCAATTGCCGTATGAAGTAAAATATGTTTGGAGTGCGGAGCAATTTAAGGCCACTTCTTGTTGATGATGATAGAAATCTCCAGGGGTGAGTGCTTGGCAGTACGGGCGCTTAGGAATTACGTGAGGCTAAAAGCGATTGAGGAATGGCTGTGGTGAGTAGGACGTATTAGTGACGATGTCGTAGAGAAATATTTCTTGGGATCTGTTAGACAAGGACGAATGTGTAACGTGATCTTTTGGTGTGTGTTGCCTGAGTCGCGGTTTCTTCTGCTTTTATTAGTGAATGTTGCAGTAATTGGTGGAAAAAGAATAAATGACAAGGAATGAAAGCAAACCCGAAGTTACAATATGGGAGCGTGTCGAAGTGTCTTCCGCCGGAAGATGTTCAAACTCAAGCGAACAGACGGATATACCATGCAGCATTTAAAGAACCATTGATTGTAATCAGCGCCAAAGCCGGAACAAAAGACAACGAAGAAATGCGAACAAGACGTTGGAGTAGACGATCGTGTAACAGCACGCTGCGCCAAACGACGAACAAACGACAGCAGGGTCAGACGCAAATACCGTGTAGTAGTTAAGGAGTAATTGGTAAGCATGGCCAGGCTTTTGCTTTTACAGCTTTTAAGCGCACTTCAGAGCCCCGAGAAATTTTTATTCAAGCTTATCTTCACCTGACAGCTAACTTGAGTTGTTAAAAAAGTCGTTATTATTGGGTAATTTGCGATTTCTTTAGAGTGCCCTTTCAATTCACGCTCCTATTTCTTCTCTGGAAATTAAATTAAACGTCTGTTCTTCCACTGAAGCGCCACCAACACTTTGGCCCTTGCCAATGCCCCTTGTGGGAAGGTGTTACGCATCTAGGGCATAATCATCATCATCATTAACGCTGCTCCACAAGCTCTACTACTGCCAAGCTCGCGCAAGCCGCAAGGAACGCCCCGGAGCAAGAATTTCAACCCTCTGCCAACTCGCCCTGCTGACTCTATTAGACGACATGCCTGTTCCCCAAACGCTCACTGCCGACACTGGAACTATGGAATCCTCATTAGGATGGGACGATGCATCTGATGAACTGCTCTCCAAAGAAGGCAACAGCGGGTCCGTTGCCGGCTTCGTGGGTTCGCCAAACACTTCTGTCTTACGCTCGGACGACCCAAGCCTCTTCGAGTACTTGCGCCAAGAACCCGAGGCACCACCAAATCCTTTCTCGTCCCAGCTCCAGCAGGTAGGTTGCATTGGGGGCCTTTCAGGTATTATGTGTTTTCGATTGGCCTATCTCAATTTCTATAATTCTGCATAATCGTAAGGCTTTGCAAAGCAGAAACTGTGTGCCTGTCTTTTATTTAGTAGTTATGGTTACCTTTATGCAAAGCAACAATATTGCGAAACACGGGCTGGCAGCGACCACCTTTATTTTTTAAAAGTCAGATATACGTTGCCAAACCACAAGATATTTGGAGATACAGTAGACTCTCGATAAACGGAACTTCAAGGGACTGGAAAAATTAGTTCTGTTTAACAGGAGTTCCGTTTACTGAGAGAGATGTTCTAAGGTGCAAATTTAAGTGCGTACACACTTCTAAGGGCATTTCATTGAACTCTAACCACTATAAAGTGACTAGCTAATAGTTTTCAGAAAGCAAGAAAACTACAAGAAGCGTAGGCACAGCATTCACAAACTTGATTTGGCAACAATGAGTCACTGTGCACTACAAAAAGCGTCAATTATTTTTGTTTGAGTCCTTGCAACTCCATCTTCACGGAGGCTAGAGGCCTCAACTTCGCGAGTGCTTACGAGCCACCGAATTTAGAAGACGGCAACGCGGTAATGAATTGCGAAAAGTACCACGATGGCACGAATGAGGCGGCAGGAGGTGAGCCCTGTAGCCTCGGCGTCCAGAATCGAGACCGAACTACTGGAACAAGAACTGCGATGTTGCATTGGTTGCGCTAACACGGCTAACCACTTACGAGACGAGGCTTACGAGGCCAACAAGGCTAAAAAAGCATGGAGGAAGAAAAAAAAAGAACGCAACAGCCGGAACCGCAACAAGCTGACTCTGATGCCAGTGGATTTCACAAGAAGTTCCATTTCTGGTTCCGTTTACTCGGTGATGCGAAAATTTTAGTTCCGATCACCGGGAGTTTTTTTACGTTATCTGAATACAAAAACAACCTAATTCCAGGCAACTGTTCCACTGAAGCGGCAATTCCGTTTAAGCGATTTCCATTTATCGAGATTCCACTGTACATTAGGAAATGTTAACCGTTTTCTGCCACCCAGCATTGTGAGCGAAACCAATTTTGGGTGCTATGTAAACGTGTGTGAAAAAAAAATATCTCATGAGCCGTAGTTAATAACACGAACTCTATACGGTCCTTGCTTTTTAGTCAAACAAATGTTATCCAGTCTGACAGTTCGGTTGCAGAAACGGTACACGCTCCGAGAGTTCAGTGCTACGATAAGGCTTTTAGTAGTTTTTGTTGCTGGGAAAGTTGTGTTTACGTGGGTTGATCGTACTTGTCGAGCTATTGTTTTGACTCCTCATTGCTACATGGCGCGGCACCGAGGGTGGTTAAGTGTTGCACTCTAAAGCAGCCGCGAACATTATCATACTTTAACTTCGTTGCTTTTGTTGAGGGTCCAATATGAAATCACAATATTTTCCCTACGGCGCCACGGTTCAACGATCGGTATTGTCATCTTGTAGTCATCACTGAAACACCGTCCGTAAACAAGCTAGCAAAGAGTATCTACGTACTTAGCGCGAACCTATAGCAAATATTTAGGAAGGACAACGGGAAAGAGCCAGGTAACGCCACGGTTAAAATGTTTACTAATTGATACGTGTTAAAAGTGATAAAGTATTGCGTATACAGTAGTTGGTGCGCATAAGGCAGAGGTTGGATGGTTAAAGACGAACAAAAAAAAACCTCGGGGCTCCTAATTCTGCTTACATGCTTTATATGCGAAAGCCGCACGATACTTATTTTAAACAGATTTATTGCTGCTATACCGCATTTGCACCTTAGTCTTCGCTTTCGCTTTCTTTTCTTTCGGCCGTAATTACATAGACCAGGGTGTTTTCTGTTACACTGTGTTTGCAGCTATTTCTTCTCTTTACTTTTTCCGTCTTGCGGCACGAATTACGTCAGCAACCAGACTGCCACAAGCCACTGCTTTTCTAGAACCACTGTTCTTTGCATCTGATGTTTACCTGCGCTACCGCACGTAAAATGACGTTTAGGTGTCACGACGCACGCATTACGGTAAACCTTTACGTTCTTAATATATGCTTTTCCACTTGTAATTCGAAGCTTTGTAATTTGAAAATTTTAAGTTTTGAAGTTCGAAGCTTTTAAAAATGTAAAAATTTTCATTTGGAATTCGGAGCTCCGTGAATATTGCGAAGCTCCTTATTCCCGAGCGATTCTCCAACAGAGTTCTTTTACGCAGAGGGGAACAGCTGCATTTTTTCCACCTCTGGCAACGTGGGGAGATCGCTCAGTGGCAGCGAGCTAGCCTGTGCTCGGCTGTCCTCCGGTTCAAATCCCGTCCCTACGATGGTGGCCAGGCTGTACCCTGAAAAGAAGCCGCGTTTGACCTTCCGTTGTTGCAGATGTCGTCGCTATACAATATATTTCGCTGCACTCGGCATGAAACTTCCTCTGTTCTCTGCCTACCCCGTATTTCACACTCCCCCCTCCACTTCCCGTCTCATTCGCCCAGCGATAAAGGCTATTTAGGTTTGCTCAATTCAATTTTCGCGCCTTTTCACTGTTCGAGTGCCCTCTCTTGGTACGGTTTTGTTACTGTTGGGTGTGGACACGTCCTCAAATTACAGGCTCGCGCGCGAACCTTTTTGTTGATATTTCGCCAAAACACTGCTTTAGAGGGTTTGTTATTGGCTATCCCGAAAATCACGCCCACGTATATTCTTAACTAGAACAGTAGTAGCAGTCGCGCGTGTGACTTCGCAAAAATGTACCTAATATTTTCTTTTTGCTGAACAATGTGACCATATGAAGCATCCGGTAGTAGATTTAGTAGTTTACAAAGGTTTTCCAGGTATCAAGTTCTTGTTCAAGCAAAACCTTTAAGCCGGGCGGCTGAACCGACAGAAATACGGACATACACAGAAATAAATTATTTTCCCTACTGAAAAAGGCTGTGCTTAGGATGCTTCTTCGTTCCATTACCTTTACATTTCCTTGGTGGCAGCGAATGAGCCTGTCAACCCCGACAGCATTTTCCTTTGTGCTGTTTTTGTGGAGTTCCTCGCGTGAAGGCTCAAATTGAAATGCCTGGTTTTCCGAGTGCACAGTTTTAAATGCGTATTTCCATATGTTAAATGATAATCGCTGCTTAGATGCACAACTGTAATTTACCCATCTCGTTCTGACTATTTATTTGTATTACATAATGTCATCTACGAGCTCAATTAGTGGAGATTTTGTGATTTCGTAAATTGACTTTCCCTTTTAATTTCTGTTTTAGTTTCAGCGACGGACGATGGTTGCGAAATTTGGCTATCAATAGCCGCATTCGGGGCTTTTGGCTTCCCTCGGTTACGTTTACTGGCGATTTACATTTAAACTATTACAACGATTAAGCAAAATAGCAAGGTTGCACTCAGCGCGTTTGGGTGCTCCGCAAGTACTTTTACGCATCAACAAGCCCAGGCTGACGTTCGCAGTGCTGATACATTTTTAACGTTGCGAAGTGCACGAATGTTCGGTCGTAGCTGAGGCTGTTGGGTTTGCCCGATTGCGGATAAAGTTTGGTATACCAGCGAGAAAGTGTAGTTGATGCTCTCATGCTCCTTTGCCGACACTACTGAAAAGCAGAGGGCACACAGCTTCCTGTTACGGAAAAAATTAAACAACACAGTTTTTCCACGACCACACAGTGATCCAACCCATGCTAACGTGCCTCTCCGAAAAAGCCGCATCGAAGCGTCCCTTCTTCGTGCGGCGGCGGGAACCATTCTGATGGAAAGCTAATGAAATGGATCAGCTTTAGAGCGCTTGACAATATCCTGTAACTATTAGCAGAGCCAACAACACAACACATCTGACTAGACTTCGTTTATACGAATGTTTCCACTGCGAACAACAGCAAAATATTGAAGGCAACGAGGCAACCTCAAGAAAGAGCAATGGCAGGCTCCGGACTCCGATGCCCTTATGCATTCCAGTAATGCGGGGAGAACCGATACGCAGCGCCAAGCGTTCCAGTATCCAGGGACGAAGACACAAGACGATTTGACAGTGCGCTACTCGACAATGGGCAACTGGACTGGACAGTACAGTGACAACGGGACAAAGAACTACCATTTTTATCACGGTATTAGGTTTTACCACGCACGTGCACTCCTTTACAGCGACATTATCACATGTCATCCACCCACACAGCGTATTTTTAAAGCAAATATTTCTACCTTTACCAGCCAACGGTTCTTTCGCGGCGTGCTCGACAATAAACTCCCAAAGCGGTGGAGGTGGCAAGAGGGGGCGGGACCGGAGGTTTCGCTCACAGAGCTTGCTGCAGATGATGCGGCGAATTCAAGCAGCGTTCCCCGTGCCGAAGCGCCTGCTCACCGGCGGGCACGTCGACGGTAAGCCTGTGTAGCCTGCTTTAGCGACATGAAAGCAAAGCTTAGTCTGCTTTCATGAAAGCAGACCATAAAAGCAGACCTTAGTCCCCCATCCCTTGCATCACGCCGTAAAGCTTCCCGCTTATGTCTTTTTCACAAGTTCTACCACCATGCCTTCTTACAAAATGCATTCATAATCCGTCCACATCACATTTCACAACGTTTGGATCACGCCATCAAAGTCGACATTCCTTCCTGCAGCACTAACTACTTTTCGCAGTCTTTTATGCCACGTACATCGAAGGAATGGTTTGGCCTTCCAAACCGGACAGCAACCATTCGAGACTTCAACCTTTTTAGGAACGCAATAGCTAACATTGTATGACCAGAAACGTGCTGAGTGTATAACTATTGTTCTGTTTTTGTTCTTGCGTTGTGTTGTTATTTTTACCGTTTCTCCCTACCCACTCCCCTCTGTAATGTCTTTTGACCTTTAGGGTAAAAACCAATAAAATAAATACATAGCGACGCTTATTTTGGGCCTGTTTTGGCGCAGCTTCCCGTCCATTGCGCGCTTCCTTCCCAAGGCTTGATTAAGTTGCTCGACAGCCCCTCCTGGGTAACAGGGACCCGACGGAATGAAGTGGTGGTACGGCAAAGATACGCTAAGGATTGGTTTGCAAGGCGGGAAAACAAAATATAGAGACTACATACAGACATCTGGCCGCTAGAGAATGGTATCTCTTACCAACGGCTTACCACGAATAGACTACGTTTTCTAAATTGATGAATACCAATTCGGTTGTGTTTTAAGAGATATTACAATAGGCGGAAGGAGCAACTAGTCCTGATAAATAGCGATTATAAAAGTTCCCTAAGCTTTATCGCAATTCTCACACTTACTAAACTAAACAGTTTAAATGGGTATAAATGGGAACCACTAAGTTCATATGCCAAATTGCTTCGGTGCCTGCGCTTCTGTCGCGCGGTGGTTTAGCCCCTAGCTAGCACATCAGGATGGCTAGGTTCCGCTGTCTCCCCTCTCGAATAACGCTCCTCTCGGTTTTCTTTCTGCCTACGCACGGCCGGGCCACAGCGTCGGCATCCGCCACTATAGCCCGGGTATGGCCTACGCTTCTGCGTTCGGTGAGCTCCTACCACGAATCCCACCAGCGGTTGGCAGAATCTCTGGTTTCATTCTTTGTAAAGCCACGTTGGTGTCGTGTCGTTAACACTTTTGCTTTCTAACCACCTTCACAGCATGGATTGGAGCCAATTTTGCAGCGTGAGCTATACTGGCCAAGATTGAGCAGTTTCGCATGGCTCCTGGAGAGCCGTGCTGCGTATGCGCGAGGAGCAGTGACGTGACACGGTGCACAGCTAGCGCGCCGGAGCCGCGCGCTCCGCCGCCACCACGCGCGCCTCTCCCGTTTGCGCATTCTGGAGAAGTGACGCCATAGCCGCGCAGACACACTGGCGCCGGCGCGAGCCCATCTGAACGCCTTCATTACGCAGTAGCCATGTCTGACGCCGCGCCGAACCACCGAGCCGTCTTTGTGGCAATAGAGAAGCAACCAGACATTGAGAAAAAATAAATACACGTGTCACATAATGTGTATACCGTGTGCGTGTCATTAAAGCAGCGGTAAGCCTGATAATCAATCTAATCCCATGATAATTAACCTAATCCTAGACGACTATGGAAGCTAAGGATAACCAGCTGAACCTTAGCTCACATTACGTATATCCTGGCACAGCGGAACTGAGCTATTGATATTTTTTTGGTAATTTTATAGCGTTTGACCCTTTCCCTTCTCTTCCGTTTTCTGTGTACCTGCGTGGAAACGGGCAAACTACACTGAAAATCAACGAGTTGTCATTAAAGCATCCTCCCATCATCTTGCTGTATCTTCGATCCCTCCCCCCTCCCCCCCCCCCCCCGTACACTTTTCTTTGTTACAAATCTATATTCACCCGTACCAGTAAAAAGACAAGGCACGGATGATTGAAAACACCGCTGGAACGTTGCACCAAGAAAAAGGAGTTTATGCTATGATTATAGATAAGCATACTCTGGCCCGCTTGAGTATTTTTCGCTAAACATGCGGCATAATGAGTGATAAGTTGAAGCAGAATTGAAAAAAAAAATCATTTAAATTTTCCTGCGAACGTTGCGCGTAAATGACGAACCTGGCCGCAATCCTGGCAGATGGCGACGCTCGTATTGCTAAACGGACAATCTCATACCGCTCTTTTGGGTTGCCCTTTTCTCTAAAGAAGATAATTTGTAACACTTTTTGAGTAAATAGAGAATTTTAGCATAGCGGGTAGCGTCTACTAAAGCTCCGGTTGCGAATTACCGGGACCCGACTGTGGACGGACGTGCGGGGAGGGAGAGGAGGTCGCGCATCTGTGGAACGAATGCCCAGCTGCCCTGTCGGCCCCCAGCACCTGCCGCAGTTGCGTCATCCGACACTCTTCGCTATGCTAAAACTATAACAGACAGTTTTACCACATCGAGTAAATGGAGCTTTCAATAGCTCCCCGGCACCACCGTAGTATAACCGGTTAATACCAATTGCAACAGTACAAAAACAGGGACAACCGGCAAAGAGAATTTTGTCCACCCAAAGGTGGAGAGAAATTAATAGGAAAAGCTTTCTTGCGACCCACCGCCAGGGGACGAGCCCGGGGGGACCCCCCTTGTCCCCCCTAGGAAAAAGCCGGATAGGGTGGGTTGCTGGGAACGGGAACTTGGACATCGGGATGGGTTATGGGAAGAAGGGTGAGAAAGGGGGGAGCAATTTGCGCCGATCCATTTGTTTGACTCTCTTCCAAGACTGATTGCTTAGCGAGGGCATCAGACAGTGCCAATTGCCAAATAAGCGGTCACTGCCACGGGTAACCGCTCACCCATAGGGTCCGATAACTGGGCCCCAACTGTCGAAGACAGGAAGTACCCTATTTAGTGGCGACGGGCGGCCCCGACCCCTAGCTCTGCGGCCACAGCGGGCAGACTACATTACGCTACCGGTGGCGGCTCAGTAAACGTTCCGCCTCTTGCGTATCCGCACGTTTGTTCCGGGAGAAGGCGCCGCCCCCTTCCTACCCCATCCCTAGCGGGCGGAAGCGCGCATGCGCAGTAGGGCACCGGTACCCGTCGCCGATAGCGTAGCGTACGCTACTCGCTATGATAGAACTCTCTGATCACAAGAAATAACGAAAACAAACTTCGAATGCCCATTACTTCTTTTGGCGTACATACCGCAGCAATACGTTCCTGCCTTTCCTGAAGTGACGTCCCAAGTCGGATCCGGTACAGCACCTCGTGTCCGCGAGGGCGGCCGCTTTTATGACATCGAATTAGACAGCGATGACAACGACTTCGCCGTCTCCGGGCTGCCGTTACTCCGAAGCCTCATTATCGCAGTCCTGGTGGGCGCCCTAGTGCTCACCATAGCGTACGTGCGAGGAATGGTCTGGAGCGGTGCCATGGACTACGAAGGGTCTACGCAACCCAGGGCCCATCTGCCCACATCGGCTGACGAGGTGGAAGTGGTTCACGCGCCTTTGTTGAAGGGGGAAGCAGCTATGGCCGCCGCTACAAGAGGCCGGCACCCCGCTTCCCTCGTGAAATTCTCCAGAACGACTGCTAAGTCTGAGTGAACGCGCAGAAACTGTCTCGGCTAAATGTCTCAGCGCGAAAAAAAGATTATTCCGCGAAAACACCATGTAAAGAGAGTGTAAATGTTTTAAACGACGTAATAATCAGCACCCGCCCTGTCCAAACATGACGTTTACCTGATCAGTGTGGTTTTCAGCCAACCTCTCATTAGGGTTTTGAAATGAATTTATACTTGCATAAAATGTGCGTAATCCTCTTATGTTACACAGCGATGGATATATATAACTAATAAACTATAGGTACAGCCGTTATAAACCAAGATGGCATGAAAACATCCAAGTTTATTTCTCGTGTTGCTGGACAATTGCAACAACAGAATGTTTTTTTGGCATCATAGTAAGAAAATGAAATGCGCACACATCGGCAGTCACGTTTGAAAATTCCGTTACAAGTGTACATATTCTCATTTTCGTGTCACCTATTTGCCGCTGCTACCAAGACTACGTTTCGCGTTGAAGCTTGCTTGCTAGAAACAGCGGTATACATCAGTATTGAAACCATATGAAAAAAAAAAAAACCCGCCCGCATCTTCCCACTGGGGGAACTCGAGTAAAAGCGTCGCATCTACTCGAGTCAAGCAAAGCGTCACGTCAAGCGAAAGCCAAGCAAAGACACCCTTGACTGAATTCCGAACGCGCGCTCCGCCGCTTATATACGTTGAGGGTACTGCGTAAGCCGGTCCCAGTCGATGACGACGTTGGCGTACTTGTAAAGCGGAGTGGACTCTAGGTGGTTGAGCCAAGCGCGGATGTTGCTTCGCCGGAGAACGGCACACCGGTTATATGCGCAGCGCGCCCTAAAGAGAGGAAGCCGTGGAAGAGAGAGTACTGCACATGCGCAGGCCCCAGCGCGTCTGCCGCGGCTATGACGCAACGTGCCGCGGCTATGACGCAACACAATCCAACACAATAAACTTTAATCCAATCCAATCCAAATCCACGCCAATCCAAGCCAATCCAATCGAATCCAATCCAATGCCCCTCGCGAGAGAGTGTTCGCTATCGCCTCGACGCGACGCGCATGCGCAGTGAGCGTGTGGACGGCGCCGACGCCGACGCCGGGCATCTTGCGACTAACAAATGCTCTGCATTTAAAAGGAATGACGTCACAACGGTTGCAGTTCCAGAGGCGAGAAAGGCGGCGATGAGGCCAAGGCAGGTGCCGGTACGCGACCTGCCAACATCACCTTGGGACAAGGCTGACACGACGTCAGGAGCCGGCGACGACATTAGAACGGTAACCTACCCTGAGGGCCAAACGATGCGGAGGATGGTGATTCCTTGGACAGTTGAATGCACTAATCCAATCGCGGTCACCGAAACGCTGTGTACTTAACTTTGACGTCGTCAATATTTCAGTAACGTTTGTGTTTTTGCGAGGCTTGAAACACGCACAAAATACAGGAAAATCTCTGCTGTTGTTAAAAGTACTGTTCTAAGTACTGCATGGGTGTGTAACTTCTGTTCGCAAAAGAATATTGGCGATTTTAGTAGTGGATATTTTCGGGTTAACCGGCCTCACTTACATTAGTGCCCTTGCGTGCATTCAGAAATGATTTATTCGTGATAAAATATCCGCAGTAATTTTTACTGCTGCCCGTTGTACTCCCAACTTAGTTCTTTCAGCAGGGGCCGCCAAAATGGTGAGAATTATTTTGGGAAAAACCTCAGTATTCCGGTCAGCGTGCTAAAAATCAAAATGCAATCACATGGGCACAAACGCTGAACACGTAGGCAAGACATTTTCAGATAACCCCAAACAATTATACGGGCATTTTAACCCCATTCCGCTTTGCGTTAAGGCAATCAATGTCCCGCTAAATAGGTAAACAAATATCCACAAAATTCCTATTGCAGTGGAAGCATGGGTAGTACCTACTTGGAGTTCGTATATCGCAAAAATCAACGTTACTTTGGTTGGAGTAGCAGTTGTTTTACTCAAAATCAGTTTTCCAGCTTTCTTTTGCAGATTAAAGGGGCACTGAAGTGATATGTAAACATTGCGGGATTACTTGCGCAAATTGTAGTCCGGAGTCCCCAGGCCATGTTTCGACCACCCTGGGCGCGTTTACGCGATTTTATTTAGTAGAAAAATTAATTCGAAAATGCTGCCCTCCTCTCTTTACGCTCTACCATTTTCTGTGGCGTTTTCGTGTGACGTTGGGAGGAACCGAGCTCGCAATTGGCTGTGCTACTGCACCGCTCCCCGACCTTCAGACAGAGTCAGTCGGCCCAGCGTTTCGTCCGCCGGCCGCCGACGGGTCGTCGCAATTTGTTCGCTCAGCTGAAACGAAGCCACGACACGTTTGTGAACGGAAGAATGTGCCTTTCTTTACTCGGTTAGTTTGTACACTGTCATCATCATCATCATCACCAGCCTATGTACGCCCACTGCGGGGCAAAGGCCTCTCCCATTATTCTCCAATTATCTCGGTCCTGTACCAACTGTGACCAATTTATCCCCGCAAACTTCTTGATCTCATCTGCCCATCTAACTTTCTGCCGCCCCCTGCAACGCTTGCCTTCTCTAGGAATCCACTCTGTTACCCTTAATGACCAGCGGTTATCTTGCCTTCGCATTACATGCCCTGCCCACGTCCATTTCTTTTTCTTAATTTCTACTAATATGTCTAACACCAGTTTGCCCCCTGACCCACTCCGCTCTCTTCTTGTCCCTTAATGTTACACCTATCATTTTCCGCTCCATTGCCCGCTGAGTCGTTCTCAATTTAAGTTTAACCCTCTTAGTGAGCCTACAAGTTTCTGCCCCGTAGGTGAGTACCGGTTAGATGCAGCTGTCATACACTTTCTTCTTCAGCGACAATGATAGGCTGCTATTCATTATCTGAGAATGTCTGCCATATGCACCCCGCCCCATTCTGATCCGTCTAATTATCTCTGCCTCATGGGTGGGATCTGGTGTCACAACTTGGTCTAAGTAGATATATTCGCTTACAACTTCCACTGCCTCGCCACCTATCTCAAACCGCTATGCTGTCCCGAGGTTATTGATCATTACTTTAGTTTTCTGCATATTAATTTTCAGGCCCACGGTTCTACTCTGTCCGCCCAGTGCGGAAAGCATGCTTTGCAATTCGTCCCCCGAGTTACTTAGCAAGGCAACGTCATCAGCAAATCTGAGGTTACTGAGGTATTCTCCATTAACCCTTACCCCCCCCCCCCACCCCTGTTCCCAATCCAACGTTCTGAATACTTCTTGTAAGCATGCTGTGAATAACATTGGAGAGATTGTGTCTCCTTGTCTGACACCCTCCCTTATAGGTATTTTACTGCTCTCCCTATGGAGGATGATGGTAGCTGTAGACCCATTGTAGATATCCTCTAGTATTTTTACATAATGCTCATCTACCCCCTGGTTCAGCATTGCCTGAATGACTTCTAGGGTTTCGACCGAGTCAAATGCTTTCTCATAGTCTATGAAGGCTATATATAGGAGTTCCGTATACTCAGCGCACTTCTCTATCACCTGATTGAGAAGTGCGCTGAGTATACTGAACCCCTACACTGGGGTTGTACACTGTATCTAGCTCCAAGTCAAGGTCGCTTCACACAAGCGCTGCACAAGCGCACATGCGACGCTTCGCTGACTGGTACGCCAGTAGGAAAATATAAGGCCTCTTGAAGGCGGGAGAAGAGTCAGCGAAGTCAATATAGGTACTAAGGAAATAAAATCAAATGATATTTTTACCGTACAGCGTAAACTAGGGTGCGGGAACCACTTTTTTGCGCTGGGCGAACAAGCACAGCGGCCAGCAGCACGACTACGCATCTGCGGACGCTTTTCCGTCTAAGAAATGGAATTGCTAGAGGTGAGATATTGTGGAAACTTGGGGGATGCTTACTGCACGAGCGCAAAACAACAAATAGTCACCTAAGCTGCTTGTAATGCTAAAACTAACTAAAAGTGTAAACTGGTATACATTATATACCTGATATTTCCAAGTTCGGCAGCGCTCGTCATGATCTCTGTTGGAGCGGCGACAGCGGCCCAGGCCGGCCGCGGAAACAGGGTAGATGCTAAGGGAGATAGTGAGTATCAAGTTATTTTGCCTCAGTTGCCTACAGGACGTATTGTTTCCAATACGGTGTTTCTTCACGGTGACGTAAAAGCCCGACCGTTTCGTGTAGAGGACTTCCAAGACATGCTCGCCCGTGTTCGTATGCTCCCCGACGTGATTGCGCTGGGGGCGTGCCAAATCAACCACGTGTGGGCGGTGACCTTCAAGAGTGCCGAGGCCACAAAGAAAATGCTAGCGGCCGGCCAGCAGGAGGTGAAGGGACGCCGGTGTCTCGTCATCGACCCGCAAGACCACCAAGTGAGGCTTAAGCTACACTGGCTGTTGCACGGCGTTGATGACGAGGACGTCCGGACAGCGTTCGCTACCTTCGGCAAGGTCATCGAGATCACCAAAGAAAGATGGCGAGTACAAGGTGTCCTTGACAAAGGGTCTACGACGAGGGTGGTGACGCTGAAGCTAAAATCTGGCGTAACTTTGGAAGATTTGCCCCATCAAATTCGGGTGGCTGGGGAGCTGGCCCTCCTCGTCGCACCGGGCCGGCCGATGCAATGCCTTCGCTGCCAGGGAACGGGTCACGTCAGCAGGGACTGCAAAGTGCCACGCTGCTCCCGGTGCTGGCGTTTCGGCCACTCGGAAGCGCAGTGCGTTCGCACTTACGCGGAAGTCACGGGGCCTGTGCAATGCGAGGAACTTGACGAGCACCTCATGGACGTTGGCGAGGCGGAAGCGACCGCGGAAGGCACGGGACACCAGTCGACTGCGGAGGAGACTACAAGCACAACGGACTTCTCTCAGAGCTCGGAGCCTAGGACGCAGGAGGACCAAGCCGCACCGGCGTCTCGGCCACCAACGGGGGACGCCGAGCAACCGGCCGCAGCGGCGTCTCAGCCGCTAACGGGGGACGGCGAGCACCAGCCCGCGGATACGCTAGGTGATACAGGAGGCACAGTCAAGCGCTGCCTTGACAAGTCGGGTGAAGGGAGCGGCCATGAAACCACAACCAGCAGCGAGGAGCCGCCACTGAAAACGAACCAGGGGCGACGGCTGTTATCCAAGCCTCGAACGAACGTCCATCGAGGTCGGGGGCCTCCATAGACGCAGCCGGTGCAGCAACTTCCGCCAGATGCTTTGGCGCCGTTTAAGAACACGTAGTCCTCACGTGTCAGGTAAGCACCATGCGCCCGGTCTGTAGCCTTCATAAGTGAACGGGAATGAGTGGGTCCCTGAGCGTAGCAACATTAAATGTCCGGGGGCTGTCGACACGTCGAAAGCAAAGTCAGGTTTACCGTCTGTTAACAGAGCAGGACATTGACGTTGTAGCCATTCAGGAGACGAAAGTCGAGGGGGAGGAGGAGACCGAGGCCATGGTGCGTCGTTTCACGTCGAGGTACTATGCTTGCGTAAGTCATGCTGTAGGGATTTCCGCGGGATGTGTATTGTTGCTGAAAAAACTGCCGGGTCTGGTTGTGGAGGGTGTGACGTCGCCAAAGCTATGATGTGCACGCGGTTTCCTTTTCCGATCATTGTTTGGTAAAGTGCAGGATTCGGGGCAAGAAAGAAGAGTCCCCCTTTACATAGGACCTATGGAAATTAAACTCTAAACTTTTGGAGGACGAAACATTTACGACGTTTGTTAGAAAGAAAACTGCCGAACTTGAAGGAACACATAGTGACATCGGGGCGCTGTGGGAGTTAAGCAAGCAAGAGTTAAAAAGAAAAAAATTCCCCCGCATTTCCCCGAGGGGGAGAATGTGAAAGTGCGAATGCACGGTTGTCGGCCCGCTTGCGGCGCTTGCGCTCGGCCGCCGCAGCCCACCGCCTCGCCGCCTTCTCTTCCATCTCTTCCATCGGGTTTGTAGTATCACGTGTACACCACGCAGTTATCAAGCCGCTATAACGCCGCTGAGTCGCCAACGCACGCCGCTGACGACGTAGTTTGAATGCGTTAAAGATATAAGGCGCGTCACTGACGCTGATATCACGTCGCGTCCGTGGCTTGGTCGGTAGAGCGTCGCGCTGCGGCCGCAAAGTCCGCGGATCGAAACCTGGCGCCGGATGCTGTTTCTTTATAGAGGAGCACTGCGGACGCCGACGCCGCCGCCGACGCCGGCGGTGGATGGTTTGGGGTCGCTTATAAAGTGCATTGCACTTAAAATAAAAGCCATACAACGGTGTAGCTGTATTAAATATGAAGAAACCAAAAAGGAAAGAACGCTTAGAAACAACCTACAAAAATTAACGTTAAAAAAGCACAGAATGCCCGGGGTGTTTAAGGACGACATTGCACAGATAAAGCATAAGCTTGAACTTATTGACGAAGAACGCCATCGCGGTGCCCCAGTACGCGCGATAGCAGAGCAATGGGCAGTAGGTGAGGCGCCCACAAAGCGTGCGCTCGGAATAGAAAAAGCACATGCACGACGCAATCAGATCAAGGAGATAACTTACATGGGTAAAGTAACGAGTGAAAAAGGCGAAATCGATAACGCTTTTTATGAGTATTACCAAGCACTGTTCGCTCTTAAGGCGGTGGACGCAGAAAGCTTCAGGCGGGATTTCATAGACGGGCTGCCTCGTTTGGAAGACGAAATGAAGGACTGGCTTGAACGACCTATTTCGGAAGACGAAGTGAAATGTGCTATTGAAAGCCTGAACCCGGGAAAGTCGCCGGGGCCGGATGGGTTAAGCGCTGCTTTTTATAAGATGTTTAAATACGAAATGGTACCTGTGCTAACGAAGATGTTTAATACAGCGTACAATATTAAAACACTGCCCCCATCATATTTGACGTCCCACACAGTCCTCATTCCTAAGACAGATGAAGTGGAGAAACTTAAATTTGTCAAGTCGTACCGGCCAATATCATTAACAAACGTCGACTACAAAATCTTTATGAAAGTTCTGGCACAAAAGGGTTCAAAGTGTTGTCCAACAAATAGTAGCGCCACATCAGACGTGCGGAATTAAGGGTCGCAATATTTTTACCCACATCCATAAAGCAAGGTGTGTCCTCGAGTGCTGCCACGCCCTGCACACGGGAGTGGCAGTCCTGCAGATTGACTTGGAAAAAGCGTTTGATTGTGTGTCACACGAGATATTGTTTTGTATTTTGGACGATGTTAACGTTGGGTTTGTAATTAAAGAGGGAGTCGCCCTGGCGTACCGCAATTGCACTACGCGGCTGATCGTGAACAAAAAGTTGGGAGCCTCAATTGAAGTGCAGCGTTCGGTGCGCCAGGGCTGCCCCCTGAGCCCCCTATTGTTTTGCATATACATCGAAGCTCTGTGTATGAGTATAATCAGAAATAGTGCCATCGAAGGTTTCCGACTGCATGAGTCGGAAGTTAAACTTTTGGCTTACGCAGACGGCGTGGCCGTTTTTTGTATGAACGAAGAAAGCGTTCAGTTGGTAGTTGACACTGTCAAAAAGTTTGGCATGGTGACGGGTAGTTTTGTGAACTGGGCAATGTGCCTAGGATTTTGGCATGGGGAATGGTCATCAACACCGCCAAGCTTCGCTAATATTAGTTGGGTCACCACTCCAGTGAAGTACTTGGGCGTTGAACTCGAATATTACAGGGATAGTGAACCATACTGGCGTTGCCAGACACAGGCGGTGAGGGAGACGGCCGAGAAATGGAAGGGGGCAAGGTTGTCAATTTTTGAAAGGGCCACGGCATGTAACTTATTCTTTGTAACGAAGATTTGGTATATCACGCAGGTACTGCATTGTTCGCGAATCAACGTCCAAAGGCTTCACCGGGTATTTGCGGTGTTCGTTTGGGGCTCAGCATGGGAGAGGTGCAGCAGAACAAACCTGTTTCGGAGAGTCCCAGATGGTGGCTTGGGGCTGGCGCACCTTTATGTGCGACAGCTGGTAAACCGGTTTTTGTTTTGGCGAGATGTTCGTGACCCGTTCTTGCAGAGTGCCATGCAAGTACGGCTGGCGCGTGCTATGCCGGAATATGTAGTATCAACATGGTGCATGCCAGGTGGCGCGTATGCGTATTTTAAGGAAATAGTTATGACGGCCCGTTTTCTATTCGCACGTTTTTCTGGCGAGTACCTGTCCTCTGTGACACGCAAAGAACTGTATAAGGACATTTGCGATGTTGTTTTCCCCGTCCCTATGTATAGATATAATTACCGTGCTGGGCCAGGCCAAAATGTGCTAAAGCGCGTCAAAAGAATGGAGGTTCACCCTGGTGTGAAAACCTTTGTCTTCAAATAACACACAAGCACCTTGTCTGTTGGAACCTGGATGCAGGATAGAGGGATATCTGTGCCATGGGGAACTCAGTGTTCAATTTGTAAACAACCAGAAACGATAGAGCACGTTTTTCTGCATTGTTGGGCTGCGGTATTTTTGTGGGATGTCCTCCAGAGGACCCTTCATAAAGATTTCCCGCTGAGCCCCCATGGCATACGCTATCTAGCGGTGGAAAAGGATGAGGGGGCGCCCTTGGACCTTGTTATGTTGGTGGCCTTGCATAGCATATGGCGCTCCCGCATGGCCTGGCTCCACGGTGATGTGGACGCCAACCCTACGCGGCAATGTTTTCGTGAGTCCATATCCCAGTACGTAGAAGTCCAGAAGCACAAGGCATGCACTCCTGAGTGGCTGTCAAGGATAGAACCTTTGACTACGCTTAGGGAATTTTAGGGAGACATCAGCCTTCATATAGGTTGGTGGCTTGTCGCTCGAGTTGCTCATGTGAATAAGTTTGTTTTGTGTTTCTGTGTTGTGTCGAAGACCGGCATTAAAGAAAAAAAAAGTCTTTGGCCGAGTGGTCTCGAGCGCTAGGTATGTCAGCGCAAGTGTTTCGCAAGTCATAAGTTCGAATCCCGGCGGGTACGTTCTTTTTATTTTTTATAAGTTAACGTTTTCGTTTTTCGCCGATGTTTTCTATACTGAGTTCACCTTTTTTTCGGCCGCAACGTTCATTGCTCCACGAACTAGTTCACAGAACGCGCGAAGGCTGGCACTGGTGCGCTAGCGAGTTCTCGTTGGCGTGCTGTTGCCATAAGCACCGACTGCTTGCGGGCAGTGGGCACAGGCCAGAATCAACAGACCCTTAGCCTGGTTCGAACACGCTTTCTACGATACAGGCACGAGTGAGGCAGGCTCCAAATATAGGGGAAAAGCGCATGGAATTTGCGCGTCTGCGGGGACGCGGAGGGCGTTCATGCACTGCGTAGGCCTCGGCTAGTGAATGCTACGATTCCAAGCCGTCCTGGGAGGCTTATCTTATGCATTTTACAGCCGACATGGCAGAAGCGCGGTACGTTGTGGATGCCCATCCAACAACGCCATTGGTTGTGTTTTACAGAACCGAAACCGAAACTTGTTTGATTGCTAACCTTGGGCATCGTCCAATCACGGTGCCCCCTCCTACCAACGTCACAGCCTTAGTTGGTGCGGCCGCCGCAAACCGCGCATAGTAGTTTTTCTTCTTTCGCGCTTTGTAAAATAATTATCGATTTGTCAAACGGATAAACGATGAAAAGTGTGCTAATTTGAGCCAGTCTACGCAGTGCAAGCAAAAACGGGAGCTTGACAAACTCACTTCAGTGTCCCTTTAATGCACGTTTGTTGTCTTTGCTTCAATAGTTATTCAGTATTCATTCACTAGTTCAAAAAAAATATAGACGACTTTGAAGAGTATATTTTCAACTATAATGCCTACCTGAAATATATTCCTGTATAACCTGAGCTTTACCATGCCGTGTAATGACCACGGCCTTCACCCGCAATGTTCCGCGAAGTTTGGTGCTCCTGGAAAAGATATACTTTAATATTTTTTGTTTGCCGCTTAAGAGTTCAGCTTTCTATTGCCGCAAAGGAGTACTGATACGATATATTAAAGCTGATATAACTCTGTATAAACTCTCGTTTGTACATGGAGGTAACTCCCACGACGTTACAACCGTATCCGTTAGGTATGACATACTTCAAATATATTTCATTATTTGCATGCCAAAGAAAGATCAAAACGGAAAACCTTTCGAAATAGACATCTCCATAACGTCGTCTGCTCGCCCCAAACTGCCGACATCAGGGTTCCCATGACGCAGCCAAAGCGCCGCTGTTGACGCACGCTCCATCGCCTTGTGCAACATCTCACAGTTTAAGGACTCACTTCATGCTGTCGGGGATCTTGTGAACACGGCCGGTGTGGACGCCTGCGAGCGCACGCGTAAGCGCCGGTTGGGGTTGGACGGAAACGCTGACGTCAAGTGCGCCCGTCTCGGTGTTTGTTTCACAAAACCGAAACTGATACAAATACCAGAGGCTGTAAACAATTACTTCCGCTGCGATCAACCATCTGATGTCTCATTTTATGATTTCTGCGTGGCTCGGCATCCACAGCGGCGAATAAACACAGGGCGAAATTTTGCGTCAAACTACTTTGAACGATTTATCTGCTCACTTCGGCTCAAATACCTCGAACATCGCCATTATTTCCGCAGTAATCACCATCGCTGAATTTGTGTACACTGCACAACGAACACATTTTATATTTCCCAGCCACTGAACATGCCATTAAACACTGGGAATTTCCTTCAGGGTGAGAAGCCACGGTCCAGGTCTCCCCCTCCCGCTGTTGCATAACGCTACCAAGACATCCTCCACCATTACCGCAACCTTGGCCTTACCTTGCCTCAACCTTACTCTCAACTAACCAAACAGGAAGCAATCATCTGGATTCGATTACAAATACCTATTACAACACACCGATCCGCCACGCCATTTCCCCCATAGAGTTTCATACTATATGCACTAGAGAGGAATCTCAAGTTCTTAGAGGAATCTGATCTGAGAGGAATCTATATACATTAGAGAGTAATCACATCAAGGCTGTCGTGTCGTCCTGGACCGTCATTATACCACGCCCTCCCCTTAGTTTCGTCATTGCGTTTGAGTAAAACGTTTTGGTGGCGGTATATTGGAACACAGTGCCCCCAAAACGCAAAAATGGTGTGTTATTGTTCAAGTGGAAAATAAAACACGCTGTCATAAAGTTAGAAAAAAAGCAAAGCGTATTTTTGCGGAATGGTTGTGCGTATTATTTTGCAGGCTTAACTGGTATTTAATAACAATGTTAATAATTTGTGGGAAAGTAACTAGACACCCTTATTTTACTTTGCACTTTTTTCTAATAATAAGTTGTTTGAAGAGCTTGGAAATGTTCTCGAGAATGCCTGTAAAACGTCGCCTCCGTAGTGAACCGGTGCACCGACAGTCAGCTACAGGTAAAACTTGTTGCTGGGCTATCTGGCTCATGCGTGAAGAAAAAAGAAAACGTGGCGTTTAGCAGTCGTGGACGAATACAAGGTAGGACGGATACAGGCTCCCGTGTCTGTCGTACTTTGTGTTCGTCGAAGTGCGTTTGCTTTCTCTTTTTAGTCACCTACAACTTTCGTGGCGGCGTCTTGCCCGCTCAGTCATACGCTCCTTCAGCTCCGGCGTGACCAACATTAGGTATACTATCACGCAATGCCTGCTCGTTCACCCAGCACGCACTTGCCATGGCTCATGGCTACCACTGTACAGAAAGATTTCAGCTATCTCGTAGCACGTAGACGTGATAATGCATTTATCACAGGGCCCTCAGAAACGAGGTGGTGGTGGTGCCGAAGGTATAGCCCATACCTAACAGGGGGATTGGCCAGAAAAGGGGCGCTGTCCGAGGGAAATTATGTGGTAATAAAGAAACCCATTTTACGAATGAAATTAAAATAGGCGTTTAGGGGGGTGAAACAAAAAAACTGCCCAGACATGAGACCTAGCAAAAGGAAGTGTTGAAACAGAAATATAATAAAATACAAAAGAATAAACGACAGAAAACATGAAAAGTGTGTAGAGAAATAAATCAAGAAGGGAAGTTTGTGAAAGAGAGGCAGTGGGCGAGAAGGCACTGATAGCAGTGATCATACACGCTGGGATAACCGTGCTTTCATTCATACTTTCCTCGTTCTCTTCTTTTAGTCGGAAGACTTTTGTTCTTCGTATCTATGTTTGGCTAGAGAGTGTTTGAAGGCAAAAGCATAGGCTCCCTATTCTCTGAAAAAGCTACGCCGTTTCCGTGCAGCACAGAAAAGACTAGGCGCTGTAAAAGGCAAATAACAAATTAAAGGAGGTAAACTCAGCATGAAAGCTATCGAAATGCGGAGCAGTGATTCACAAGAGTTGCTGTGGCGCCCTCTCTTGAGTAGTTTAAGTATCAGTGTGGCTTTGATACCAAAAGTAGCCATCAGAGGGCGCTGCAGCCCCGGAAAGGGCCCAGAAAAAGCACCGGTATGAGCTTTCATTAATCTGGGGTAAATCACGCCTATCCTCATTTTTTTATTATTGTATTCCTACTTGCGTCATAGCAACGGCAGCCTCCGCGGCAACGACACGGCGCACATTACACCCCCTGCCTTGCACATGAGTAACGTGTGCCGCTGTTGTGCAATGGGATTGACATCGGCTTCGTACCGCGAGAGACCCCTGCAGTTTCGATAACGACTAGTGGAAGCGGTTATCATTCCAAAGGCTTGGTATGGGTGCCTTACGCCGAGACTGCGGTGGCTATATGTCACTACACTGGACGAGCTACGACGACAAGCCGGTCCCCTGAAGTGTTCCGCACTTCACACAGATATGGCAATTTAGCACGTCTCTCAGGCAGGAGCGCGATGCATTACCACGGATCTACCTTCGCACCTTATGTGCGGTCCAACAAGCGTTAGCCTAGCGCGTCCGACATGACAAGTGAACATGACCGCAAGGAAGTGAATCATGTGCACACCATTCGTGCAAACTGGTGAATATGTGACGTGAGGTGCCGCCAGTGTGCCTGCCAAAGTATTCAGAAAGGAAAAACAAACGCAGCAAACAAGAGGAAGAGGAAGAGGAAGAGAGGATGTACCACTACTGTCCTCTGATAAATGTCGCTACGGGTAGCAATGGAACTTCAACCTACAGACCGTAAACCCCTGTTTGAGTGTCGCGGTAAATGGTGAGGCAGCTATCTGTGCCTAGGATGTCTTTAACATTGGTTTGCTCTGTTTTCTAATGGTCTTGATTCTTTTTAGAAACATCACTCCTATAATTCTTATCTCTAACTCACTCAACTATCCTAGGATTTTTATATCGGAGCTGTTACTGGCTATACTTCTGCCAAAACTACGGGTGTGTACGGGATGTGTAGAAAACGTGGCTTTGACAAAGTGAATTTTAGGGGAAGCCAGGTTTTCTGAATCCTCTGTAGCTTTCAAGTAAATGTGGCTACCTTGAAAGAAACAAAAAATATTATACTGGCGTTGGCCGCTAAAGCGACTCCATCATTGCTCGGAGAAATGTTTATTTGTTAGATTCAGATATTCCATAGACAAGTTTGTAAAATGTACAAGATTTCTGTCAATACATGGTCGTCGACTGAGGGCGTATTGTTACAGAAGACGAATGCACCTCTAGTTTTATACAAATCAACCACCAAGACTCATGTGAAGTGGCGCATGGATTCTTTGCTGCTAGTCTAGGTCCGTTCACTCATTATCAGCGCTTACACGCAAGACTCACGAACCTGGCGCCGAATTTAAGCACAGACTTGCTACAACATGGCAATTTTACATCACATCTCACCAACTGTTTTTCGTACAACTGCACAACATACCATACACAAAACTCCACCTATCACGTCGTATGGGATTGCGTCAAACATCCCAACCCAATTCCATCACCAACAGCGGAGCAGTGGGAGCATAGACTGACCAGCTTCCAGCTCGATAATCAGGAGTACCTGATCTCCCGGGCGCTGCCTGCTGGGGGACTGAAGGCGGCCTGGACTGAGGCCGCCACACACTCTCTTATCCCCCTTCCTTTTCCCTCCAAAAAATAAACGTTATTGCGCCTCCTCCTCTTGATAAAATGACAACTACAAACGTTGTAGTACCGCTTTGGCTCTCAGTCTCCCATGCTGTCAGTGTCACACACTAAAAGCGAAGACACAAAGCCCATGGTTACAATAAGAAAGTGTAACCGGCCGCTATATTTCCGCGGTCACACGGTAATCGACCTCGTACGTAATTGTCTTTCTTTTGAAAGCACACGTATTGTGCTATCCCATCGTTAAAGCTGGCATAGAAACCGTAGTCATTGATACCAGGGAAGATAATTTCAAGCGGTGAAAATGAATACTGCTAATAATAGTTTTATTCCTACTTAGATCGCGCAGAGCCAGGCACAGAGCGCTGAAAAAAGTGCTCATGACAATATATCCCATTCCCAGCCTAACAAGCGTCCAATACGTTTACGCATTCTTTAGTGCACTGGAAAAAAGAATACACTAATAATAGTAGTTTATTCCTAATCAGTCCACGTGGAGCCAAGCGCAGATCACTGCAAATAGCTCTGATATCATTGTAGCCCATACCCAACTTTAGAAGCGCCCGACAAGTTACGCAGCCGTTGTTGCGTTTAAGAACCCAACACATCAGTTTAGACTTCATTTCCCCAATGGTATCCGCCGCAACACAACCAAAACATTCAAAGCACCGAAACAATCACGGCAAAAGCAACGGAAGACTGCGTAGTCCAATAAATTGGCTCATCCACTAACGATGGGAGCGCCCAGTGGTTCCGCTACCCGTCCAACTTCCCGTTCCCTTTACGAGGTGCTTCATAGTAGGGCGGACACCCAAGCCACATGATTGACAGGTGATGACGTCACCTGTCGACCTGTCTCCTGTCGATGGCGGCCTGAACGTCACCAGGTTGCTGGCGTCAACGATTAGGGCCTAATGCTCGCAAATTGGCTATGACATCAAAAGTCAGTGCGCTCCAGTTCGTGCCTCGCGTATGAAACCGTCGGCCACCTGCGGTAGTCCACTCGGCAAAAGATTATGGTTTATCAGGTGCGGGGGTCAGGAGTGGTTGACGCCATGTCGTTCAAACAAGTCTCCCTGGTCATCGGGTTCTGGATGCAGACCAAAAATATGTCATTTAAGTTAGTACGCTTTAAGATGTTCTAATACGTTGAATATAATTACCCATCATTCATCCAATAGAGAGCAGTAAAATGAAATGTGCACGGGATGAAAGGAGAGACTTTTCACACTTTTATTTTCGCTCGGTTCTCTCGTTCATTCATTTAATATAGCTAAATATGCGCTTATTTCTCCAATAAGAGCGACAGGTGGCTCAAGAAACATTGGATGAGCACCGCTGGTTCATTTCACAGGTTTCCGTGGCTCCGCGCGAAGGTGGTTGTAGCTTGCCAACGCTGAGAATCGGCTCGATGCAAGCCGGCACCTGTGTGTGAGCAAGTGTGACGCCGGCGCCCTAACGCATCGAGCGCTGCCTTTGGCGCGCATGTCGGCGACGTACCTGCGCCCGCAGAAAAAAAAAAGCACAAGTCAGTAAGTGCTCTTTCACCGCGATTGTTTCTTATAGAGCTGTTAATGGCTAAGGACGTCCCGTACTATCCCCGTCCCGTATTATCAGGTGGATGTTTTATCTTGAAATATAGCAGAACGCGAAAAAGCAATTTTTGGGGTGAATCAAGTACGCAGAAGGTGAGCGAAAGCACCCCAAATATTTAGGAGCTAGAAGCGAGGCTCGCAACAAGTGCAGTTGTTCAGAGCCATTTAAAAGAATTGCTGTATTGCGCAATAACCTTGCATAATTTCTCTGTTATCGCAAGCGTCTTTAGTGACATATGCCGAACTTGATTGCTCGTGAGTGTCCGGGGGAAAATTGTGAAATCGGTTGTCCATGCCTACACTTTTTTTCAAGAATCTTTGTAGTACCAGACAAATCAAGATTTTACAGGAAAAGTTAATGTTTTTTTTTTATTACCAGGCAAGCAAAGAAGCCGTAGTGCTCGTTGTGAAATCGACATTCAGATATACGCAGGATAATTCAGCACGGTCCTCACATACTAACACTTTCTAATGTGGTTTAGATGAACTACTTCGTGTTCTATGCAGGTAAATGTGCCCCGAACTAAGTAATTCCTTCAACCCCTTTTAAATGACATGAATAAATTCTTCACGACTTAGGTTGTTTTGCCAAGACGGGTTTTTATGAGCGTGCTGCTTATGAAGTAATCTGTTGGCGTGTACAAAAGCGGTGCCGATTTATGTTTGTTTTGGCAACAACTGCCCCCAGCAGTTTATTTCTATATGAAAAGAGGAAAGTTCGAAACATCAGTGTAGAGGTTTGTATAACGCCGCTTTAGAATTTAATGTGCGTGCCCACTTCCGAATCGCCGACGTCTCGGAGCGAGGAGGCGGCCGACACTTTTAGGCGATTTTCGACAGCTTAGCCGATCCCTCTCCAAGCGAATTCCTTCGACGCGCGATGTCACCGCAAGCCCGTTAGCCAATAATGACCACAGAATCCACTGACGAAGCCAGAAACCAAACGTTTTATTACGACCGCCAATGCAAATGGCGGCGAGCCGCCGCTGGCTAGTGACTTCGCGCGCACTAAGGTTCTTTCGTCAGCGGGTGCACCGTGCACATGTACGAATTAACAAACTGCATGGGACTGATGCAGTGATCAGTGTGCAAAAAAATTGTTTCAATTGCAGAAGCAAGTACTCTTTGTATGAAGCGATTTAAATATAGAAACAGTCAGCTGACTTCGGCGGATTTCGAAGGCTCCAGAACTTTTGCGTCTTGAAGAAACCGCGACTTTTGCGGGCCGTCATTCGAGTTCTCGCAAACATGTGGGTATCTGCATCCAATAATACGCCTAAAGGAGTCTGCTTGGTGTCCTTAGTTTCAGCTCTTCCCGCAATCCGCAATGCTTACTGCACCTTTGAGGTTTGCAGCTTGGGTTTTAGAATGAATTAGGCCTGTTCTTACGCGATATTGTAACATATTTTAAGTTAAATGCACATGTTTTAAGCAAAAGGGAATTTACACAGGATGGGGAGGAGCTCAGCTTAAAGCATCCGCATCTTCGCTCGTTGCAAGAATGAACACTATCTCATCGCGCGACATACGACGGGGGCCGTCATGCGACTTGCCCGAGTCGCGAGTGGCACCGTGTATGTATGTTCCCTGGAGCCACTTCTTTCTGGTTGTATGACCAAAAAAGCACTGTAAATGGCAAAAAATTGTTTCAAAATATTCAGCTGCTGGCAAAGCTAAGACTGAATACACGCACGTACGCGCACGTAGGCCGTTCGCGTGTCTACAGTGCTATTGAGTCTCCCACATAGCTACAAATGTGCTTGAAATAGTTTCTTCCGTTTCAGACGTCGGGCAACATGAATTTTTATCTTCGATTTAGACCACTTTGTACAAATCGCGAGCTTAGAAGGGCTAGGAAGTTAATTCCTCTGAGTGTAGAAACACAGGTTTGTCGAGTAAAACAGCAAAGCGGTGGCCGTACCAGTTTGTTGCATTAGAAATGGTGCTTCGGTGCACAGGCACAAACTTCCAGCTAATAATTTCCACTTTAGCCGTGTTGATAGAGGGCACCAGTTTCGCGCTTGGGGGAAACCTTACTGAAAGCATGTTGTTTGGCAGAACGTAAAGGGTGTGCGAACAAAAGCACATGAGCGGTATTCCGAAAACTCAGTCGCATGAATGAGAAAAAAGAGAAGGTAGTTCTGAACATGCAAGCAGTCAGGCTGTCCTGAACCGGAGATAGTTGAACTTGTGTACGTTTTGTACGTTGTCACTCATTATGAAATCAAGACAAAAAATCAGGCTTGATATTTGTACAGGTTGGTATGCGTTTGGGAAGCACGCTTAAGCAATGAACAGGGTATTACCTATGCTAATAAAGATAGTTGTATGCAAGGAATGCGTACTTTTAGCGATGACTTCTGGGATACTTTAGGGGACGTATTTTACAGGGAATGTATTTTACAGTATTTTTTTATTTTACAGGCGGAAGTATTGACAGCAGTAACGGCCAGAAACAAACACATTTCAGTAAAAGTCATTAGAGACCAAACACAAGGGAATAGGTGTACTTCGGTCAGGCAGCTAATGACAGGGTACAGGTAGGCTACCCTAGTAAACAGCGGAAAGCAAAGAACAGGGTAAAGAATATAAAAAAACAACTATTGCAGGCTTAGAAAAGACGTGCATAACGGTGAAATGGTCATTCAATACAGCGCAAGTCGTCCAGTGGAGAAGGAAAGAACTAAAAATTCCCAGGATATCTCCACTACCGTACAATCTAGGCAAGGGCAAAGCATGCAGTGTACAAGCGCCTTCTTGTCGTATGGGCGTTTTTTCCCACACAGATGGAACCATTCGACGGTAAGGTATGCAATATTGCTGTAAAAGTCTGGTGCCTTTCAAGCGCAAAGCGTTCTCCGCGAGGCGCTGGCAAACGAGTGTCCAGGTTCGTTCTTTTAGTACGCGTTTTTTTCCAACTGAGATAAACATTCTAGCGAGAGACGTTCAAAAAGAGTGTCCCGGTGTGTTTTTTTAGTACGTGATTCATTCTAGCGGGAGGCATTAGAAAACGAGTGTCGCGGAGTTTTATTACCGTGACTACCCGATACAAGATACGACGACGACCACATCCCGCGCCCGTTATCTCGTTGGAGACAGAAGGTTAAGGATATTCGGGGTAAAGAATCCGTTGGGATTGCGCAACACGGGAGTGATGGGAGATATAAAAAATCTCTTAATCCTGATTGATTGATTGATTGTGGGGTTTAACGCGCCGACGCAACGCAGGCGATGAGGCGCGCCGTAGTGGAGGGCTCCGGATTAATTTTGACCACCTGGGGATCTTTATCGTGCGCCGAAATCTCGTACACACGGGCGTTTTTGCTTTTCGCCTCCATCAGAAAAGCGGCCGCCGCGGCCGGGAATCGAACCCGCGACCTCGTGCTCAGCAGCGCAACGCCTTAGCCACTGAGCCACCGCGGCGGGTATCTCTTAATCATTTGAGTGCACATAATTTTCCCAGTTTTGATTTCTACAGCAATATAGGCTCATTTTAAAGGAGTCTGACATGAAATTTTGGTATTGTGTTGTTTCGCTGCTATGATACCCAGCTGCCCACTAATCATAAAATCCGACATTTGGCGGTCGATCGCAGTGTAAATAATTTTTTTGAGCCTCGTGTACTCTTGTTAGTTTCGGTTTTGCTGAAAGACATAGCGGCGGCCGCCATGACAGGAGGGCGCCGCTGATGTAACTGTCCCTGTCCCACCCCAGCAGCGCGTCCAGACCGGCCGTGGTCGCAAGCACCCGGGCAGCACGGCGTCGGTGCTAAAGCTGCGACTTGGTGCACAGAGAGAATTACGTGCGCCAACCGCAGCCAGCGCTTTGCACCGTCACGGGAGCCCCCACATCGGCAGTTTGGGGAGAGGGGCAAATGACGTCATGCCGATGTTTATCTCGAAAGGGTATTCATTGAGTTTTTTTGCGGCACGCAACTAACAAAGTTGATTTATAATATCTTACACCGAACTGTTACGGTTCTACCTTCGTCGGAGTTATCGCCATTTACAAAGGACTAGTTTCACGCAGTTGTCTCAGCTTCAAAATATCGTGTGAGTGCTATTTTGAAGCAACATACAGCTGAGCACTTAAGGGGCGAACAAAAACTTTAAACAAAGTTTTTTCAAGTGCACCAAACCTGGAGGAATAGTGCGCGTAAAGGACATCGCTATTATTGAGCATAATCAAGCTGAAGGTATACAGAAATATATTTCGAGGACGCATTAAGGTTGAAAACATACTCTGAAGGCCATCTAGATTTTTTGTTAGCACTAGTTTATGTATACAGAAATAACTATTCAAGCGAAGCTGATAAAAGTGCATTAGGCCGAACAAGAAAGCAGAGCTGCTTTTGAATTAAAACCTTCCACTCATAAGAAAGTCATGGTGGTTTTCGCGGCATCCGAATTCCATAACTTACTACGTATAGGTCAAACGCAATAAGGCTTTTGTGAATACCTATTCGCTTATTCAGTGGTGTATACGTCGCCTTTAAAAGCAAAGCGCAAGCGCGTTAAATCCGCATGTAATGGTTAGGACTATCTTAAAATGTGTTAACTAGGTTTCGAGCACTTGTGACCAGGTGACGGTATTTGTATTGTTTGCAGGCTATCCCGAATATTGGCGTTTTTCCCACCGTTATTATCGACGACGGGAAAGTTACGCACACAGCGTTTGGTCGAGCGCCATTTGACCAGTACATTCAAGTGTTCAAAGAATGCATGCGTTACCTACCATCATCCGAATTAGCCGCTCAGGGAAGGCTACCGTCTCAACGTCGTCGCCAGCTTCTGGTGTCGTGTCAGCCGTTGCCAAGGTGATGTTGGCAGGTCGCGTACCGGCTCCTGCCCTCGCCTCATCGCCAGCTTTCTCGCCTCTGGAACTGCAATCATTACGAAGCCATTCGTTATTTTTTTTTCAGACACGGTTTCAATACCGACGTCTACCACTGTTTCTATAGCCAGCATGCTTCAACTCTAGAGGAAGTATCGCTAGTAGCGACAAATAAGTGATACCAAAAGCCCAATATGTCGACTTTTTTTTAGACAACAGAGTTTTTAAACGTGACTGGTGATGTGTACGCATTGCATTTCCTTACTCTGGTGCCTAGAAATATTCTGTTGCAATTTTTAAAGAACATAAATGAACTTGTATGTTTTGATGTCCTCTTGATTGATAACGACGTCTGTATTAGTGTTTGAAATCGTTTATTCCATGCACCGCTGCATAAAATAAGCGGATTATGCGTATTTTATGCAGGTATATATTGATTCTCGAAGCTAAATCAAAGGTTCTCTGAAAACCGCATGCCGGTTTCAGAGGACACTTTTCGTAATCACTGCAGTGATTAGCAGTGATTACGAAAAGTGTCCTTAATGCTTGCGTGACGTTTTTTCACGGCGAAGGTTGAGCATGACTTCATAGAAACACATTTTGCACTCTCTTTACATTGTGTTTTTGCGGGTTAATACCTCTTGTTCGTGCTGCGAAATTTAGCGCAGACAAACTTTATCCGTGCTCACTCGGACTTAGCAGTCATTGTGGAGAACTTCACGAGTGAAGCGGGGTGCCGGCGTCTTGTCGAGGTGGTGGGCATAGATGCTTCTTGGTCCACCAAAGGCCCGTGAACCACGTCCACCTCGTCAGCCGATGCGAGCAAATGGGCCACGGCCTGCGTGGACCCTACATGGTCCAAGGCACCACTCCAGACCATTACTCGCACGTATGCTATGGTGAGCACTAGGGCGCCCACCACGACTGCGATGATGAGGCCTCGGAGTAACGGGAGCCCGGAGACGCCGAAGTCGTTGTCATCGATCTTTACATCAACGTCATAAAAGCGGCGGCGCTCGTGGAGGCCAGGTGCTCCACCGGATGTGACTTGGGTCGTCGCTTCAGGAAAGGCAGGAGCATACTGCTGCGGTATGTGCGCCAGAAGAAGACATTGGCAGTCGCATTTTGTTTGGTTATCTCTCATCATCGGAGAAATTTAGCTTAGCAAGTAGCAAACGCTACGCTAGCGCATGCACCTTACGGTCCTGGTACTCGCGTAGCGTAGCTACGCGGGTACCAGGACCGTAAGGCGCATGCGCGTGTGGGCACGTTGGGGATGGTATTAGGAGGAGGGCGGCGCCCTTCCCTGGAACGAACGTGCTGATACGAATTCATTCGGGAGGGGGCGGAACGTCCCCTGAGCCGCCCCCGCTATTGTAGCGCAGGCTTCCGGCTGTGAAAAAATCTATTAATTGAGAGTATTGAAATTGCGGGAAGCGTCTGCAAACGCAACTGCGGTGGGTGCCAGGACCTGACTGGGCAGGTGGGCATTCGTTCCGCTAAGAAGCGACCTCCTCTCCCTTTTCGCACACGCATGCGGAGTCGGATCCCGGTAACCCGGAGAAGTAGCGTTACGGGACGCTATCCGCTATGCTAAAATTCTCTATTTACCGAAAAAGGCCCCGCAAACTATTCTGTTTGGCCAAGGATGCAATACAAAAATAGGCTATAAGATTGTCCGTTTAGCAATAAGAAGGTAGCGACCTGCCAGGATTTCTGCAAGATTCGTTATTACCGCGCAAAGCTGGCAGGAGAAGCCGAAAGAATTTTTAAATTTCTTCTTCAACCAGATAAGTCGCAATGCCCCATGCTTTGCGTAAAAACTGAATTGGGTCGAAGTATCCTTATGTGTATTCATAGCATAAGAAAACCCGTTCATACCTACTGGTTTTTCTGGCCCCGGGAAATCGTGATTCGTAACGAAAAAAGCGCGGGTGGGCTGGAGGAGTCCAAGACACCGGAAGGAGACGGTGACTGTATTACTAACAAATGGTTTATTTTCACGGTACTTTGCCCCGTTTCATGGGGACACGCAGCAAGAAGAGGAAATGGGCAAAGGGGTGAAGCAATATGAAATTTATAAAAATACAGCGTGCAGGAGATTAGCGTGAAAATGTCGCCGCGCAGGAGCGCACGTGCTTGGTAAAACCTACTGCCGTGATAAACATGGCAGATCTCTGTCCCGTCGTCACTATCTCTTCCAAACAAGTAGCCCAATGTCGAGTAGCGCACTGCGAAGTTGTATTTTTGTGTCTTCATCCCTGGGCACTGGACGGGTGTCACCGCATATCGGTTCTCCCCTCATTACTGGAATGCACCAGAGCAGCCCAGTGCGTAACGTGCCATTGCTTTTTTTTTCTAAAGTTGCCTAGATCACTTTAAAATGTTGGTGTTGTTCTCAGGGAAAATATACGCACAAATAAAGTCTAGTCAGACATGATGTGTGGTTGGCTGCAGAATATCAAGCTCTCGTAAGCCGATACATTTCTATCGCTTTCCCTCAGAACGGTTTCCGCAGCAGCACAGTAAGAAGCGAAACTTCGATGTGGTTCCATTGAAGAGAGAGGCACGTTCACGCCAGTTGGAAAACTGTGTAGTCGTGCAAACACTGAAGAAGTTTAATTTTTTCCGTATATTGAAGCTGTATACCCTCTCTGTTCGAGTTGTGTCGGCCCGGAAGCCCAAGAGCACAAACTACTCTTGCTCGCCCTAATACCGCCGTTTATCAGTGATCGAGGAAACCCAACAGCCTGAGGTACAACAGCCTGAGTGGCATGTGGCAGTCTGGTTGGTGACGCAATTCGCGCAGTTAGACAGAAAAACCAAAGAGAAGAAATAGACGCAAACACGGCTTTGCACAAATAACCTGTTCGGTGTAATTATGACGGAAAGACAAAAAACCGAAAGCGAAGAAGGTGCAAATACGTTATAGGAGTAATGAAGTCATTTAAAACAAGCATCGCGAGGCTCTCGCCTACAAGGCACGTAAGCAGACTTAGTAGCCCAGAGGATTTTTTTTTTACTCTTCGTCTTGTCATCCAACTTCTTCCTGACTTCCACAGCGCACCGCTTGCTGTAGAGCCAATCATTAATCACTTCTAATATGTATCGCTTAATAAATATTTTTATTTGTAGAGTCATCTAGCTCTTTCTCGTAGTCCTGGCTCTATATTTGCTATACGTTCGCGCTTAATACCTAGATCGTCTTTACTAGCGTCTTTACGGCCGGTGTTTAAATCATGACTACAAGATGACACTACCGACGATCGTTGAACACTGGCGCATTCGGCAAAATATTTACGTTGATACTCGACCTCCAACCAATGCAACAAAGTAGACATATGTGTTAAGTGCGCGGCGTCGTTAAAGCGCAACACTGAGCCACCCGCGCTATGTCGCAATCAGGAGTCATAATAGATGAACAGGTACCATCTAGTTACAGAAACACAAGTGGTGCGGCAACAAAAAAAGTAGGAAAAGCCATATCTTAGTACTGAACTCTTGGCACGTGTACCATTTCTGCAACCGAACCGTCAGACTGGATAACCTTTAATAGACTAAAAAGTGAGCTACGTTATAGTGTACGCGTTATGAACTACGGTGCATGGTGTAATGTTTTCAAACACGTTGACAGAGCAGCTAAAATTGGTTTATCGCACAATACGGGGTGGCACTAAAAGGTAAAGTCTCACCAATTTTTTTCCAAATACCATGCGGTTATCACAATTTAAAAACAAAGGCAGTCACTGCCAGAACGTGTTTTGAAATATTGTTGCTTTGTATAAAGGTAACCATAAATTTGAAAAAAATATAGGCATACCAGTTCGTGCTCTGGAAAGCCTTGCGGTTATGCCGAATTACAGAGATTCAAAAACGCTAATCGAAACCGCATAAAGAGAGGCTGCCGATGCAACGTACCTGCCCGAGCTGGGACGAGAAAGGATTTGGTGGCGCCTCGGGTTCTTGGCGCAAGTACTCGAAGAGGCTTGGGTCGTCAGAGCGTAAGACAGAAGTGTTTGGCGAGCCCACGAAGCCGGCAGCGGAGCCGCTGTTGCCTTCTGTGGAGAGCGCTTCTTTAGATGCATCGTGACATCCGAACGTGGATTCCATAGTGGCACTGTCGGGACAGACCGTTTGGGGAATAGACGCGTGTCTAATGAATGCAGAAGGGCGACTTGGCACAGGGCGGAAATTCTCGCTCCGCCGCCGGGGCGTTCTTCGCCGACTGCACGAGCTCCGGGGTAGTAGACCTTGTGGAGCAGCGTTAATGGTGATGATGATTACACCGTACTTCTGTTTGACACCGGCCCACAAGTGGAATTGGCCAGGGTCAGTGTGTTGATGGTGTTCAGGTGGAAGGACAGAGCTTTGATTCACTTTCTCCCCCACTCCCGCCAATCTCCAGCACCTAATTTGGCACTGCCCGAAGTTCGTGCGCTACAGAACCTTCAAGCCTCCTCCAAATACAGCCTCTCTTTACATCGACCCTCGTACACTGGAACCCTCCATGCTGGCTTTAATTGCACACTTTTCCCTAAAAAGCGGTCTAGCGCGAGCAGTCTAGAGCCGTGAGCCTGCTCTCCTCACCCCACGCGGCCTCTTCAGCATTCTTAAGGAGCCCACCTGTTTTGGGTCGAACTGTACGCATTTAAGATGTCCCAAGTTGCAACCCCCCCCCCTTCTATTTCCCCTTCCCCCACTTGACGTAGAGTCTTCCTGCCACAATAAAGGCTACCTCCTCCTCCTCCTCCTAAAGAAAAAAATTAGGAGCGCCAATTGAAAGGTCCCTCTGAATAAAACCTGCATTACCCGAAAATAGTAACTTCTTTAACAATTCAAGTTAGGTACGGGGAAAGATAAGCTTGAATAAAAATATAAAAGAAAATAAAAAAAAGCAAAAGCCTGGCCATACTTACCAATGACTGTATTATCAACACTGTATTTGCATATTACTTCGCTTTCGTTTGTTCGTCTTTTGGCGCGAAGTACTTTGACACACTACTTTACTGCAATGTCGGGATTGCGTTCATTTGTTGTCGTTTATCCATTTTGTGCGCAATAATGCAACATTCACGAATACAACCACAAAAAACTTCGACTGCAGCAACACACACCAAACGATAACGTCACACATTTGTCCTCGCTTAACAGATCCCGAGAAATATTTGTCAACAAATCCGTAACCAGTATGTCCTACTAACCGGACACACTCTGCAAATGAATTTACCCTCACGTGATTCCCAAGTGCGTGTACTACCAAGCACTCACCCCTGCAGATCTTAATTATCTAGACTGGCACGGCCAAACTTCTACAGAATACATAATTTTTTATTGGCTTTGACACTATTACTCCCGTTTACCTTACCGCTCACTATCATATCACTATCATATCACTCTAACTATCATACTCTATCATATGACTCTATCACTAACTCACTATCATATAAACTGCACAATTAAGTATTAAGAGCGGCTCTACATGAGTGGTAGAGTGCTCGTCAACTACGAAGCGGATTCAATGGTCAAAAGGACACAAGACTGAAGACCTGAAGAAGACTGAAGTACTGAAGACCTCCGAAAGCCAATCCCCGCTCTACCTACCTACACACTACTTCTGAAAGGCGTAGTGCCTCCATTTGGTGAAGCCAAGGTTCACAACATCAGGAAGTAGACTGGCGCACGCCGCAGATTCCCTAGAGTTACATTTCCCCGCTGGAGGTTTGATCGTGTTCTACTCACGTAATCTCACGTTCACGTGCCACCCTGCATGCACGAATCTGTATATTTACGTTTCCAATTTACCGTTTTGTAAAGCTGGCACATTAGCTCCACATTTTCCTTGTTTGCTGGCCAATCCCCCGACTGGGGATGCGCCCCACGAAAGGGGAGACAATAATGATAATTTTTGTCAACCACTGCCATATCATGAATGATGATTCTGGACATCATGAACAGAAGTATGCTGCAATTAGGAATCTGAAAATACGTCAAATTAGCTTAGTGGAGGAGTATAATCAGTCTGTCATTAGATTTGTTCTGAGGGCAAGTTGCTGCACCTGTTTTATCGCTTCTGTTCCATTATCATTCTGTTTTCCTGCCAGCCAATTTTATTGTTGTTTTAATGATTGCCGCCGTGTTATTAGTTGAAGATTCCACATCTCTTACTGAACGCATTATTTGATTCTGTAAGGTAGGATATGAATAAATAAATATGCAGCATTCCCTTTCACGAAATTAAGAACCGTGGGAGAAATATGGCCCCCGAAACTTAGTACCTTGTGCAAGAATACGTAATTAAATACCACTGCATGTTTATGCTGACATCAAAAATACGTATCTTTAATACACCTGGGAACAGGCACCACAGATACCTTATTAGCCTGATATAGTACAATGTGGTGCTAATAAGATCTCTGTACATTAAAACAGATTGACGTCGACTGCTCATGGCCACACAGAGCTAAGGCATGCACAAAGAAGGTTTCACTTTGAACCAGCTAATACAAATACAAATTTATGTATTTCGCCATCCTCGACAGAATTACTTTTTTTAGGTGAGGACGTGAATGAAAACTAATAACGTAAAACGCAATACTGTAACACCAAAAAAACCTTTTACCAACATATCAAGGCCTACTCAGCTTTATCAGGGCTGACTTGGTTTGCCTTGAGGAGCAGTGTCATAGCAATGAATTTTCCAGCATTTTAAATTTTATTTTATTCCTTTGCATATATTTTTTCTGCTGTCGTAGTTACGTAATCCGGCCACTTCTGTAGTAAATCGGCCGTTTTTAGTAAGAAAGCACATTTTTAAGAAACGATGGCTGATACAAGAAAGGCTTACAACGTGTCGGATAACGCTTCAGGCTTAAGTTCATAATGACATCGCGTACCCTGCGGACGGAGGCCGGATCAACATAACGGCACTCCCCGTTTACATCACCTGTTAGTGCAGTGGCTACTGTACATGTACAGTTCGGTACACACCAGTATAACCATGTGTAATGTAACTGCGGTTGCTTTAAACAGCTTCGACTGCTTCATGCCAGTTCCAACTTGAGCGCAAGCTTCATACATGATGCTCGCCAACCTTTATTTTGCACTTGCTCATACAATAGATATTGAGTTTTCTACGTCTGACGTAATAGCCTGAACTAAAGTTTTAACGCATGAACACCCTTATGGCAGTAACTTCGAGAGTCCAAAATCAAAATGAAGCCATATTCAACCTGCATCATCATAAGTAATCATCATCACTTTATCGTGGGTTTATATAACTGCAGAAGAACGGCTTGTTCAAAACTGCTAGCTTGTCCTATCTGGTGTCCTCACAACCCATTCTTTTCTCTGTAAGTTTGTTGTGTCCTCGCTCCAGTAAGTTTTTAATGTCTTGTCAGATTATTCGCCTCCTTCTGTCCAGTTGCTGTGGGGTGCCACCTGGTCTCAATATCAATATTTGGCAGAACTCTGTTTTAAGGCGAATGCATTACGTCCCCCTCTTATAAAAAAAGCAACACTGTTTTCTTGTAGAACAGAAATTAGCTTTCGCTATAACACTAAACAACAAAATTGACGCAGCTTGCACTAGTAGTGAAAGGCTGGAAATACAGCAGAACTGGGGGTCTGCCGAGCTTTCTGGCTCTGCAAAGGCGAAAGGGGGCCTCGCGCCCGCCCGTCCCTCCCGGCACTCCATCCTCCCATGCGGGAGGGGGGGGTCGGGGGTCGACGGTGGCGGCCGCGAGCGCTCCGAGTAGCTCGAGCGGACGCCGAGACCAACAGCCTCAAGATTTAAGCCCGACGCCCTAGGGCTTTTGCGACTTAGGGTTATTAGATAGAGGGGACGCGACCGAGCCCTGCGTGGCCGGGAACCGTGTCCTTTGCACGCCGGATGCTTGAATAAAGTTCCATCTCTCTCTGTCTCTCCACAGTTACTGCGGATTCCAGAAGACAGGGAGCAGAAAGAGGATGTGTATAGACGTTCCTTGTACGGCGAGCGGCAACCAAAATGTTTCACCCTCGGCATTACCAGCCGCCAAGAAGTCGTCGCCGCCGACCGAGTCAAGCCCGCTTACGTCCCACCCATTCAGGGCTTCTCCGTCTCAACGCTCCACCCGGATGGAGTTCCAAAGCGCAACCGACCAAAAACGTCGACCGTCGCGCCACGGGTCCTCGGCGCAGAAGACAACGACAACGAAAGCGTAAGATCTTCATGTGACGCAAGCGCAGGCGCAACGTGGATGGCGCCAGGTGCTCCCCATGAGGCCCACGCTCATGTGTGCTCGGTTTTTTTTTGCTAACGTCACTGCGCAAGGTAATGCGAGCGCCTCACACTAAGGATTTTTTTTCTTAGTATTCTTTATTTGCCAACGCCAACTGACCAAAGTCAAGCTTAACCAGCGCTTCTGTTAAAACAGATTTTAGTTCGTACAGCAATTGAACACGGGTCTGAGATAGGAGCCTAATGTATTAGCACTGCACTACCATCGCATATTGCTTCCGGCGGAATAAGCGTTAACCTAGCGCGTGTCGTATTGAAGGTAAACGTAACGGCAAGTGAATAGAACACGTGCGCACCAGCCAGGAGAACTGTTATTCTGATGAGTATATAATGGGCCCATCGAAATAAGCATAACGAAAAGACAAAGAAAGCACAGTGGACAAGGAGACCCATACGCGATATAGCACTATAGACATTTTGATGTGTCGCCAGTGGAAGCACTGAAGCTTCCACCTACAAAGCGTATAGGCAAGCTTAAGTGCCCCGAGATATCCCTAAGTCGTTATCTGTGTTCAAATGTCTTTAAGCCAGTTCGCCCTCGACTTTCTATATTGTTTCTTATCTTAGAAGCATTACTCTATCATCCTTCGTTTTGTAGCTTTCACAGCTTTTCACAGCTTCTAGCTTTCACAGCTGTGTAGCTTATGTAGCTTTTTTTGTAGATTTTCGCAGCGAAACTGTTATAGGCTAGGCTTTAGCGAATACTGCGTGCATCTACGGGGTACGTAGAAAATATTCGCGTCGACAAAACTGAGTCTTGCGAATAAGCCATTTTTTTCGGTAATACGCTGTAGCTCTCAATCAGTTGTAGTTGTCTTCAAAAATGATCACTAGAATAGGCCGAAGGGATGAATTCATCACTACGGCGCTTGGTTCACTTGTCATAGTACAATTAAACCCGCTTATAACAAACTCGAAAGTACTGCGAAAAGTGGTCGTTAAATCCGTAGTTCGTTGTATATAGACTCGCCCTTTAAAAGGCGTGCGAATTAGCGAATACGTCGAACAACCCATCGGTAACAAAGTTGTGCCTTCTTACTTCATTAAGCGACGCCTGGTGCTTGCTTACGACGAAATAAACTGTGTTTTCGCCGAACCTGCCCCTACCGGGACTATGGCCGTGAATAGAATTTTTAGGACGTCTTTAAAATCTCAACACGTTGTGATGGTATCGGTATCCATCAGCCGCGCCAGGCTAAGCGTACTGGAAGCTGCATCGCTTCGGCAGAAGAAGAGCAGAGTTCGAAAGTTTCAATGTCATCATGATTCGTTATAAGCTACTCTGCAAACAAAGGGTTGGTGAATCGCGACCTCTCGATGTAGAGCTAAGTAGCCACGGGCCCATGGCCGAGGTCGTATTTTGCAGCGCGCTGTTGCCGCGTAAGAATCGACATCAGGCGGCGCAAAGATCGACACGGCTGATAGCAACGCCTGAGCGGCCGCTGATGCGGAGTGCCGGCCTTAAAAGCTATGCTTTCGCTGGTTGACCGCCAGGTGACCACCAGTCTTCATGCTCCCTCATTTTTTTGTGTTCCTCAACGCCATTCTGCCTGTGGAGAGAGAGAGAAATAAGGTTTATTGACTAAACACTAGGTAGCGGTGGATGCGACCCGGAGGGAAGCGATGACTTAAGCCGCTCGAATCACGAGCTCCTTTTGGAGCTGAAGCTCGGAGTCGCCCAGCGCCTCCATCCATTGGTCAGGGGAATTGATGGTAGGGAGTGTGTCCTCTGCAGAAGCCCACGTTTGGTGTTGGACCGTGGCCCTTTCACCACTGCGGGGGCAGTATGAAGATGGACCGAGGGAGGGGTGTACACGATACAGAACGGCTCTGCAGTGTAGACATTCAGTAGGGGTTGATGCCGTAGGCGTTCCTCATCCAAAGTGAGGGGCGAGTGAGCAGGGGGGGGGGAGGAGTTGCGGCGGTAGAGGCAGTAATGCTGGGCGAAAATTATGAATGAGAGAAGACTGTCCCTGGCCGATCTGGCTCCATGGAGGGAAGAGTCCACATCGTAAGCCCGAGTGACAAGTGCTCGGGCTGCCATGTGGGTCGTTTCTATCCCTCCAATGCCGTGTGAGCTGGGAATCATTGGCGTTCGACCTTGTCGGATGGCGAATTTAGACAGCGAATTTTGTATGCTGGGGCGGATATGAACCCTTTGACAAAGTGTGGTACTGCCATTTTCGAATCGGATAATATAATCTCAGAGGATAATATAATCACACATAATCGGATAATATAATCTCCGCCACGAAATCAGCACTTAAATTGCTTGACAAACTGTTTCACTCGGGGCTTCGCCTCTCTTGTGGCGCATTCCTTACGAGCCCTGTACAGAGTCTTTATGCAGAGTGTGATAAATGGTGCTTATCACATCAGCGAACCTATGTTGACTTGTTATATGCCTTTAAAATTTCATGAATGGACGGACAACCATCCTTTTAAACCGGTTTTGAATGATGCATCCACAACTCAACTCTTTTCAAATCGCCGATCCAATTCTGTTCCCTTCTCGCAGAGAGTGAGGGACGAGGTGACTATTCATGAGGTCTCCTTTTTAGACACATTAAAATCATCTCACACTGATCTTGTAGCACCGTGGCATCTTGTGACTGGCATCATGTGACTTGTCTTTCTTACAATACAATAAGAACAGGACACAAAGAAGTGGGATTTTACAGCATTTTATGTATCTGCACGATAAATACATGGCTGAAGAGTTTTCCAGGGATACGTCTAAAACGTTCGCTAAGGTGTCTTGTGCTGCGAATGGATCAATTTTAAAGCAGGTAGAACCATGAATCGAAATAAAAGTATTTTTACGGCACATATTTCTGGTTGTAAGTCACATAGTTAAGAATCATATTCCTAAATCCATTATATATACAGACTCGCTGAGCGTCGTCCGTGCATTGCCACCCGGAAAGTCATCGAAAAACCATGTCATTATTCTTGTCTTCAAATCAATTATGATAGCTTATTCTTCAAACCCTCGGTGACTGTGTGTTGGGTGCCAGGCCACCCTGGCATTGGCGGAAATGAAGTGGCGTATGAAATGGCCGCCAATGTTGCAAACCCAATGACAGTAAACATAACAACACTACCTTACACAGACCTCAAGCCACACATCACACAAGAACTCCGTAAAACTTGGCAAGCAGAGTGGAGGGAAAAGACAGACAACTACACGTAATAAAGCCCTACTTGACACAGTACACTACCGAATCACACAACAGGCACATTGAAGTTACCATAGCTCGGTTACGGATAGGCCATGCATATGTAACGCACTCGCACCTGCTCACGGGATCTCCAAGACCCCTGTTTAGAAGGTGTTGGGAGGGCCTATACATGATACACATCCTCATTCAATGGAAGGCACTCGACATTACACCACGCGAACACTTCAAAAAACTCTACAGGCAACATAATTCATTACGTCCGTCATACTTTTTAGGAGACGATGCCATGTTTTCTGTTCAGCGCACCTTTAAAGGGGCCCTGCAACACGTATCATCGACATCTAGCACTGCATTCTGGGGCAAACTCTATTTTCCCAGCAATCTCCTCCCGCAAGAATTATGAAAATCCGTTCACTATCACCGAAACTACGCGCGATTTGAAATCGCGCATTGTCGTTCCCTCTCAACTCGACTGCGGCAACACGACGAAAGCTACGCGCTCTCGCCTGGAGAGGGCGGATTGCGGATTGCGGCGTTCTCTTCCGCGGCCTTCGATATATCACAAGACGGGGAGTTTTCTTTTCTCCGCAACGTGGAGGGGTCTAGTCCGGTCTGGTGCCACAAAAAATCAGGCATGGGTGCCTCCTCGCAAGCACGCGCTCCTGCTGTTAGGGCGTTTTTGAAGCAATAAACGTTTGTTGTCGAGTGGTGTGTGTGTGTGAAATGGAAGTTTTGAGCTCATCACTCAAACTCCGCGCGCACTCAAAGAACAAAACAAACAACAAAAACACCCGCATTCCCCCGAAGGGGAGCATGGGGAAGTGCGAATGCACGGGTGATGCTATGAGGGGGAGTTATGTTGAACTGTGTTGGCATTCGCCCGTTACTTGCATTTAACACCCCCGCGGGATCAAGTGGGGATTCACACACCCCGTAAGTCGTTCTCTGGAAATCTTGGTGAATTAAAGTGTATGTTCGAGGAGATCACACACACACGCAAGTAAAGTGAAACGACAGTATTCTTTATTCAGCACTTGTTGGTGTTGTCGTTGTAGTTGACGGTCATTATGACCGCCTTGTGGTCACTGAAATGTACGGTCAAGAGTTGTTGCAAGACCGCGCGTATCAGACAGTTCCTCGCAAAGGCCAGGTCGATGTAGCTGCCGTTGATGGTGGTGGGAGCCTCTAGCGGTAGGCACGTCATGGAGTGGTTGGCGAGCATGTATTCCATCAACCACTCGCCGCCCTTTCGCACGTCCACGTTAAAGTCCCCAACAACCACGACCGGGTCCGAGGGCTTTACGCGCCTGGCCACACTCTCCATCGCCGCGTCCACGTATTCGACGACGTCGTCGCGCGAGATGTTTAGCGCGAGGTAGAGGGTGACGACCACGGTTCCGTCGCCCGAGTACGCGTCGGTGTAGACGACACTGTACGGCGACTCGTCCCTGACCAGCGAGGAGGACACGGCGTGCGACACGAGGTTCGCGTAGACGTGACCGACGAGGTAGACGCCGCAGTACTCGCCCCGACTTCCGCTCCTGGCGAAGCAGCAGTCGTCGATGGGGAAGTGGGAATGCACGGGTGATGCGAAAGAATTATTCTTGGCCAATCGCCCTAAGTGGGTATGTGCTAAAGAAATTAGGAACTCTTCTTGGCCAATCGCCCTAAGTGGGTATGTGGTGCGGACGGACGGACGGCGGTGGACGCGTGATTCAGGGTCGCTTAAGAAGTGCATTCGCACTTAAAACTGTGCCTACAGTTTCAGGCATAGAAGGGGCTTGCACACACCGCTCACGACAGCGGATCGTCACAGGAAATCCGAGAAATTAGTCGCCAAGTTCACCAGTGATAGCCTATCGGGCGGCCATGGCCTCAATGACGTAGCGTAGGCCATGCCAGGGATGCATAATGAGGAGAACTGAAGAGAGCGCGGTTGGTTTTTCCGCGCCTTTCACAGCGATTTGCGCGCAAACCACTCGACATGCACGTGTAATATGTGGCTACGATATTTCCCGTAGTGTAAGCTAACCGTCGCGCACGTCTACTTGTCGTTGCAGGGTGCCTTTAAGTTTCTCTCAGAAGTTCACTTCTTACACGTCATTTCATACCACCTATTGTTTTACACCTGGTCCTATACACCAGCCACCTTATTCATCTTTTAACCACTCTTGGTCTTCACGCTGGCCCTGTACACCAGCCGTAGTCATAGTATTTAATTGATGATGATGATGATGATGATGATGGTTTGATTTTATTGGCGCAAGGCCGCCATGGGCAAAGAGCGCCAAACACAAAGTGATTTGATGAGGAGAGAACACGAAATAAAATCAGTTAAAAACTATGAGCACGGCTGGTGTAAAGGGCCAGGGTGAAGAACAGGAGTGGTTAAAAGATAAATAAGGTGGCTGGGGTATAGGACCAGGGGTAAAGCTATGGGTGGATTGTAAAAAGTGAACTTCTGATAGGAAATTAAAAGTACGCTGAACAGAAAACATGGCATCATCTCCTAAGAAGTATGATGGGTGTGGTGGAATATGTCGTGTGTGTAGTTGAGGAAAGTGCGTCGTGTAGTGTCGAGTGCCTTACATTGTATGAGGATGTGCATCACGGATAGGGCCTCTCCGCACCTGCTGCACAGAGGTCTTGGAGATCCAGTGAGAAGGTGCGAGTGTGTTGCATGAGTGTGCCCTATCCGTAATCTAGCCAAGGCGACTTCAGTGTATCTTTTGCGTGTGTCGGTGGTGTATGGTCCCAAGTGTGGTTTTATTACGTGTAACTTGTTGTCTGTTTGTTCGCTCCAGTGTGTTTGCCATGTTTTGCGAAGTTGTTGTCTGATGTGTGGTTTCACATCAGACAACAGACAACAGACAACAGACAATCAGACAATGTGTGGTTTCACATCAGAATGTGTGGTCTGATGTGTGCGGTGTAGGGTAATGTGGTTATGTCTACTGTATTCAAGAGTGTAGCAGCAGCAGCCATTCGATCCGCTGCTTCGTTCCCGGCTATACCGCAGTGGCCAGGGACCCAGCAAAGGACTAGTTCAATATTGTGGACATACACAGACATAATACCCTTGACTATTAGATTTACAACGTGATTTTTTGAAGACTTTGTTGACGACAACGCCCGCACGACACTGAGGGAGTCTGTATATATAATGGATTGTGGGATGTGACTTTGAAGGATATGATTAACAACAAGAAGTACACCATAGCCTCTGCTGTAAAGATACTGGTATTACTATTAAGAGTTCTAGTGACATTAAGGCCGGGCCCATGCGCCGCGCAGGACACAGAGGTGGCAGTTTTAGAGGCGTCCGTATAAAATTCAGAAAATTAATACTTCTGCTGCAAATACAAGAAGTGCTGCAGAATTGCACATGTGGGAGCTCGGTTTGTATCTACATGTGTGAAAGATGTGTCGCATAAGACAGGGCGGAGATGCCATGGTGCTATAAAATTTGTTTGAGAAGTTTGTATGGTGTCTAAAAAGGAGACAGAAAGCTCTGACGCTTCCTCTCTAACTCTGTAAGAGAAGGGCGCAGAGAACGGTGGTCGGTTTAGGAGTAGTGCAGTCATAGACGTATCATAAAAAGCTGATTTAAAAGGATGGTGTGGCATAGATGAAATTTTAAAAGCAAAAAGGAGATCTGTGTATGCTCGCTGACGTTGTAGGTTCCACTTATTACACTCCACATAGAGGCTTTCGACCGGGCTAGTCCGGAAAGCGCCACATGCCAGCCGGAGCCCCAGATGAAGCACTGGGTCCAGCATTTTGAGGGATGTCTTCCTTGCTGACCCATAAGCAACACTTCCATAGTCTAATCGTGAACCTATCAAGGTAGTAAAAACACGTAAAAGAAGTTGTTTGTCAGCACCATATGAAGAGTGGGAGAGAACCTTGAGTATATTCATGGCCGTTAAGCATTTATGTTTAAGTTGTTTTATATGTGGAATGAACGAGAGCTTTTCGTCAAGAACTACACCTAAAAACGTGTGTTCATTTCTGACTGGAATTGAGGCACCATTGAGTTTGATGTCTGGATCCGGCCGAATGCCACGCCTTTTCGAAAACAAAACACAAGTACACTTCACTGGATTAAATTTAAAACCGTTGCTATCTGCCCAGCCAGCTAGCTTATTAACACCAAGCTGGACTTGGCGCTCGCAGATGGACAGGTTACAAGACTTAAAGGATAATTGCACGTCGTCTACATAGATTGAGCAGGAAATGGTTGGTGGCAGAGCCTTCCGAATAGAGTTCATTTTTACAATAAACAAAGTGCAACTCAAAACTCCACCTTGCGGAACACCGTTTTCCTGCACATGAAATCTAGAGAGTGCAATTCCAACTCGCACGCGAAACACGTTCTTTCAGTGAGGCAACTGGCAAGCGTGTTCCACATGTTACCCGACATACCAAAGGACTTCAAATCGCTGAGGATGCCGTACCGCCAAGCAGTGTCGTACGCCTTTTCAAGATCAAAGATTACTGTCATACAGTACTGCTTATGGAGGAAAGCATCTTTAATATATGACTCTAACGCAACGAGTTGATCGTTCGTAGATCGCCCCGCCTGGCAGCTCTCGAGAAGACCGTTGTACTCTAAGAAGTACACGAGTCTCCTATTTATCATCTTCTCCAAGAGCTTACACAGGCAACTTGTCAGGGCAATGGGGCGATAACTGGCGGGAGAGGAAGGGTCCTTCCCTTCCTTTAGGAAAGCCACTACTATGCCCTCCCTCCAAGAGCGTGGGAAGTGCCCCGAAAGAAATATTTTATTGTAGGGGTGAAGAAGTGTTTCAAGCGTGTCTGCATGTAAGTGTTGTATCATTGTGTATGAAATCCTGTCTGTACCTGGAGCTGAAGGTTTACAAGTACCGAGTGCGACCTTCAGGTCATGAAGTAAAAAGGGGGTGTTATAGGATGAGTTCGACTTATTAGTGCCTCGCAAGGACTTCTTCTCACGTAATCATCATCATCACCAGCCTGTCTACGCCCACTGCAGGGCAAAGGCCTCTCCCATTATTCTCCAATTACCTCGGTCTTGTGCCAACTGTGACCAATTTATCCCCGCAAACTTCTTGATCTCATCTGCCCATCTAACTTTCTGCCGCCCCCTGCAGCGCTTGCCTTCTCTAGGGATCCACTCTGTTACCCTTAATGAGCAGCGGTTATCTTGCCTTCGCATTACATGCCCTGCCCAAGTCCATTTCTTCTTCTTAATTTCTACTAATATGTCTTTAACACCAGTTTGCTCCCTGACCCACTCCGCTCTCTTGTTGTCCCTTAATGTTACACCTATCATTTTCCGCTCCATTGCCCGCTGAGTCGTTCTCAATTTAAGTTGAACCCTCTTAGTGAGCCTCCAAGTTTCTGCCCCGTAGGTGAGTACCGGTAAGATGCAGCTGTCATACACTTTCTTCTTCAACGACAATGGTAGGCTGCTATTCATTATCTGATAATGTCTGCCATATGCACCCCACCCCATTCTGATCCTTCTATTTATCTCTGCCTCATGGTTGGGATCTGGGGTCACAACTTGGCCTAAGTATATATATTCGCTTACCACTTCCACTGCCTCGCCATCTATCTCAAACTGCTGTGCTGTCCCGAGGTTATTGATCATTACTTTAGTTTTCTGCATATTAATTTTCAGGCCCACGGTTCTACTCTGTTCGCCCAGTGCGGAAAGCATGCTTTGCAATTCGTCCCCCGAGTTACTTAGCAAGGCAACGTCATCAGCAAATCTGAGGTTACTTAGGTATTCTCCATTAACCCTTACTCCCACCTGTTCCCAATCCAACGTTCTGAATACTTCTTGTAAGCATGCTGTGAATAACATTGGAGAGATTGTGTCTCCTTGTCTGACACCCTTCTTTATAGGTATTTTACTGCTCTCCTTATGGAGGATGATAGTAGCTGTAGACCCATTATAGATATCCTCTAGTATTCTTACATAATGCTCATCTACCCCCTGGTTCCGTAATGCCTGAATGACTGCTAGGGTTTCGACCGAGTCAAATGCTTTCTCATAATCTATGAAGGCTATATATAGGGGTTGAGTATACTCAGCGCACTTCTCTATCACCTGATTGATCGTGTGAATATGGTCCATTGTTGAATAACCTTTACGGAACCCTGCTTGTTCTTTAGGTTGACTGAAATTTAAGGTTTCAGAGATTCGGTTAGCGATTACCTTGGTAAATACCTTGTAGACGACTGACAGTAAGCTGATCGGCCTGTAGTTTTTCAAGTCCTTCATGTCGCCTTTTGCTTTGTGTTTAATGCTTTGTGTTTTAATGCTTTGTGTTTAATGCTTAAACACATAATGCTTTGTGTTTAATGAAAGTGTTGGTGCAGTGTGCTGAGCTGGACACGTGTTCGAAGTGTTGTGCAAGCGTGTTTGACTGGTCTTCGAGTGTGTCCCTTGTTGTGCTAACCAGGGGCAGGCTGTGTGTCTGTTGTCCTTTTAGCTTGCGTATTCGTGTCCAGACTTTGTGAGTGTCGGTGTATGAGTTGATGGAAGTGAGGGAGGCGCGCCAACTCTCCCTTTTCGCCTCACGACGCACACGCTTCCCAAGAGCCTTTGCCCGTTTAAAGGAAATGAGATTATCTGGCGTGGGGTACCGGCGAAGGACACCCCACGCCTTGTTCTGGGCCTCCCGCGCCCGCCTACAGTCCTCATTCCAGCAGGGCCTCCTTGGGGTGCGGGACGCACTGGAGGCCTGGGGCATGCACTTTTCGGCGGTGTCGAGTATGTGTGCCGCGACCAGTTTGGCTGCTTCCTCCATGTGTAGGTGTTTTATGGTTGTGTGGTGTAGTTTAGATGTTTCTGTAAATGTACTCCAGTTTGCTTTTGATTCATTAAACCTGTTATGGGAAGATGGACTGCTCGGGCCTATACCTATATACGTTAACGAAGTGGGGAAATGGTCACTACCATATGGGTCTGTGCCCACTCCCCACTCAAGACATGGAAAGAGAACTGCGGAACCAATCGCCAAGTCAAGATGAGAGTATGTATTGTGTCCTAAGTTATGGTATGTAGGCTGTTTCTTGTTGAAGAGGCATGCTCCGAAGAATGTAAGAAACTTCTCTATCAGGCGACCTCGGGCATCCGTTCTGGAGGAGCCCCAAAGAGAGTTGTGCGCATTAAGGTCGCCTGTTAGTATGTATGTTTCGGGCAGCTGGTCGACCAGCGCCTCGAAATCAGAGCTCGAAACTGCATGATCAGGAGGAATGTAGATGGAGCATACCTTTATCAACCTATTAAATATTATTGTACGGATCGCTGCAGCCTCGAGGACAGTGTTTAAAGAGAGAGAGTGGCATGCTAATGATTTCCGGGCGATAATGGCTACACCTTCTGAAGAGTGGGTGCAGCCAACCCTGTCCTTTCTGAATACCATGTACCTATTTAAGAAATTTGTTTGTTTAGAATTGAGGTGGGTTTCCTGCAGACACATGATACTTGGCTGACTGGCATGCAGAATCTCATACACATCGTCAAGATTTTTAAGGAGGCCTCTGCAGTTCCATTGAATGATTTTTTCTGTTCCCATAATTTAAATTTAAGAATGACTGGAGTGTGTGTCTTCGTGTGTGTTCATGTGTCGTCTTTCGGGGCTGTTACTCTTGGATTAGGCTTTTTAGGCCTTTCTACTGGCTTGGCCGTTGGAGGCCGCTCCTTACGATGCGTTGCAGGCAGGAACGGCCCGACATCCATTTCGTCGTCGGATGTCCGAGGGGTGCCCGACGGACCGGGGCCACCGGACTTGGCCCCCCCTCGGGAGCCCTTCGTTTGAGCCGCCACCGCCGAGGGCGTCCGGGGCGCCAGAGGTGGCACGGGCGGTGCGGTGGCGGTGGGAGCCTGTGCGGGGCCCGTGGTGTCCATCACCTCGGTACCCTCCAACGCACTGGAGGACGGGGAGACGGAGGCGGGAGCGGCCCCGGTCCCGACAGAAGTGGTTTGCACCACAACCGCTGCTGCCTCAGCAAGCGGCGTAGTGCCGGGTTGGGTTTGCGTGAGGCAACCCAGCGGGGGGCGGGGGCGGGACCAGGTCAGACTCGCTGAACTGGGTCCCTGTGGACACCAGACGCCGCTCCGCCCCCCGGCGAGCTGCGTCGGCGTACCTCCCCAGAGGGAAAGAGGCGAACCTCTTTCTCGCCTCTGGAAAGGTGATGTTCTCGATTACCTTAATGTTTATGATCTTTTTTTCTAGTTGGAAGTTTTCACACTTGCGGGAGTATGCCGCATGTGGCCCCCCGAAGTTTACACAAGTGAGAGTTTTGGATGAGCAGTTCTCGCTCGGATGATCGTGCGCCGCGTACTTTGCACACGTCGTTCGGCCACGGCAAGAGTTCGTACCATGCCCGAACCGCTGGCACTTAAAACACAGCCGCGGGTTCGGGATGTACGGACGTATTGAGCACCGGATAAAACCTGCATATATATGTTGTGGGAGAACTGCGCGGTCAAAGGTCAAGATGATGTGCTTGGTGGGAATCTCCCTGTCGTCTCTACGGATGGTGATGCGTCTCACGGCCGTGACGCCCTTATCCTTCAAGCCGGCAAGGAGATCCGCATCCGTTTCGTTCAGGAGGTCTGTCTCGGATATCACACCCTGCGAGCTGTTGAGGCTCCGATGGGGTGTGACCCTGATGTCGAGATCAGCCAGTCTAGTCTGAGCAAGAAGCTTTGCAGACTGCTGCTTGTCATTTATTTAAATTAGGAGTTCACCAGACCTTTGTTTTTTGCACTTATACGATTTTCCTACTATGGCTTCAAGATACTTGGCGATCAAGAAGACTGACTGAGATGCAAGCGGTGGGTTGGATTGAGGGATTCCATGACAAGAAATCGAAAAAAATGATCCGGTTCAGGAAAGGTTAACGACGGCAATGGAGGAAAGGATACTTCGGTGCGGCCCCTTTTGAGGGACCGATCTAGGTTGGGGGGAGGGGGTTTAGACAATACCATAAAGCATAGTATAAAAGCAGGGAGACGGGGGTACTTTCTCCTTTGACTTTACCCTGGTAGTCAAAAAGGTCCCGGAGCTCCCTGCCTGGTAGACAGGCAGGGAGCCCATCGGCCGGAGCTTGACCAAGGCTCCGACGGCCACCGTTTACGGCTTCTACCCTTCACCTCTAGACACCTCGCCACGGTTGGACACGGCTTATGTTGGGAGCTTGGGGTCCGCGGTGTCGCTGCTCACCGTCACCATGAATAATCAAGGTGCCCCGTGCGGGGTATTTAATTGATTTTAAGTGCGAATGCACTTTATAAGCGACCCCAAACCTTCCACCGCCGGCGGCGGCGTGCGCAGTCCTCCTCTCTATATATAAAAAAAAACAGCATCCGGCGCCAGGTTTCGAACCTAGGACTTTGCGGCCGCAGCGCGACGCTCTACCGACTAAGCCACGGACGCGACGCTGATATCAGTGTTAGTAACGCGCCTTATATCTTTAACGCATTCAAACTACGTCGTCAGCGGCGTGCGTTGGCGACTCAGCGGCGTTATAGCGGCTTGATAACTGCGTGGTGTACACGTGATACTACAAACCCGATGGAAGAGATGGAAGAGAAGGCGGCGAGGCGGTGGGCTGCGGGGGCCGAGCGCAAGCGCCGCAAGCGGGCCGACAACCGTGCATTCGCACTTTCACATTCTCCCCCTCGGGGAAATGCAGGGGAATTTTTATTTGTGTTCCCTCTAAGCAATTTTAGTTGTAACCTACACAGCAAAACACTTTTTTGGCGCTCTTTGCCACAGTTGGCCTTGCGCCAGTAACATTCAAATATCATCATCAATTTCAGTGGTGGGACTTTCGGTTAATGCCAGTGCGATTGCGGCATACGGGTGTGAAAGGTGAGGGTGGGAAAAGAAGAAGATGATGTCGAGTGAATTAGAGCAATGGCGAATGCCCCTTTATGCCGATATTCTGTGTCACCGATATGTAGGGCGGCTGGGGAAGGAGGGACTTCTTTATCTAGTATCATGGCTCGATGAATCCGCCGTTCAGTAAGAATTGTTGGGTGCATGCTTTTGGGAATCGGTCGGACAATTATATAATTTGTGACTGATCCCGACATGTCCAAGCCGAAAAAGCTCCGGTTCTTTATGCACGGCGTCAAGGAGGAGCTCTTTGCTGGACTCGTCCGAAATACGCCACAGACTGTGCCGCAGTTTTTAAAAGAAGCTACCGCTATAGAACGAGCGCTGCGGTATCGCTATCGCCAAAACAACCGACAGGACAACGCTACTTCGGCGAACGCCGCCATTCTCTCACCAGCCAACGAAAATTAGCTGTGTGACCTCACCCGGAGCATTGTCCAAGACGAACTCAGAAAGCTTACCACGAGTTCCTCGCAGCCAACCATTGCTACTATCGCTGAGGTCGTCCGCCAACAGATTCGTCAAGCGATTGTCCTACCTGAACCCAGCCACGAAGTTTTGCGAGTGAGCTATGGAATGCCCTGGGTCGGCCGTCATCTGCACGCCCTTTTTCCCGACGCAACGAAAGCCGCCTTCTGAGACATGGTCCCGCACTCATCCTATCTTCCAGCCACCGATACGCACTCCAACTTATGGCGCACCGAAGATCAATCACCCGTATGCTACCATTGCGGGGAAGCGGGTAACGTGTGCCATCACTGCCATACCGCGAGATTGGACTTGCCGGTTTTTAACCCGCCGCTCGTATCCCTCCTCGTTTCCGGGAACGACCATCTGAAATCGACGCCTATCTCGCGGCGAGGCAAGAACAGTCTGTGAGACAGCCGCCACGCTCGCCCTCGCCACCTCGCTTCAACACTTCGTTCAATCGTCGAAGCTGCCAGGATGCGTCAAGGGAGAGGTCTGCAGGTACCCACCGGGGAAACTAGAACCGGCAACCTCGGGCGGCAAGGTTGCTGCTGATGGAAGCTCTGAGGACCCTCCAATGTCGCCGGTGGTCAATCGGCATACGGCGGAAGAATGCGCCGATGAATTGGTAAGCGCCGATCGTTGTGTTTAATTCGACGCGCAGGAAGTAACTGCTCTGGTGGACACTGGCGCATATTTTTCGATAATGAGCCCAGGACTCGCACACAAGCTCAGAAAAGTAGAAACGCCAAGGACTGGGTCACAGATTCGATCCGCAGGAGGCGACGTAATGACGCCGACGGGCAAGTGTACTGCGATACTCCGTATAAATAATACGAACTTTGTCGGCCCTTTCGTCATCCTTCCAGTTATCTTCGAGGTGTTCTTTTCCCCGGGGCTTCTCCTCCAAGCAACAGTAGCGCTGAAGATCTGACCCCGGGTATCCCCAACCAACAAACTCAGCTTCCGATGCAAAAACTATACATTTATTACAGCCCGGCGGGCGGCTCGGAAACAGTGCTCGGGCGGAGCCCAAAGACGACGACCCGCGAGCTGCGGCGTCCCGATGTCGTCTCCTTGTCTTCATCTTCCCTCCACCCGGTCGCTGGGGGCCAGTGAAGAGGGAAAAGCGATCCTTCGTGGGGGTCCAACCCCATGTGGTGGCGATTTGGCGCATCCGGTGCGGGCAGGCGCGACCTTCCTCGGAATGTGCGACGTTTCCAGGCGCCGCGCGACACGTGCGTTTCATTACCGCACCAGTTGGCGTGCCGAAAAGCCCGACACTTCCCCAGTGCTGTAAAGACCTCATCTTGGGAATGGACTTTCTGAGAGAATAACACGCCATTTCAATATGTCAGAGCACGCAGTCACATTCTCTACCGACGTCACGGCTCGAGACCTCGATTACGAACAATGTTCTTCGACCTTGCGTATCGTTGATGAAGACGTCGTCTTGCCACCGAGGTCGTGCGCCTTGGCTTCGTGAAGTGCGGGAGTTCCTGGCGTGGCGAAAGGATAGTTAAAGCAACAAGTGACCTTCTTTTTACCCGTGCCATCTCAATCACACGAGGAGTACTGCACCTAAATTGTATTTGCACGCACGTACTTCTAATAAACTTCACAAAAGAACGCCAGAAAATCTCCAAAGGAACCGGCGTAGCACGGTTTGAGAACATTGAAGAAAATGAAGAAAACGCAGAATGCCTAGCCTTGCGGGCCCAAACAGGTCCAGGTGGCGGTGAACCCTCCGTCTTCAATATATTCCCTGGTCTACCGCCACGAAGCAACAGTGCCTGCTCGAGCTATTACAACAGTTTGTTGATTGTTTCTCTTCTACAACCAGGGTACGACAAACGCCCCTTAGGAAGCATCGTATCATTACCGTGAAGGATGGGAGGCCTATTCGCCAAAACCCGCATCGTGTCTCTCCCAAGGAACGACATGCTATACGGTACGAGGTAAAACAAATGCTGGAGGGCTATGTGATATAGCCACCACAAAGCTCCTGGGCTTCTCGCGTTGTGCTGGTGCGGAAGAAAGATGGTATTCTACGATTCTGTGCTCGACTACGCAAGATAAATCAAGTCACCACAAAGTTTGTGTACCCGCTAGCGCTACTGGACGACTCCCACTACAGACTGCGCCCCGCACGGCATTTTTCGTCGATGAATCTGAGGAGTGGTTACTGGTAGATCGAGGTCTATGAGCGGGACCGGGAGAAAACTGTATTTGTGACACCGGAGGGACTTTATGAATTTAATGTCCTCCCTTTCGCTTTATCGTCAACTACAACAGACGTTCAGCAGCTGATGGACACTGTCTTGACCGGCCTATTATGGCGAACGTGCCTTGTGTACCTCGATGACGCTGTTGTCTTTTTCGCCACTTTCCAGGAGCATTTGGAAAGACTTTGCTTGGTCCTCAAGGCATTGCGTTCTGCCGGATCCACAATCAAGTCGGAAAGGTGCCATTTCGGTTACGAAAAGCTGCGCTTTTTAGGTCACGTCGTTAGCCGCGAAGGAGTACAGCCAGGCCGTGACCATATTTCAGCTTTTTTTTTCGAACAAATCAGTTTATCTCCACCAACAGTGCTGGGGGTCCCTAAGGCGAGAAGCGGCTAGCTACCGCTTGAAGGTGCCTGAGGGCCCGCATACATGGCAGCATCACGTGAGATATAATATTATAAATAAATGGGCACTTGGAAGATTTGAAAATTCTCCATGAAGCAAACATATCCCTTCAGAACCATGTCAAAAAAATGAATAAAAATATCAGTACCTAGTCACGCTTATCTGAAGCACACTGTCACCGATTCACAGAAATCTACGGCAAAAAAAGGCGTACGCTCCTTCCTGGGACTATGCTCATATTACCGCCAATTTATTCCAGCCTTTTCCAACTTCGCAGCCCCCTTAACACGCCTAACCCGAGATGATACCCCATTTGTGTGGAAAAAGGAACAGCAAACGGCATTTATTGAGCTTACGCAGCGCATGAAACCACCGCCTGTTTTAGCCCACTTTGACGAAGACACAGATACCACCATCCACACGGACGTGACCAATATCGGATTAAGAGCAGTCTTAGTACAAAAGCAACATGGTGCAGAACAGGCTCTTGCTTCCGCAAGCAGGACGTTCTGCCGTGCGGAGTCGAACTACTGAGCAACTGAAAAAGAATGCCTTGCGGTTGTATGGGTGGTGTTGAAATTTCGGCCTTACCTGTATGGACGGCCGTTTCAAGTCGTAAGCAACCATCATTCACTAGGCTGGTTGACGAGCCTTAGGAAACCCTTCGGGGCGCCTTGGATCCTGGAGCCTGAGGCTCCAATAATTCCACATAACCATCGTTTATAAATCTGGACGACTGCACTCCGATGCGGACTGTCTTTCCGGAGCTCCAGTAACGCCTGCAGACAATGAAGAATACGAGATTCCGTTCTTAGGAGCTGTGAACATAACCACCATGTCCCAGAAGCAGCGCGAAGACCCAGAACTGCGGCCACTCATCGACTTTTTGGAGAGACAGGCAAGTAGTGTTCCGAAAGCCTTCATAAGAGGGTTGTCGTCCATCTCGTTGCTTAACAATGTGCCCTTCAAGAGGAACGTCGCCCCTAATGGTAATACCCACCTTCTAGTCATCCGCCCAACGCTACACAATGATATATTACAAGCGTGTCATGACGAACCCACCGCGGCTCATCTGGGATTCACTCGCACGTTGGCCAGAATCCAGGAGAAATATTATTGGCCAAGACTTTTCATCACCGTTAGACATTATGACTTGCCGTGATTGTCAGCAACGCAAACCGCCACCGGGAACACCAGCCGGTTTGCTTCAACCAGTTCAGATTCCTGAAAAACCTTTTGAACGACTTGGAATGGAACTTTTGGGACCTTTGCCACTTTCATCTTCCGGGAACAAATTTGTAGTCGTTGCAACCGACTATCTTACCCGCTACGCCGAGACAATGCCCTTACAAGAACCAGCAGCTGCAGAAGTGGCCCACTTCTTGCTCGAGAACATCGTGTTCAGACACGACGCTCGATCGATTGTAATCACAGACCGTGGAACAGCCTTCACAGCGCAGCTCATGGAAGCTGTCATGACGCTCAGCGGGACTTCCCAAAGGAAGACAACCGCATACCATCCGCAGACCAATGGTTTGACCGAGCTCTTTAACAAAACGATCGCGGACATGCTCTGCATGTATATAGAAACTGAGCATAAAACCTGGGATACCATTCTGCCGTACGTAACTTTCGGATACAACACGGCGCGGCATGAGACGACACGCATGTCGCCCTTTAGGTTACTCTACGGTCGCGGAGTGTCGACCATGTTGGGCGCTGTGCACATGCGGACAGCGACGACCATGCCGGTACGCAAGAGTTTACACGGTGAGTGGAAGAGGTACGGAAACTTTCTCGCGTACGCGCAAGCAATTAGCAACGCCGTGACGCCGACCGCTACAGCTGCAATTTCCACGTAGGCACGCGGACTTCCAGCATCGTGACCGTGTGGGAGTGTGGAGTCCTGTTCGTCGCCGCGGGTCCTCAGAAAAGCTGCTTAGACGATACTTTGGACCATATAAACTTTTTCGTCGGCTGAGCGATGTTACGTATGAAGTTATGCCGGTCAGCTATTTACCCGCAGGACGTCGTAAACTTCAGCCTAAAACCGTCTCACGTGGTGCGCATGAAACCCTACCATTCTAGATGAGCCGACGCCCCAGGCCGTCACACTCGCGGTCTGGGCTTATTCTCTACCATTTTCTGCGTGTAGCTACTACCCTGAGCATCGGGACGATGCCCTTTACACAGGGGGCAAATGTCACGAGTGCGTCTGCTAAGAGGCGGAGCCACGAAGACGACGACGACGAAAGGCTCCTCCGCCTGGCGCGTGTAGGAGATTTCGTGGAACGGCTCGTGCTTTCGAACGCTGATTTGGCTGATCGGCGCTTCGCATGAGACCACGTCGTTTTGTTGCTTTTTTTCTTGAGGCATAAGTTCACCTAAATAAATCTCCGTTTATCTTTGCCCCCAACTTCGCCTGTTGAACTTCTTGCAACGGAATAATATTGTGGAAAAAATAAAACATTAGGTACATTTACGCCGAAAGCAATGCGTGACTGATAATAGTGTTCTAATTAGGAATATATGTGGGCTTGATTTTCGGGACAGCAAATACAAGCCCTCAAAAGGAATATTTTTACGAAAACGTATGGCGAAGGTTCGCGCGCGAGCCAGTATGTTGAGAAGGCGTCGACACCCAACAGTAACAAAACATACCAAGAGAGGGCGCACGAACGTGACAACGCGGGAAAATTGAATTGAGCAAACGTAAAGCGCCTTTATCGTTGGAGGATTGACACTGGGGAAGGGGTCGGCGTGAAACGTGGACTGGGCAGAGAGCCAAGGCAGTTACGTGGAAACGGCAGCGAAGACATCTTATTTCGACGACATTTGCAACAGGAACCTGACACGCGGCCTATGTTAAGGCAAAAGCCTGGCAACCGCTGTAGGAAGTACATAAACAACACCATGTGCAATCTGATTAGGTCTGAACCGCTACTCTCCACAGTAGTAGCTGAGTGTGCTACAAAAAAGCGATATACCCATGTCACCAGCGGTGGAAACAAATTGTGGCTGTTCCTGTTTGCATTGTCCTGAGCATCTTTAGCGTGGCCGGCGATGGCCTGCGTGGATCCTGAGTTGGGACAAACACTGTGGCCGAGTAGGGCGAAGAAGAATACTTTATATGCAGAAGTTTACCTGGTTTGGCACTGAGTGAAAAGTGTCTATTTATTTATTTATTTATTGTACCTCAAATGCCCCGAGTAGGGGTATTACATTATATTACTTGATCCCTCGGGTTCTGTCATTTGCTTCTGCGTGCGCGAGGTGAAATAGACAAGCTGGCTCCGTCCAATGTTCCCTTTCTTGCACTGTTTTCAGAAACACAGCAATAATATTTATGATGGAATTCGCAACACCCTACGGTGATCGTAACAATAGCAAGGGCTACTTTGGGGGAGTCGCCAGGCATAACAATCTCTGAGCGGCTGATGTGGCTGCTTCACAAAAATCACAAAGCTCTAGATTACAGATGTAAAAGTTATATAATAACGCGTGTTTCGTGACAACTAAAGGTAATTGCACGTGACTGGTAGAGGTTCACATCACACGCAAAAAACCCGGATTCCAGAAAAGCTGTGGCATTTGCCAGTCTGCTTGCTCACGTAATTCACGTAGGAAGACAAAGAATCTAAAAATAACGCAGAAAAAACAACCTGTTCGTAATATTTCATGCCCAAAGAAAAATAAATGAACCCGAAGAAATTACACGCAACTACGTTAAACATGTAAAGAAGTTATTTGTAGGTATCGGGCGGCTTTCACCTTCGAATCACTCAAACAAACTGAAGTGAAAAGAGTATTTTGATAAAGCGACGCTTTAATTACGTCACTGATTCCGTTGCACGAAAAGCCACCTTTCTCTAGTGATGATGCTGAATATTCGAGGATGCAGTGAAATAAACACTTCCCGCGGCCAAAATCGAAACTTGATCCCTCGGATTCTGAAGCTGGCGTCTGTCTCAGTGTTTTATTTCAACATTGTAGAAGTGAACTTCAAGGATCAGCTAGAGATTCGCGCCGTACACTCCAAATTCAAACGTTAGGCCTGCGGAGTGCTTACTCGAGAGTTCCTTTGGGTGTTCTAGAAAAGTGGCGCGTACCTATAGAGAAGTTGGGACACTGGATTGCAATCATGCGGAAGAGAATTACGAGGATAAGAATGGGGTTTGTTGCATTTGGAAGGCCTTCTTAAATAATGAATGGCAGCCTGCAATTGTCCCTGAAGGAGAAACTGTATGACGGCTGCATCTTACATGTACACACCTACGCGGTAGAAACTTGGAGGCTCACTAGAAGGGTTCGACCTTAATGCAGGACGACTCAGCGAGCAATCGAACGGGAGATGATAGGTGTAGGAAAATGATAGGTTTATCATTAAGGGATAAAAAGAGAGCAGAGTGAGTCAGGGAACAAACGCGTGTTAAGAAAATCTTAGTAAACATTCAACAATAATTAGCCGTGAATAGGGCCTGTAAAGCGAGGGCAACATAACCGGGGGTTGTTAAGGGTAACCGAGTGGATCCCTAGAGAAGGCAAGCTTGGAAGGGGGTGGCAGATATTTATATGGTCTGATAAGATCAAGAAGTTTGCGGGACTGAATTTGTCGCAGTTAGCACAGGACCGGGATAATTGGAGATCTATGGAAGAGGCCTTTGCCCTGCAGTGGGTAGATAGGCTGATGAGGATGATGTTGACCTCCAGAGTAATATATACTCGCAGTTTTGGATTGGCCAACTAGAGAATCCTTCACGAAACCCTTCGCATTCAACCGTCGCTGTCGTTGGACGTAGGGGTGCATGCTTTCTTTTTCGTCATAGGGTTCACCTGTTTCCTGCCTTCTACATGGCACCACCTAATCCAGTATCCAATACATTCGCACTTCTAATATGTATGTAATAGTAGATATTCCTAATCGTGGCGTAATCAAGGTCTTTCCCATTGGTCCTCCACTATATTTGTTTTACGTTCGCGCTGAGTACATAGATCGTCTCTGCTAGCGTCTTAAATGCTGGCGTTTGAATAATGACTTCAAGATGGCACTACCTATCCTCGGAAAGTGGCGCCTTAGGTAACATATTTTAAAATCATCTTCGACTTAAGACTACGCTCCGAACTGAATGTATGGTTAAGTGCATGGCTTCGCTCAAGTGCAAGACTTAACCACCCTCACCGCTGCGGAATTTAGGAAGTAGAATTTATAACAATAGGTGTACATGTACCAAAAGAGTACGTAACAACAACTGGTCCAGCAACAAAAAAATGTGCGAAAGCCATACGGCAACGCCATACCCTTGGAGCGTCTACGCTTTTTGTAACCAAACGATCACACTGGATAAGAATCGATAGACCTCATGAAAAGCCAGCTACATTATACGGTTCATGCTATGAATTATGGCGGTATAATTTTTTCATACAGGTTGACATAGCACCGGCAATTGGCTTTGCTCAAAACAGTGCGTGCACAAAACGGCAAAATATTAAAAATGTATCTGCAAATATTTTGCGGTTTGAAAGCGTATATTACCAAAAAAAATAGAGGCAGTGGCTGCATGAACGTGTTCCGCGATATTGTTGCTCTGCATGAAGTTAGTCCTAAATTGTGAATGAAATACAGGCATGGCTATTCGTGCTTACAAACCTTAAACCTTACAACCATGCCGCATTATAGAGCAAAGCATATAATATAACAAAGGCTCCCAATGCAATGTACCTGCCGGAGGTAAAACGAGAAAGGGTTTGGTGGTTCCCCAAGTTCTTGGCGCAAGTACTCAATGAGGCTTGGGTCGTCCGAGCATAAGGCAGAAGTGTTTGCCGAGCCCACGAAGCCGGCAGCAGAGCCAAGGTTGCCTTCTTTAGAGTGAACTTCTTCAGACGCATCGTCCCAACCTAACGTGGATTTCCTTGTGTCCATTGCGGGATAAAGCGTTTTTTTTTTAAATAGACGCGTGTCTAATGAATACGGCAGGGCGAGTTGGCGCAGGGTGGAAATTCTAGCTCGTCGCATTCGGGGCGTTCTTCGCAGTCTGCAAGAGCTTCCCTGTAGTCGAACTTGTGGAGCAGCGCAATGCTGATGATATTATCCCCTCGATCTTTTTAACACCGGCCCACAAAGGGCATTGGCAAGAAATAAATTCTTGACGCTGCTCCACTTGGAGCATATAGGCTTACTTCAGTTACCGGAGAAAAAATAGGAGTGGGAATTTTAGTAAATGCGCTGGGAATAAAACAGAAATTACCCCAGCATAATGGCTTTCTTAAGAATTTAGGCTAGCTGTTGGGGAAAGATAAGCTGGACAAAAAATCCTTCGTGGCACAGAAGTATGCTTAGATGTTGTAAAGACGAATGCCTGGCAATAGTTATGAAGGACTAGTAACCTGCAGCACTGTATTTGGGTCTTTTACTTCCCCATTGTTTGATCTACGTATTTACTGCAACAAGGGGTTTTGTTCTTTTTTTTATTTTTTCTTTCTGGCCTTTTGTGCGCGAACTACATGAACATCCACAAAAAAAGCACAACAGGAAACTCCGACTCAAGCAACGCAACGAAACATCCCGTCACACACGTCCCCTCTGTCAACAGATCCTAAGAACTATTTATCAACAAAATTTTTATAAGTACGATGTATGCAGCGGAGACACGTCGCTAATGAGGTTATCCTCACCTGATTCTCAAGCACTCCTTCTGAAGAACACTCACCCCTGCAGATCTCCATCACTCCGGCAGGTAGTGCCAAAATTTAAAAAAAAAACAATGCAGAATTTTTTTCTGTGGCTTTGACCCACCACCCGAACAGGCCTAAGTACAATGGAATGACGCATTATCGTTCCAACTCTACAATTTAGTACTACAAGTGGCTAATAGTGAGTGCCGGCTAGGAGGTATACGTCCTAAAAAGATCTCAAAACTCATATCACGGCAGTCGTTACTGAAGAACTCGCTACGCCAATCCCCGCTCTACCTACCTACACACTAACCCTAGAAGGACTAGGGCCTTCCTATGGGCAACAGATCTCAACAACAGCAGCAGGCATACTGGCTCACGCCACGGCGTCCCTAGAGTCAGATATTTACAGCGAATATCTTTAGCACATCGTTACAGTTGGTGTCCGCAGTTTAAAAATGCACAGAAAATAGCGAGCGCACACATGTGCATGCCACGCAGCAACATGCCGCAGTTTCAAAAACCAGGAAAATGCCGAGAGCTTGTATGTGTGTGCCTCGCGGCAACTTCCCCGCATGCCCCGCGCACGTTTGTCACGCAAGAATAAATCTCCTAGAGAGATTGGCCAACGTTTGCGAGAAAAATTCCACCGTTCGCCGTAATTGTGGCAAAACATGATGCTCGGAATGAGAAAGACACATCATAACTTGCGCCCCTCCAAGGTGATGTCCAACGATTATCGCTTGCAAAAAAATCAGGGAAGCTCAAACTTATAGAAACAATATTTGAGTAAAGGTTGTTGCGGCAGCACAGAAAAGCCAATCGGCTAAAATCATGGTTTCAAACAGTCGTGATGGTAGTGGAGGTTGTGAAAAGCTTCGCGACTTTCATGTCTTACGCGTTAGTGTGAGCTCACTTCATTTTTTGGCTGGAGTGGTGTCCACCTGTTCTCCTTACGTGCGGTTACGTTCACCTGTCACGCGGCTCGCGCGGATCTATAAGTTTTATGTTTGCGATTCACAGGTTCTAAAGCGCGCACGTTACCCCCTCCATGTTCCTGATTGCTGGTCAATCCCCCAAGTGGAAATACGCCTCGAAGAATGGAACAATAACGCCATCTTTTGTCCACCGCTTCCATATCATAAATGATCTATCAGAAGTCAAAACGGAAGGACACTGCATATAGAATAGAAAAAACCATGGTTAGCTTCATGGCGGACGATAATTGGTTCATTATACCATTTGTTCTGAGTCATCATCATCATCATCACCAGCCTATCTACGCCCACTGCAGGGCAAAGGCCTCTCCCATTATTCTCCAATTACCTCGGTCCTGTGCCAACTGTGACCAATTTGTCCCCGCAAACTTCTTGATCTCATCGGCCCATCTAACTTTCTGCCGTCCCCTGCAACGCTTGCCTTCTCTAGGGATCCAGTCTGTTACCCTTAATGACCAGCGGTTATCTTGCCTTCGCATTACATGCCCTGCCCACGTCCATTTCTTCTTCTTAATTTCTACTAATATGTCTTTAACACCAGTTTGCTCCCTGACCCACTCCGCTCTCTTCTTCATTGTTCTGAGTCCGAGTTGCTAAACCTGTTTTATAGCTTCTCGGTCTGTTCGATTTCTGCATTACTTCGTGTGTATTTGCCCACTCTTTTTAGTGATTCCCGCTTGTTATCAATCACGTTTCTGCCCCTTTTAGTGAATACCCTCCTTGAGTAGCCTGTAAGGTATTCTATAAATAACTAAATGTCCAGCAATCAATCTTCTTAAATTTAATATCTTCACAGGAATGTGGCCCCACAAAATTGAGTGCCTTAGACTGGGATAGCTGAATAAAATCTGTGGCCTGTTACTATTGTAACCCATTATACAATGTCAGGCTAATAAAGTATCTGTATATAATAATAGGCTGAGAGAAAGAGAGACTTTATTCACAGATTAAGTGAGAATATTTGTGGCCAGGCAATTCAGTCCAAGGTGGTACGCCGGCCCTCTGAACCGCACTGCTACTAATCACTAAGAGCTAAGGCGTGCACAGGTAAGGTTTTACATTTGTGGCAGCTAATGCTAATACCGCTTTATCCATTTTGCAATCTTGGATAAAATCGTTTTTTGTTGGGAGCGAACGTAAATGAAAAAAATGAAATACAATATTCCAACGGAAGGTTTCGTGTAGCATTTTACGAACTTTTCAACGCCTTCTCGGCGTTATCAGGTTTGGCCCAAGCATTAGGCATGGGGTTTAACCTTTTTATTTTTTTTATTTTACGTGTATTCATTGAAATTTACTGGTTTTAATTAGGTCCTACTGCCACTTGTGTCATCAATCTACAATTTTCCATAAAACAGTACATTTTTAAGAAACTATTGCTGGTGCAGCAAAAGGCGTACAACCTTTCAGATAAAGCTTCAGCCTCAGTCCCACAACGACATCCCGTACACTACGGACAGCGGCTGCCATCTGGTACGTGTGATCGACGTGACGACACTACCTGGTCACATCCCCTGTTAGTGCAGTGTGTAATAAACATTGGCAGCTCCGTGCAGGCAATTATAACTATTTGTAATGCCATTGAGGTTGTTCAAACCGTTTCTATTGCTTTGTGCCGGTTCCAACCAGACCGCTAGCTTCATAAATTAAGCTTGCGAACTTTCTTTTACACACACTTATAAAAAAGATATGGAGTTTTCGAAGTTATATTTAGTAGCCTAAAATAATTGTATTTTACGAACACGTTCACTCCAACAACTTCTAATAAGAAAAACCAAAATGCAGCCGTAATATGCTTGACGTAATTATACCATCATCAAGGAGGGCCCCGGTCCTTGTCTTGCTCGTCCAGTGTTTTTACTGCGCTTAACGGAGTTATAATGGTGTACCAACTCGCTCGTACCCACACGTTGTTAAATCATAGCATGAGCAGTTTAGGGATGCCATTGCAGGAGAAGGGCTAGTGCTATTCTCTAAGCTGGCCCTATCCTGTGTCATCTTATCTGTGTCATCTGTGTCAGCTGGCCCTATCCTGTGTCATTTTACGTGTATTCATTGAAATTTACTGCTGTTTTAATTAGGTCATCCTGCCACTTGTGTGATTAATTATAATTTTCCATATGAGAGTACATTTTTAAGGAACTATTTCTGGTGCAGCAAAAGGCGTACAGCCTTTTAAATAAACCTTGAGTCTCCGTGCCACGACATTCCGTACAGTACGAACAGAGGCTCCGATCTGGTACGTGCAATCGACATAACGACACTACCTGGTCACATCCCCTGTTAGTGCAGGGTGTAATTAACATTGGCAGCTCCGTGCAGACAATCATAACTATTTGTAATGCCATTGAGGTTGTTTAAACCATTCCCTTTGCTTCGTGCCAGTTTTAACGAGACCGCCAGCTTCATAAATGAAGCTTGCGCACTTTCTTTTACACACACTTATATGAAAGATATAGAGTTCTTGAGGTATTATATAGTAGCCTTAAATACTTTTTAATGCACGAACACCTTTACTACAGCAATTTCTACTTTTAAAAATCAAAATGAAGCCGTATAATGCTTGGCGTAATTATAGCATCATCAAGGACAGCCCCGGTCCTTGTCTTCCTCGTCTAGTGTTTTTTTTGCTGGGCCTAATGGAGTTATAATGGAGTACCAACTCGCTCGCACCCACACGTTTTTAAATTATAGCATCATCAGTTTAGGGATGCCATTGCAGGAGAAGAGCTTGTGCTATGCTCTAAGCTGACCCCATCCTGTGCCATTTTGATTCATTCTTTCCACTGTAAGTTTCTTATGTCATCGCTTCACTAAATTTCTTAATCTGATTTTTCACCTCGTTGTCTTCCTAAGCACACGCCTCGATGAGCTCAAGAACTGTAGCAAGCACAAGAACCTTTCTGTGCTCGTCGACATGCCCATACGTATACAGGAGAGAAGGCTTCGGGCGACAATTGGCGGGCGGTACACGCTCATACTCCTCGGGTATGACATCCACACACTGCCCCCTCTGCCCAACAAAGCACCGCTGTGGGAAGTCCCTGTACTCCCCGATGGCAAGCCACTTCGACTTAATATGGACCCTACTCAGCGAGTGCGGCGCCGTGCCTATGCCAAGAGGCTTGCTAAGGTTACGAGCTCCCTCCACTTGACTGAACGAATCGTATAAACTGACGCTGCACTTCCGGTACACGGTACAACTAATACTTGCCATGCTACTGCGAGGTACGACCAGACAAAAGCGTGCCAGAAACGACGTCATCATTTATGAACAGTGGCGATGTACAGCTCCAGAGCAGAGTTCATGGCCATTCTATATTATTTGGAGTGGGCCCTACAAACTTCATCTGAAACTGAGCCCGTTCACCATCGCGTGTAGACCCAAACTCAGGCTGCTCATTGGGAATGCGATAACGTTCTTTACACAGATCATGCACTGCATCAGATCCGGCACCAGGCGTGCCTACTCTGTGAACACAGTCACGATGTTACCATTCTCTGGGTAACCGCACATTGTGGTACCCCCGGTAACAACAAGGCTCATAGACCAGCGTGCACTCATCTTTACAGCACGCTAGCAAGGGTCTCCGATGCTCCTTTTCCTTTCCTATCTACCCCACGCGAGCTGTCAGATCCGATAGCAGGCTAGCATTTGACCAAACAACAGCGCGCTGCCTACCTCACAATAGCTGGAAATCCACTCTGGGTACGTACGCTCCCCTCGAAGGTATTTACACGGCGAGACTCTGTCCTGCTTTGGAGAATTAAAACAGTCACACTCCTTATTCCTTTTTTGCTGAACCGTTTTCACAAGGGTGACACACCACCACCCGTAACTGGAACCTGCTCCCCGTGCAACTGCCGTGCTGATCTCGACCCCCTGTGTTGAGAGTGCCCCTTCTACATTCCAGCTAGGCTTCGCGCACTCGCCACCACCAAACGGCGGCGCTGGACATGCGCCTTCCCGGATCCCAAGCCTCTGCATCGAGCCACCGAGATCGGGCGAGCACTCTTTTTGTTCCTTTCAAGCTCGGGGGCGCCACCGGTTGGTGATCGGCTCCGCGACAGCCACAAGATTCAAGCGGCCCCGACCTTTTAAAAGTCCGTTAATAAAACGAAGGCAGCCCTACCCTTTTCCTCCGTTATAACACCATCTTCCTTTCTACCACAGGGCATTTAGCACATTGTAATGTGAAATGAATGTGGTTTCATTCATACTTTCCTCGTTCTCTTCTTTTACTCGGGGGACCCCTTGTACTTTGTATCAATGTTTTGCCGGAGAGTGTTTGAAGGCGAAAGCCTAAGCTCAACATTCTGTGAAAAGGGTATCCCTTTTCTGTGCAGTGCACAAAAGAGCAGGCGCAGTAACGGGCCAATAAGAAACTAAAGCAAGTATCTCAGCGTGGAAGCCATCGAAATGCGAAGCAATGATTCCTATGATGATAATCAGCGGCTTCCCCTTTGTAACGGGGTGGCGTTGCATAGCGGCCTTAGTAGGAACGCCACTGTATAATCACCTCGCCAAAAAATACAAAAAAAAATAATTTAAAAAGAAATATCAAAATAGAAACAGAATACTTCTACGAAATTTTTGTGCTAGTCTGACTTGTTTGTCCGCATGTCTTCCCAGATTGTTCTCTGGTCTTTTCCCACCAACATTCTAACCTTCTTTTACTAACCTCTACTGCTGTCCAATTCCCTTTACCGCTAACCTTAAAGGCAAGGGCCTCCGGAAGCTGGATGGCTCCCTCACTGAGGACTGGACGGATACTTTTGCACTGCGTTACAGTATGTCGCATTGTTTTTAGCTCCTTTCCGCAGCCTGCGCATAGTTGTTCCTGTACGGGCTAGCGGATATGCGTTTTTGTCCGCAAGTAGCCCCCCCCCGGGCTTCAAAGAGCAATGCACTTCCTTTGATATAATCGAATAATTTTCCCTTGTGATCTCCTGCTTCCCGATCCTGTAGATATCTAAGGACTTCTTCGCATCCATCCTCTTTTTCCAGGTCGTTGTCTCTGTTTCTTATACTTCATTTTTTATTGCCTTGGTTGTTTCCCCGGCACTTCCAGGTTTCATTAACTTTGTCCTGAGCCTTCTGGTTCTTTTCCTCCACTGTGTGTCCACGCTTTTCGTTTAAGGATACCGTAACACTTTGGCCGCCCATCTCTGGTCCTCAATATTTCTAAGTCGTTCTTCAAAACATATTTTGCTCTGTGCTTCTCTCACTTCAAAGGATGCCCATCCCATGTCCCCTTGCACTGCTTCCTTTGTTGTTGCACTGTGCGCTCCTAATGCCAATCGACCTACGGCCCTCTGATTTACTTCTAGCCCTGATTCAATCTCTGATTTGACACACTACTGCGTTTGAAAAGGTGAGTGCTGGTACCATTACTCCCTTCCAGATTCCTCTCACTACTTCATACCTGTCATATCCCCACAGTGCTCTGTGCTTCATGATAGAGGCGTTTCTTTTGCCTTTCATTCTCAAATGCTCCTCCCCGAGAGTTGCTGTGGCACCCTCTCTTGAGTAGTTTCAGTATCAGTCTGGCGTTGATACTGAAAGTAGTCATCAGAGAACGCTGCAGCCCAGGAAAGGGCATATAAAAAACCACTGAAATGAGTTTTCATTATTTTGGGGTAATCTACGCCTTTCCTCATTTTTTTATTATTGTTTTCCTATTTGCTTCTTAGCAACGGCAGCCTCCGTGGCAACGGCACAGCGCACATTAGCTCCACTTCCTTGCACACGAGTTACGTGTGCCTCTGTGGTGCAATAGGATTGACATGGGCTTCGTAACGCGAGGGACCCCTGCAGTTTCGATAACGACTAGTGGAAGCGGTAATCCTTTCAAAGGGTGGGTATGGGTGCCTGACGCCGAGACTGCGGTGGTTATATGTCACTACACTGGACGAGCTACTACGACAAGCCGGTCCCCTGAAGGGTTCCGCACTTCAGATATGGCAATTGAACACGGGTAGTAGTAGTCATCGTCGTCATCATCATCATCACCAGCCTATCTACGCCCACTATTGGGCAAAGGCCTCTCTTACTAATCCCCAATTACCCCGGTCCTGTGCTAACTGCGACCAATTTATCCCCGCAAACTTCTTGATCTCATCTGCCCACCTAACTTTCTGCAACCCCCTGCAACGCTTGCCTTCTCTAGGGATCCACTCTGTTACCCTTAATGGCCAACCGTTATCTTTCCTTCACATTACATGTCCTGCCCACGTCCATTTCTTCTTAATTTCTACTAATATGTCCTTAAAACGCGTTTGTTCCCTTACCCACTCTGCTCTCTTATTGTCCATTTTTCCGCTCCATTGCCAGCTGAGTCGCTTTCTATTTAAGTTGAACCCTCCTAGTGAGCCTCGAAGTTTCTGCCCCGTAGGTGAGTGCCGGTAAGAAGCACCTGTCATACACTTTCTTCTTCAGGGACAATAGTAGGCTGCCATTTCTTATGTGAGAATGTCTGCTGTATGCACTCCACCCCATTGTTATCCTTTTAATTATATCTGCCTCATGGTTGGGATACGGGGTCACAACTTGGCCACAGTAGATATATTAGCTTACCACTTCCACTGCCTCGCCACCTATCTCAAACCGATGAGCTGTCCCGATGTTATTGATTATGACTTTGGTTTTCTGCATATCAATTTTCAGGCGCACGGTACTACTCTGTTTGTCCAGTGCGGAAAGCATGCTTTGCAATTCGTCCCCCGTGTTACTTAAGCAAATCTGAGGTTACTGTGGCATTCTCTATTAACCCTCACTCGTGCCGGTTCCCAATCCAAAGTTCTGAATACTTCTTATAAACATGCTCTGAATAACATTGAAGAGATTGTGTCTCCTTGTCTGACGCCCTTCCTTGTATGTATTTTACTGCTCTCCTTATGGGAAATGATGGTAGCTGTGGACCCATTGTAGATATCCTCTAGTATTCTTACATAGGGTCATCTACCCCCTGGTTGCGTAATGCCTGAATGACTGCTGAGGCTTCGACCGAGTCAAATGTTTTCTCATAATCTATGAAGGCTATATATAGGTGTTCAGTATACTCAGGGCACTTTTCTATCACCTGATGGATCGTGTCAATATGGTCCATTGCTGAGAGAGAGAGAAAAGACTTTATTGACCACATCCGGCATGCAAGAGACTCGGTCCGGCCACGCAGGGCTCGGCCTCGTCCCCCTGTCTATCAGTCTAGGCTATTCAGTCCTAAGACTTCGGGCTTAGACCACGAGGCTTTGTGCCCGGCCGTCGCTCGGACTACTCGAGGTCCCCGGTCGGTCCGATCGGCTCCCGTTGTCGGGAGGGACCGGCAGTCGCGGGGCCCCCTTTCGCCTTTGCTTGGCCAGGGCCGCCTCGAGCCGCTGGATGGCCCGTCGTTGATGTTGGAGCTCGGTAGAGTTCACACACTCGCGCACTTCGGGCGGATACGTGTCCGTCGGGCACGGCATTAAAGTCCCCCCATCGCGCACAGCACTTTCACACCCCCACATCAGGTGTCTCAGAGTCGCGGGTTCTCGCTCACACGCACTGCACAGGTCGCTTTCATAATAGTCAGGACACATGTGTCGCGCGAGAGCCGGCGTCAGAACGGTCTCCGCTTGCAGTTGTCGGAACCTCGTCGCCTCCGCCCGAGACAGTTCCCGGTGCGGCGGCGGGTAGGTCCTCCGTTGTTCTCGATGCCAACGAAGCACTCCGCCGTAGTCGGACAAGGGCTCCACTTCATCTTCTTCGTCGGTCGTTTCGTCGCCGTCTTCGAGGTGTGGCGGACGGATGGCCGCGGCCCGGCACGTGGCGAGATCACGAGCCGCAGCGTCCGCCTCCTCGTTGCGATTGCTGGTGTCGGGTGCCAGGTCTCGGCCAGCGTGTGCCGGGAACCACTTGATCACGACGTTCTTCTTGGCTTGCTGCTCGAGCACCCTCGAAGCCCCTTGGGACTCCGCGAGCTTCGCAGTGCCGTTCCAGACCACTCCGCGTGCGAAGTTGCGGACGGCCGATTTGGAGTCGCTCAGCACCGTGCGCGTACCCGGTAGGTCTATGGCCAGGGCGATCGCCATCTCCTCCGCCTGGCCCGCCGTCCGGGCGCGCACGCTGCTCGCCGTTAGTAGTTCTCCCGTGGATGCCCGAACAGCCACTGTCACGAACGTGCCCGGTCTGCTTCTGCACCTGGCCGCGTCCACGTAGACCGCGCTGTCGTCCTCTCGGTGTTGTTTGGCCAGCGCGAGCGCGAGCGCCGCCCTTCTTCCGCCGTCCCGCTCCGGGTCCATGTTCTTGGGGAGCGGGTAGACCACCAGTCGTCTGACGATGTCGTCCCGGAGGGGAACTAGTTCGTCCGTCGTCGAGCCGTTTCCGGCCCCTTGTGTCGTTGCACCGGTCCCCGCTCCCGAGTCGGGGGGCAGTAGGCCGGCTCTCGCCAGGATGCGCCGGCCCACCGGGGTGCAGCCGAGTCGCGCCAGCTGCGACGTTCGTTGTGCCTCGCTTATCTCCGTGAGGGTGTTGTGCACCCCCAGAGACAGCAAGGCCGTCGTCTTCGTACCGTGCAGGAGCCCGAGGGCCCCCGCGTAGGCTTTGCGTATGGCGGCGTCGATGCGCTGCTTCTCCGCTTCGGTCCAACGATGAAAGGCCCCCGCGTACGCCGCGTGGCTGAATACCCTTTACGGAACCGTGCTTGTACTTTAGGTTGACTGAAATCTAAGGTTGCAGAAATTCTGTTAGCGATTACCTTCGTAAGGACCTTGTAGACGATTGACATTAAGCTGATCAGCCTGTAGTTTTTCAAGTCCTTCATGTCACCTTCCCTATGGATTAGGATGATGTTCGCGTTCTGCCAACATTCCGGTACACTTGCAGTCATTAGGTATTGCGTATACAGGTTTGCGAGTTTTTCAAGTACAATTTCTCCGCCATCCTGCAACAGGTCTGCTGTTCTCTTATCCTCAGCTGGTGCTTTGCCCCCTTTCATTTCTTTCAAAGCCTTCCTTACTTCGATCGTTCCTGGTGAAATGTCTATCTCCTCTGAACTACTTTCTCGTTCGGCATTATCCTGGATGTCTCGGCTACTGTACATATCCCTATTGAACTCCTCGGCTACTCTGAATATTTTATCCCTATTTGTGATGAAATTGCATTGCTTATCTTTAAGTGCATACATCTGATTTTTCCCACGCCAAGACGCCTCTTCGCTGTTTTCAGGCTAGCTCCATTCTTTACAGCGTATTTGATCCTCTCCATATTATACTTCCGTATGTCAGCTGTTTTACGCTTCTTTATTAACTTCGAAAGCTCCGCTAGTTCTAGGGTGGAGATCGTCATACTATGCCGTTTCCTAATTAGATCTTTCATCTCCTGGGAAAGTTTACCAGTATCCTGTCCAGCCATCGTGTCCCCGACTTCTACTGCACACTCCGTGATAATGCGTGTAAGGTTGTGGCTGTCTTCCTGTGTCGTAAACTCTGTTTCCTCGGCAATAGCTGAATATCGGTTCTACAGCGCGATCCTGAATTCTTCTACTTTACGTCTTACTGTTAGCTCATTATTCGGCTTCTTTTTTATTAGCTTGTCCCGGTTCCTCCTCAAATCTATCCTAATTTGAGATCATACCATACAGTGGTAACTACACCTTACCCTTCCGAGCACTTCCACATTCTTCAAGGCCCCAGGGTTATCTTATATTATAAAGTCTATTTCATGGTTATGCTCCCCATTCGGGCTCCGCCACGTCCACTTCCGGCTCTCCCGTTTGCAGAAGAATGTATTCATTATGCGTAGGGTATTTCGTTCTGCGAACTCGACCAGTAGGTCCCCCCTTCTATTTCTAAAGCCCAGACCATAGTTCCGAACTGCCTTGTCTCCAGCCTGATTTTTCCGTACTTTAGCATGAAACTCCCCCATAGCAACGGTATACTTAGTTTTTACTTTAGCCATTGCCGATTCCACATCTTCATAGCAGTGTTCCACCACCTGGTCGTCGTGGCTGGATGTGGGCGCGTACACCCGGAACCACCTTGAGTCTGTACCTCTTACTGAGCCTAATTTACAAGACCTGCTGCCCTTTCGTTAATGCTATAGTATTCTTCTATGTTGCCAGCTATGCTTTTATTGTTCTATGGTAGTAGTACTAGTGGTAGTTATGGTAGTAGTAGTTTTAGTAGTAGTAGCAGTAGTAATAAGTATTGCTCAATGAGGCGGACTTAACCTTGCTTAGGTGTCGGCATTTGCTCCGCTTAATCGTTCCCAATGCAATATCAGAGACGCTCAATGTCATCAGAGACGCTCAACGTTGCTTTTGGAGTAGTTCATAATGAAGTGATCAATGTAAGCAGTCAAACTGCACAAGGGGCACAAAGGGGATGAAACAATATTGATTTTATTAGCCAAGCTGGTGTACGGACTGAGTCTGTTCTCACTCGGTGAAGCAATCACGCTTCGGCTCTCTTCAGGCCTCAGGCAGGAGCGCGATGCATTACCACTGATCTACCTTCGCACGTTGTGTGCGGCTGAACAAGCGTTAGCCTAGCGCGTACGACGTGACAAGTGAACATGACCGCGAGGGAGTGAAACGTGTGTGCACCATACGTGCAAACTCTGATTCTGTTGAATATGTGACGTGAGGTGCCGCCAGTGTGCCTGCCGAAGTATTCAGAACGGAAAGACAAAGGCAGCAAAGAAAAGGAAGAGACACAAAGACGATATGCACTACGGACTTTTCATAAATTCTGCCGCGGGAAGCAATGTAACTTCCACCTAATAACGATAAACGCATGCTTGAGTGCTCCGGTTAGGCAGTTGTCTGTGCCTAGGATGTCTATCAAATGAGTTTTCTCTGCAATCTAATAGTCTTGCTTCTTTTTAAAAACATAACTCCTATAATTCTAATCTCTACCTCACTCAACTATCCTACGAGTTTTATAGCGGAGCTGTTACTGGCTATGCTTTTGCCAAAACTAGGCCGGGGCGTGTACAGGGTGTGTAAAAATGTCGCGTGGACAAAGTGAATTTTAGGGAAAGCCATTTTTTTGTAAATCATCTCTGTAGCTTTCAAATAAATATGGCTAACTTGAAAGAAAAAAAAACACCATATGGGCATTGACCGCTAAGATGACTCTATCATTGCCCGGAGAATTATTTACTTGTTAGGTTCAGATATTCCATAGAGAAAATTGTAAAATTTACAAAATTCCTGTCATTACATGGCCGTCTACTGAGGGCGTATTGTTACAGAAGACGGCTGCATCTCTAGTTTTCTACAAATCAACCCACAAGACTCATGTGCAGTGGTTCATGGATTCTTTGCTGCTAGTCTAGTATTCACTTATTATCAGCGCTTACACGTAAGAGTCACGAATCTGGCGCCAAATCCAAACACAGACTTTCTACAACGTGCCAATTTTACATCACATTTCACCAACTGTTTTTTTCTACAACACCCACAACATACAATACACAAAACACCACCATTCACCTCGTATGGGATTGCGTCAAACATCCCAACCCAATTCCATCACCAGCATTGGAGCAGTAGGAGCATAGGCTGACCAGCTTCCAGCTCGATGATCAGGATTACCTGATCTGACGGGCGCAGCCAGCTGGAGGGCCTGTACGCGGTCTAGACTGAGGCCACCACACACTCTCCTTTCTCGCTGCCCTTTCCCTCCAAAAAATAAACGTTATTCCGCCTCCTCCTCTTGATAAAATGACCACTACAAAGGTTGGAGTCCCGCTTCAGCACTCACGCACCCATGCTGTCAGTGTCACTAACTAAACGCGAAAACACAAAGCTCATAGTTACAGATAAAAGGTGCAAACTTCCGCGACGTTTTCACGGCCACAGGGTAATCGATCTCGTACGTAAGTGTCCTTCTTTTAAAAGCACAGGTATCGAGGTATCCCATCGTTAAGCCTGGCATAGAAACCGTAGTATTTGAAACCAGTGAAGATAATTTAAAGTGGTAAAAATGAATACTGCTATTAATAATTTTATTCCTAGTGATATCGCGTAGAGCCAGGCGAAGAGCGTTGCGAAAAGCGCTCATGTAAATGTAGCCCATTCCCAGCTTAACAACGTCCAATACGTTTACGTAGTCGTTAGAGCTTAGGAAATAATGAATATACTAATAGTAGTTTATTCGTACTCAGTTCAGGTGGCGCCAAGCGCAGAGCGCTGCAAATAGCGCTGATGTCATTGTAGCCTATACCCAACTTTAGAAGCGTCCGACAAGTTACGTATAACCATTGTAGCATCTAAGAACCCCACACATCTGTCTAGACTTCGTTCAACCGCAGGTATCCGCTCAGAACACCACCAAAACATTCAAACCGCCGAAGCAAACCCGGCAAAAGCAACGGGAGACTGCGTAGTGCAATGCAGCGGCTCATATACTAACCAGGGCAGCGCCGGGCGGTGGCGCCACCCGTCCAGCTGCCCGTTCCCTATACGAGGTGCTTCATAGTGGGGCGAACACCCAAGCCACATGCTCGAAAGGTGCCGTCAGGATGGGCGGACTCAACGTCGTCAGCTTGCTGGCGTCTGCGATTAGGCCTTAATGCTCGCAAATTGGCTTTGACATCAAAAGTCAGTGCGCTCCAGTTGGCGCCTCGCGTATGAAATCGTCGGCCGCCTGCGGTTCAGCAAGGGATGATGGTTTATGAGGTGCGAAGGTCAACAGTGGTTGGTGTCCTGTCGCTACAGCAAGTCTCGCTGGTCATCGGGTTCTGGATGCAGACCGAGAATATGCGATTTAAGCTAGAACGCTTTATGATGTTCTTATACATTGATTATAATTACCCATCATCCATCCAGGAGAGAGCAGTAAAAGGAAAAGTGCACGGGATGAAAGGATAGACTTTTCAAACATTTATTTTCGCTCGGTGATCTCGTTCGTCCATTTAAATATATCTAAATATGCGCTTATTTCTCCAATAAGAGCTAGAGGTGACGAAAGAAACACTGGATGAGCACCACTGGTTTATTTCACAGGTTTCCGTGGCTCCACGCGAAGGCGATTGGAGGTTGCCAACAATGCGAATCGGCTCGATGCAACCGGGCACCTGTGTGTGAGCAAGTGTGATGCCGGCGCTCTAACTCATCGAGCGCTGCCTTTGGCGCGCATGTCGGCGAAGTACCTGCGCCCACAGAAAAAAAAGACCAAGTCAGTAAGTGCTCTTTCGCCGCGTTATTTCTTACAGAGTTGTTTATGGCTAAGGATGTCCCGTGCTATCCCCGTCCCGTACTATCAGGTGGATGTGCCTACAAATCGTTTAAAGGAGTCTGACACGAAATTTTGGTAATGTGTTGTTCTGCTGCTGTGGATACCAGGCTGCCAACTAGTCATGAAATTGGATATTTGGTGGTCGATCGCAGCGTAAATATTTGTTTTCAGCCTCGCGTAATCGTGTTAGTTTCGGTTTTGCGGAAAGACACCGCGGCGGCCGCCATGACAGGAGGCCGCCGTTGACGTATGTCCCTGTCCCACCCCAGCAGGGCGTCCAGACCGGCCGTGGTCGCAAGCACCCGGGAAGCATAGCGTCAGTCACAAAACTTCCACTTGGGGCACAGGGAGAACCAGCGTGCGCCAACCGCAGCCAGCGCTGTGGCACCGTCACGGGAGCCCTGACTTCGGCAGTTTGGAGAGAGGATCAAATGGCGTCATACTGATGCTTATCTCGACAAGGTATTCATTGATCTTTTTGCGGCGAGCGAATAAGAAAGTTTATTTGAAATATGTCATACCGAACGGTTACCGTTCAGACTTCGTGGGAGTTATCTCCATATACAAAGGACGCGTTTCACGCAGTTATCTCAGCTTTAAATGAGTACTATTATGAAGCAACATACAGCTGAGCACTTAAGGGACAAACAAAAAATTATAAAATATATTTTTACAAGTGCACCAATTTTCGAGGAATAGTGCGGGTAAAGGCCTTCACTGTTACTGAGCATAATAAAGCTCAAGTTATACAGAAATATATTTCGGGGACTCATTATGGTTGCAAATATACTACTAAAGCAATCCAGATTTTTTTCTTGGAACTGGTGTATGTATATAGAAATAACTATTGAAGCGAAGCCGATAAAAAAGTGCATTAGGCTGAAAAAGAAAGCGGGAGAACTGCTTTTGAATAAAAACTTCCCACCGATAAGAAAGCCCTGGTGGTTTCCGCGGCATCCAACTTATACCTATAGGTCATGCGAACTAATTCTTTTGTGGATACTTATTCGCTTCTTCAGTGGTGTATAGGTCGCCTTTAAAAACAAAGCGCAAGCGCGTTAAAACGTGCATGTAATGGTTTGGGGCTACCTTAAAATGTGCTAACTAGGTTTCAAGCGCTTGTGTCCAGGTAATGGTATTTTTATTGTTTGCACGCCATCCCGAATATGGGCGTTTTTTCCCACCGTTATTCTACCCAATGTCGGTGCCTTCGATGAAGCAACAATTATGTATGTCCTATGGGCACCAGTATAAACAACTTACGAATATTTAATCTTGAAGAAATCATTTCTGAACGCTCGCAAGGCCATTAATGTAAGTTACACAGCCACTGCAGTATAAACTTAGAGCAGTACTTGTAAAAACAGCCAAGGACTCCGTGCGATTTGTGCTTATATAAAACTTCGAAAAAACAAAGCGTTACTCAAATTGTAACGACGTGAAAGTTACGCACACAGCGTACGGGCGAGTGTGATTCGACCAGTGTTTCAAGTGTTCAAAGAACGCATGCGTAACATACCATCCTCCGCCTCATTTGCCGCTCAGGGAAGGCAACCATCTCAAAGTCGTCGCCAGTTTCTGGTGTCGTGTCAGCCGTTGCCAAGGTGATGTTGGCAGTTGGCGTGCCGGCTCCTGCCCTCACCTCATCGCCGGCTTTCTCGCCTCTGGAACTGCAACCATTACGAAGCCATTCGTTTTTTTTTTTCAGACACGGTTTCAATACCGGCGTCTACCAGTGTTTCTAGCAAGCATGCTTCAACTCTGGAGCAAGTCTCCCTAGTAGCGACAAATACTTGATACCATTAGCCCAATATATCGGCTTTTTTGTTAGACAATAGAGTTTTCGAACGTGACTGGTGACGTCTACACATTGCATTTTCTTACTCTGATGCCTAGAAATATTGTGTTGCAATTTTTAAAGAACAGAAATGAAGTTGTATGTTTTGATGTCCTCTTGATTTATAAGGTCTGTATTAGTGTTTGAAATCGTTTATTCTATGCACCGCTGCATAAAATAGGCTGATCAAGCGTATTTTATGCAGGTATAAATTGATTCCCAAAGCTAAATAAAGGTTCTCTGAAAAGCACACGCGGTTTTCAAGGGACACTTTTCGTAACCACCGCAGTGATTAGCAGTGATTACGAAAAGTGTCCTTAATTCTTGCGTGATGTTTTTGCACGGCGACTTCATAGAAACACATGTTACACTCTCTTTACAGTGAGTTTTCGTGGGTTAACACCTTTTGCTCGTGCTGCAAAAGTTAGGTTAGACAAGCTTTCTGCGCGCTTACTCGGACTTAGCAGTCGGTGTGGAGAACTTCCCGAGGGAAGCGATGTGCCGGCGTCTTGTCGAGGCGGTGGGCATAGATGCTTGTTGCTCCACCAAAGGCCCATGAACCACGTCCACCTCGTCAGCCGATGCGGGCAAATGGGCCGCGGCCTGCGGTGACCCTTCATGGTCCAAGGCACCGCTCCAGACCATTCCTCGCATGTATGTTATGGTGAGCACCAGGGCGCCAACCACGACTGCGATGATGAGACCTCGGAGTAACGGGAGCCCGGAGACGCCGAAATCGTTGTCATCGATCTTTACATCAACGTCATAAAAGCGGCGGCGCTCGTGGAGGCCAGGTGCTCTACCGGATCTGACTTGGGCCGTCGCTTCAGGAAAGGCAGGAACGTACTGCTGCGGTATGTGCACCAGAAGAAGACATTGGCAGTCGCATTTTGTTTTGGTTATCTCTCGTCATCAGAGAATTTTAGCTTACTAATTAGCGAGCGCTGCCCTAGCAGCGGCGGGCACCAGGACCGTACGGCGCATGCGCGTGTGGGCACGTTGGGGATGGTATTAGAAGGAGGGCGGCGCCCTTCCCCGGAACGAACGTGCTGATACGCATTGGTTCGGGAGGGAGCGGAACGTCCCGAGCCGCCCCCGCTATCATTGCGCAGCATTCCGGCTGTGCTAAAAATCTATTAATTCAGAGTTTTGGAATAGCGGATAGCGTCTGCAAACGCAACTTGGGCGGGTGCCAGGACCCGACTGGGCAGGTGGGCATTCGTTTCGCTAAGAAGCGACCTCCTCTCCGTTTTCGTACACGCATTCGCAGTCGTATCCCAGTAACCCGGAGAAGTAGCGTTACGGGACTCTATCCGTTTTGCTAAAATTCTCTATTTACCGAAAAAGCCCCGCAAATTATCGTGTTTGGCCAATGATGCAATACAAAAGTAGCCTATAAGATTGTACGTATAGCAATAAGAAGGCAGCGACCTTGCAGGATCGCGGCCAGATTCGTTAATACCGCGTAAAGCTGGCAGGACAAGCCAAAAAAAATTTTTTTTTAATTCATCTTCAACCAAATAAGTTGCAATGCCCAATGCATCGCGTAAAAACTGAAGTGGGTCGAAGTATCTTTATGTGTATTCATAGCATGAGAAAAACCTCCATGCCTGCTGTTTTTTCTCGCACGGGTAAATCGAGATTCGTAACGAAAAAAAGTGCGGGTGGGCTGGAGGAGTCCAAGACACCGGAAGGAGACGGTGAGTGCATTACTAACAAATTGTTTATTTTCCAGGTACTTCGCCCCGTTTCATGGGGGTTCACAGCAACCAGAGGAGATGGGGAAAGGGGGAAAACCCTTTAAAATGTATAAAAATACAGCGTGCAGGAGAATAACGTGAAAATGTCGTCGAGCAGGAGAGCACGTGCTTGGTAAAACCTACTGCCGTGATGAACATGGCAGCTCTGTGTCCCGTCGCAACTATCTCATCCAAGCAAGTAGCCCACTGTCGATCGTATCGCATAATATGTATCGCATTATAATTGTTTTTATTCGTGGCGTCACCTAGCTCTTTCCCGTAGTACTGCCTCTATACTTGCTATACGTTCGCGCTTAGTACCTACATCATCTTTGCTAGCGACCGACGGTGTTTGAATGATGACTACAAGATGACACTACCCATGATCGTTGAACACTGGCGCATTCGGCAAAATATTTTCCGTTGATATTTGAACTACAACCAATGCAACGAAGTAGACGCATGATTAAGTGCTCGGCGTCATTAAAGCGCAACACTGAGCCACCCGCGCTATGTCGCAATCAGGAGTCAGAATAGATGAACAGGTACCATCTAGTTACAGAAACACAAGCGTTCCAGCAACAAAAAAAAATAGGAAAAGCCATATCGTTGTACTGAACTCTTAGGACGTGTACCATTTCTGCAACCCAACTATCAGACTGGATAACCTTTGATAGACTAAAAAGTCAGCTAACTTATAGGGTCCGCGTTACCAACTACGGTGCATGGTGAAATGGTTTCACACACGTTGACATAGCACCTAATATTGGTTTTGCGCACAATACGGGGTGGCACTATTGTTGCTTTGCATAAAGGTAACCATAAATTAAAAATAAAATATAGGCATACCTGTTCGTGCTTTGGAAAGCCTTACGGTTATGCCGAATTACAAAGATTCAGAGACGCTAATCGAAACCACATAAAGATAGGCTGCCGATGCAACGTACCTGCCCGAGCTGGGACGAGAAAGGATTTGGTGGCGCCTCGGGTTCTTGGCGCAAGTACTCGAAGAGGCTTGGGTCGTCAGAGCGTAAGACAGAAGGTTTTGGCGAGCCCACGACGCCGGCAGCGGAGCCGCTGTTGCGTTCTGTGGAGAGCGCTTCTTCAGACGCATTGTGACATCCTAACGTGGATTCCATTGTGGCACTGTCGGGACAGACCGTTTGGGGAATAGACGCGTGTCTAATGAATGCGGCAGGGCGAGTTGGCACAGGGCGGAAATTCTCGCTCTTCGCCGCCGGGGAGTCCTTCGCAGACTGCACGAGCTACGCGGTAGTAGACCTTGTGGAGCAGCGTTAATGGTGATGATGATTATGCCCTAGATGTGTTTGGAACCGGCCCACAAGGGGCATTGGCCAGGGTTAGTGTGTTGACGGTGTTCAGGTGGAAGGACAGAGCGTTGATTTACTTTGTAAAGAAAAAAATGAGGAGCGCCAATTGAAAAGCCACTCTGAATAAAACGTGCATTACCAAGAAATAGTAACTTCTTTAACAATTCAAGTTAGCTACGGTGGAAGATAAGCTGACTGTATTATCAACACTGTATTTGCGTAGTACTTCTCTTTCGTTTGTTCGTCTTTTGGCGTGAAGAACTTTGACACGTCCTTTACTACAATGTCGGGATTGCGTTCAGTCGTCGTCGTTTATCCCTTTGGTGCGTATTACTGCAAGATTCACGGATACAAGCACAAAAAACTTCAACTGCACCAACCCACACCAAACGATAACGTCACACGTTTGTCCTCGCTTAACAGATCCCGCGAAAAAACCAGTACGTGCTACTCACCAGACACACTCTGCAAATGAATTTGCCCGCACGTGACTCCCAAGTGCGTGTACTACCAAGCACTTACCCCTGCAGATCTTCATTACCTCGATTGGCACGGCCAAAATTTTAAAAAATACATGGCTTTGACACTATTACTCCCGTTTACCTTACCGTACTGGAAGAACGTACTACCATTTAAACTGCACAATTCAGTATTAAGAACGGCTCTACATGGGTGGTAGAGTGCTCGTCAACTACGAAGCGGATAAAATTGTCAAAAGGGCACAAGTCAAGCTTCGCAGTGCTCAGTATTGAAGACCTCCGAAAGTCAATCGCAGCTCTACCTACCTACACACTACTTCTCGAAGGCGTAGTGCCTCCATTTGGTGAAGAAAAGGTTCACAGCATCGGCAAGTAGACTGGCGAACACCTCAGATTCCCTAGAGTTACGTTTTCGCACTGGAGGTGTGTACGTGTCCTACTCACGTAATCTCACGTTCACGTGCCACCCTGCATGCACGAACCTGTGAATTTACGTTTCCAATTTACCCTTTTGTAAAGCCGGAACATTAGTGCTTCATTTTTCTTGATTGCTGGCCAAACCCCGAATGGGGATGCGCCCCACGGAAGGAAGAATAATGACAATTTTTGTCCACCACTGCCATACCATTAATGATAATTCTAGAAATTATGAACAGAAGTATGCTGCAATTAGGGATTTCAAAATACTTCGGTTAGCTTAGTGGAGGAGTATAATTGGTCTGTCATCAGATTTGTTCTCAAGGCCAGTTGCTGCACCTGTTTTATCGCTTCTGTTCCCTTATCAATCTGTTTTCCTGCCTGCCTGTTTTATTGCTGTTTTAATAATTATCGCCCTGTTATTAGTTGAAGATTCTACCTCTCCTACTGAACGCGTTCTTTGAGCCTGTAAGGTAGGATATAAAAAAATAAGGAGGCAGCATTCCCTTTCACAAAATTTAGAACCGTAGCAGAAATGTTGCCCCTGAAACTTAGTACCTTCTGCAGGAACACGTGATTAAATGTCATCGCACGTTCATGTTGACATCAGGAATACGTATCTTTAATACACCTGTTAACATAGCCTCTTTTAAAACACAGATACCTTATTAGCCTGATATAGTACAAAGTGGTGCTAATAAGGTCTCTGTACATTAAAACAGATTGATGTCCACTGCTCATTGGCGCACAGAGCTAAGGCATTTACAACGGTTCAACTTTGAACCAGCTAATGCAAATACAAATTTATGTATTTCGCCATCCTGGACAGAATTACTTTTTGTTATGTGGGGACGTGAATTAAAACTAATAACGTAAAACGCACCACTGTAAGACCTTAAAAAACCTGTTACCACCATGTCAAGGTCTACTCAGCTTTCTCAGGGGTGACTTGGGTTCCATGAGGAGAAGGTCCATAGCAATAGATTTTCGAGCCTTTTGAGTTTTATTTTATTTCTTTTCAGTTATTTTTTCGGCTGTCGTAATTACGTAATCCGGCCACTTCTGTTGTAAATCGAGTTTTTAGTAAGAAAGCACATTTTTAAGAAACTATTGCAAATGCAAGAAAGGCTTACAACGTTTCGGATAAAACTTCAGCCTCAATTCCATAATGACATTGCGTACACAGCGGACGGAGGCCGGATCAACATAAACGCACTCCCCGTTTACATCACCTGTTAGTGCAGTGGCTACTGTACCTGGAAGGTTCCGTGCACACCAGTATAACCATGTGTAATGTAACTGCGCTTGCTTTAAACTGCTTCCACGACGTCATGCCAGTTCCAACTTGAGCGCAAGCTTCATAAATGATGCTTTCCAACCTTTATTTTTCACTTGCTCACAAAATAGATATTGAGTTTTCTACGATGGACGTAATAGCCTGAACTAAAGTTTTAACGCATGAACACCTTTATTACAGGAACTTCCACATTCAAAAATCAAAATTAAGCCATAATATACCTGCATCATCATCAGTTTATCATCGGTTTATATAACAACTGCATAAGAACGGCTTGTTCAAAACTCCTAGCTGGTCCTATCTGGTGTCCTCACAACTCATTCTATTCTCTGTAAGTTTGTTACGTCTTCCCTCCAGTAAGTTTTCAATGTCTTGTCAGATTAATCGCCACCTTCTGTTCAGTTGCTCTGGTGTGCCACATGCTCTCACTATCAATCTTTGGCAGAACTTTGTTTTAAGGCGAAAGCATTACCTGCCCCATTTTACAAATAAGCAACGCTTTTTTCTTGTAGTACAGAAATGAGCTTTCGCTGTAACAGTAAACAACAAAATTGACGCAACTTGCACTAGTAGCGCAAGGCTGGAAATACAGCAGAACTGGGGGTCTGCCGAGCTTGTCCCCACAGTTACAGCGGGTTCCAGAAGAGAGGGAGCAGAAAGAGGATGTGTATGCACGTTCCTTGTACGGCGAGCGGCAACCACAATCTTTCACCCTCGATATTAACAGCCGCCAAGAAGTAGTCGCCGCCGACCGAGTCAAGGTCGCTTACGTCCAGTGCGCCCCCAACCCCCCAACCCATTCAGGGCTTCTCCGTCTCAACGGTCCGCCCGGACAGAGTTCCAAAGCTCAACCGACCAAAAACGTCGACCGTCGCGCCACGGGTCCTCCGCGCAGAAGACAACCACGACGAAAGCGGAACATCTTCATGTGACACAAGCGCAGGAGCAACGTGGATGACGCGAGGTGCTCCCCATGAGGCCCACGCTCATGTGTGCTCTGTTTTTTTTTTTGCTAAAGTCACTGCGCAAAGTAATGCGAGCACCTCGCACCAAGGATTTTTTTCTCAGTATTTTTTATTTGCCAACGCCAACTGACCAAGCTCAAGCTTAACCAGCTCTTCTGTTAAAAGAGATTTTAGATCGTACAGGAATTGAACACGGGCCTGAGGTAGGAGCCGAATGTATTATCTCTGCACTACCATCGCGTATTGCCTCCGGCGGAATAAGCGTTAACGTAGCGCGTGTCGCATTGCAGGTGAACGTAACGGGAAGTGAATAGAACACGTGCGCACCAGCCAGAAGAACTCTTATTCTGGTATGTGATGGGCCTATTGATGTAATCATAACGAAAAGATAAAGAAAGCACAGTGGAGAAGGAGACCCTTACACGATATAGCACTACAGACATTTTGATGTGTCGCCAGCGGAAGCACTCAAGCTTCCACCGACAAAGCATATAAGCAAGCCCAAGTGCCCCGAGATATCCTTAAGACGTTATCTGTGTTAAAATGTTGTTAAGCCAGTGTGCCCTCGAATTTATCTGTCGTAATTCTTATCTCGGAAGCATTACTCTATCATTCTTTGTTTTGTAGCTCACTCAACTAACATAGGATTTTCACAGCGAATCTGTTACAGGCTAGGCTTTAGCGAATGCTGCATGCGTCTATGGGGTGCGTAGAAAATCGTCGCGTCGACAAAACTGAGTATTGCGAATAAGCCATTTTTCGGTAATGCGCTGTAGCTCTCAATCAGGTGTAGTTATCTTCAAAAATATTCACTAGAATGGGCAGATGCGATGAATTCATCACTACGGCGCTTGGTTTACTTGTCATAGTACAGTGAAACCCGCTGATGACAAATTCGAAAGTACTGAGAAAAGGGGTCGTTTTATCCGTAGTTCGTTGTATATATATAGACTCGCCCTTTAAAAGGCGTGCAAATTAGCGAATACGTCGAACAACCCATTGGGTTACGAAGTTGTGCCTTTTCACTTCATTAAGCGACGCCCGGTGCTTCCTTACGACGAACAAAACTGTGTTTTCGTCGAACCTGCCGCTACGGGCACTATGCCCGTGAGTAATTTTTTTAGGGCGTCTTTAAAATCTCCACACGCTGTGATGGCTTCGGTAGCTATCAGCCGCGCCAGGCTAAGCATACTGGAAGCTGCATCGCTTCGACAGACGAAGAGCGGAGTTCGAAAGTTTCAATGTCATCATGATCCGTTATCAGCTACTGTGCAAACGAAGGGTTGGCGAACCGCGACCTCTAGATGTAAAGCTATGTAGCCACGGGCCCATGGCCGGGGGCGTTTTTTGCAGCGCGCGGTTGCTGCGTACGCGTCGACTCACACGGCGCAAAGATCGACACCGCTGATAGCAACGCCTGAGCTGCAGCTGACGCAGAGTGCCGGCCTTAAAGGCTATGCTTTCGTTGGTTGACCGCCGAGTTTTGCTGTCTGACCGCCAGGTGACCTCCAGACTTCATGCGCCCTCATTTTTTTGTGTTCCTCACGGCCATTCTGCCTGTGCAGACAGAGAAATAAGTTTTATTGACCAAAAAACTAGGGCGCGGTCGGTGCGACCCGGAGGGACGCGATGACTTCAGCCGCTCGAATCACGAGCTCCTTCTGGAGCTGAAGTTCGGAGTGGCCCAGCGCCTCGATCCACTGGTCAGGGGAATTGATGGTAGGGAATGTGTCCTCTGCAGCAGCACACATTTGGTGTTGGACCGTGGCCCTTTCACCGCTGCGGGGGCAGTATGAAGATGGACAGATGGAGGGGTGTACATGATAAAGAACGGCTCAGTGCAGAGGTTCAGTTGGGGTTGATGCCATAGGCGTTCCTCATCCAGAGTGAGGGATGAGTGACCGGGGGGGGGGGGGCGAGCTTGTGGCGGTAGAGGCAGTAATGCTGTGCGACTTTTATGAATAAGATGATACTGTCCCTGGTCGATCTGGCTCCATGGAGGGAAGATTCCACACCGTAAGCCCGGGTGACAAGTGCTCGGGCTGCCGTGTGGGTCGTCTCTATCCCTCTAATGCCGTGTGAGCTGGGAATCGGCGTTCGACCGTGTCGGATGGCGAATTTAGACAGCGAATTTTGTGTGCCGGGGCGGACATGAGCCCTTTGACAAAGTGTGGTACGGCCATTTTCGAATCGGATAATATAATCTCAGAGGATAATATAATCTCAGATAATCGGATAATATAATCTCAGCCACGAAATCAGCACTTAAATTGCTTGACCAACTGCTTCACTCGGGGCTTCGCCTCTTTTGTGGCGCATTCCGTACGAGCCCTGTACAGAGTCTTTACGCAGAGTGTAATAAATCGTGCTTATCACACCAGCCAACCTATGTTGACTTCTTATATGCCTTTGCAATTTCATGAATGGAAAATCATCCTTTTAAACCGGTTTTCAATGATACATCCACAACTCATCTCTTTATAAATCGCCCATCCAATTCTGTTCCCTTCTCGCAGAGTGAGGGACGAGGTAACTATTCATGAGGTCTCCTTTTTAGACACATCAAAATCATCTCACACTGCTCTTGTAGCACCGTGGCATCTTGTGACTGGCATCATGTGACTTGTCCTTCTTACAATACAGTAGGAACAGGACACAAAGAAGTGCGAATTTACAGCATTTTATGTATCTGCAGGATAAATACAGTGCTGCAGAGTTTTCCAGGGATACGTCTAAAAGGTTCAGTAAGGTGCCTTGTGCTGCGAATGGACCAATTTTAAAGCAGGTAGAACCATGAATCGAAATACAAGTATTTTTACGGCAGAAGCATATAGGCATATAACATATTTCTGGTTGTAGGTCACATAGTTAAGAATTATATTCCTAAATACATTCTATATACAGACTCGCTGAGCGTTGTCCGTGCATTGTCACCCGGAAAGTCATCGAAAAACCATGTCATTATTCTTGTCTTCAAATCAATTATGATAGCTTATTCTTCAAACCCTCGGTGACTGTGTGTTGGGTGCCAAAAAACCCTGGCATTGGCGGAAATGAAGTGGTGGATGAAATGGCCGCCAATGTTGCAAACTGAAACGTAGTAAACATAACAACACTACCTTACTCAGACATCAAGCCACACTTCAGACAAGAACTCCGTAAAACTTGGCAAGCAGAGTGGAGGGAAAAGACAGACAACTACACGTATTAAAGCCCCACTTTACACAGTACACTACTGAATCACACAACAGGCACATTGAAGTTGCCTTAGCTAGGTCACGGATAGGCCATGCATATGTAACGCACTCGCCCCTGCTCACGTTGCGAGTGCGTTGCATATGCATGGCCTATCCGTAACCTAGCTAAGGTAACTTCAATGTGCCTGTTGTGTGAACAAAAGAAAGGACAAAACTGTGCCTACAGTTTCAGGCATAGAAGGCGCTTGCATACACCGCTCACGACAGCGGATCGTCACAGGAAATGCGAGAAATTAGCCGCGAAGTTCACCAGTGACAGCCGATCCGGCAGCCATGGCCTCAATGACGTAGCGTATTCCATGCCAGGGGTGCATAATGAGGAGAACTGAAGAAAGCGCAGTTGGTTTTTTCCGCGCCTTTCACAGCGATTTGCGCGCAAACCGCTCGACGTGGAGGTGTAATATGTGGCTCAGATATTTCCGGTAGGGTAAGCTAAGCGTCCGCAGGTTTACTTGTCCTGCTCAAAAAGTGTTGCAAGATACCTTTAAGTTTCTGTCAGAACTTTACTTCTTACACCTCATTTCATACCACCCATTGCTTTACACCTGGTCCTATACACCAGCCACCTTATTTATCTTTTAACCACTCTTGATCTTCACGCTGGCCCTGTACAGCAGCCGTAGTCATAATATCTAATTGATTTTTTTTGTGTTCCCTCTAAGCAATTTTAGTTGTAACCAATACAGTAAAACACTTTTTGGCGCTCTTTGCCACAGTTGGCCTTGCGCCAGTAACATTCAAACATCATCATCAATTTCAGTGGTGGGACTTTGGGTTAATGCCAGTGCGATTGCGGCCTTTTCCACCACCGCGCGTTACGGGTGTGAAAGGTGAGGGTGGCAAAAGAAGAAGATGATGTGGAGTGAATTAGAGCAATGGCGAAGGCCCCTTTATGCCGATATTCTGTGGCATCCATATTTAGGGCGGCTGGGGAAGGAGGGACTTTTTTATCTAGTATCATGGCTCAATGAATCCGCCGTTCAGTAAGAATTGTTGGGTGCATGCTTTTGGGAATCGGTAGGACAATGATATATTTTGTGACTGATCCCGACATGTCCGAGCCGAAAAAGCTTCGGTACTTTATGCACGGCGTGAAGGAGCCGCTCTTTGCTGGACTCTTCGGAAATACGCCACAGACTGTGCCGCAGTTTTTAAAAGAAGCTACCGCTATTGAGCGAGCGCTACGGTATCGCTGTCGCCAATACAACAGACTGGACAATGCAACTTCGGCGAATGCCGCCATTCTGTCACCAGCCACCGAAAATTAGCTGTGTGACCTCACCCGGAGCATTGTCCAAGAAGAACTCAGAAAGCTTACCACGAGTTCCTCGCAGCCAACCGTTGCTACTATCGCTGTGATCGTCCGCGAAAAGATCCGCCAAGCGATTGTCCTACCTGAACCCAGCCAAGAAGTTTTTCCAAGTGAGCTATGGAATGCCCTGGGTCGGCCGTAATCTGCACGGCCCTCTTTCCCGATGCAACAAAAGCCGCCTTCTGAGACATGGTCCCGCACTCAACCTATCTTCCAGCCACCGATACGCACTCCAACTTATGGCGCACCGCCGATCAATCACCCGTATGCTACCATTGCGGGGAAGCGGGTCACGTGTGCCCTCACTGCCCATACCGCGAGATTCGACTTGCCGGTTTTTAACCCGCCGCTCGTAGCCCTCCTGGTTTCCGAGAACGACCACCTGAAATCGACGCCTATCTCGCGGCGAGGCAAGAACAGTCTGTGAGACAGCCGCCACGCTCGCCCTCGCCAGCTCGCTTCAACACTTCGTTCAATCGTCGAAGCTGCCAGGATGCGTCAAGGGGGAGGTCTGCAGGTCCCCACCAGGGAAACTAGAACCGGCAACCTCGAGCGGCGAGGCTGCTGCCGATGGAACCTCTGAGGACCCACAAATGTCGCCGGTGGTCAATCGGCGTACGGCGGAAGAATACGCTGATGAAGTGGTAATCGCCGATCGTTGTGTTTTAATCGACGCGCAGGAAGTAACTGCTGTGGTGGACACTGGCGCATATTTTTCGATAATGAGCCAAGGACTCGCACACAAGCTCAGAAAAGTAGAAACGCCATGGACTGGGCCACAGATTCGATCCGCAGGAGGCGACGTAATGACGCCGACGGGCAAGTGTACTGCGAGACTCCGTATAAATATTACGAACTTTGTCGGCCCTTTCGTCATCCTTCCCCAGTGCTGTAAAGACCTCATCTTCGGAGTGGACTTTCTGAGAGAATATCACGCCATTTCAATATGTCAGAGCACGTAGTCACATTCTCTACCGACGGCAAGGCTCGAGACCTCGATTACGAACAATGTTCTTTGACCTTGCGTATCGTTGATGAAGACGTCGTCTTGCCACCGAGGTCGTGCGCCTTGCCTTGGTGAAGTGGGGGAGTTCCTGGTGTGGCGAAAGGATAGTTGAAGCAACAAGTGACCTTCTTTTTACTCGTGCCATCTCAATCGCACAAGGAGTAGTGCACCTAAATGGTTATTGCACCGAAGTACTTCTAACAAACTTCAGCAAAGAACGCTAGCAAATCTACAAAGGAACCGGCGTAGCACGTTTTGAGAACATTGAAGAAAATGAAGAAAACGTATAATATCTAGCCTTACGGGCCCAAGGGGCTCCAGGTGGCGGTGAACCCTCCGTCTTCAATATATTCCCTGGTCTACCAGCCACGAAGCAACAGTGCCTGCTGGAGCTTTTACAACAGTTTGTTGATTGTTTCTCTTCTACAACCAGCGTACGACAAACGCCCCTTAGGAAGCATCATATCTATACCGTGAAGGATGGGAGGCCTATTCGCCAAAACCCGCATCGTGTCTCTCCCAAGGAACGACACGTTATACGGTACGAGGTAAAACAAATGCTCGAGGGCTATGTGATATAGCCATCACAAAGCGCCTGGGCTTCTCGCGTTGTTCTGGTGCGGAAGAAAGATGGTAGTCTACGATTCTGTGCTCGAGAACGCAAGATAAACCAAGTCACCAAGAAGGTTGTGCACCCGCTAGCGCAACTCGACGACTCCCACGACAGACTGCGCCCCGCAAGGAATTTTTCGTCGATGAATCTGAGGAGTGTTTACTGGTAGAACGAGGTCGATGAGTGGGACCGGGAGAAAACTGCATTTGTGACACCGGATGGACTTTATAAATTTAATGTCCTCCCTTTCGCTTTATCGTCAGTTACAGCAACATTTCAGCGGCTCACGGACACTGTCTCGACCGGCCTGAAATGGCGAACGTGCCTTGTGTACCTCGATGACGCTGTTGTCTTTTCCGCCACTTTCCAGGAGCATTTGGAAAGACTTTGGTTGGTCCTCTAGGCATTGCCTTCTGCCCGATCCACAATCAAGTCGGAAAGGTGCCATTTCGGTTACATGAAGCTGCGATCTTTAGGTCACGTCGTTAGCCGCGAAGGAGTACAGCCAGGCTGTGACAAAATTTTAGCTTTTTTTTCAAACAAATCAGTTTATCTCCAACAACAGCGCTGGGGGTCCCTAAGGCGAAAAGCGGCTAGCTACCGCTTGAAGGTGCCTGAGGGCCCGCATACATGGCAGCATCACGTGAGAAAAAATATTCTAAATAAATGGGCGCTTGGAAGATTTGAAAATGCTCCATAAAGAAACATATCCCTTCAGAACCATGTCAAAAAAAATAAATACAAATATCACTACCTAGTCACGCTTATCTGAAGCACACCGTCACAGATTCACGGAAACCTACGGACAAAAAAGGCGTACGCTGCTTTTTTGGACTCTGCTCATATTCAAGGTACCCTTCTAGACCTTCGATCAAGGTTTGCATCTTAAAGGGAAGGCGAACCGTCTGAAAGGTGCTCCTGCCGTGCTTACCGTGTCGCCGTCGACTTTACTTCCCGCGTCTGTCCCGGTGGCACCATTACCGAAAGAGCGCATAGCAGAGACGCAGTGTTGTACGGAACGGCGTACAAGGAACGGCGTTCCTGGAACTGGTTCCTTTTTGGAGGAACGGAGGAACGCCACCGTTACATTAAAGGTCGGTGGAACTGTAACGGTAACTCGTTAGGTTTTAGGGGCGAAGCTCCTTAAGGCGTGGGTCTGTCCATCCTCGACGTATGTATGTAGCCACCTCTAGTTTAGTTCTTGGATTGTTTACTAGATGGCGTGGCTACCTCTAGTTTAGTTCTTGGATTGTTTACTAGATGGCGGTACTTGTATATGATGAAAAGATGCGCTTGGATTGTTTACTAGATGACGTGGCTACCTCTAGTTGAGTTCTTGGATTGTTTACTAGATGGCGGGGAGCGTTGTAATAAAATCCGTTCACTGTTGGCGCGCGCTCGGAGTCGCCCGATTGATAAAAGCCGACCTCCATGCAGCGAAATGTAGGCGAAAAGGCGGCGAACGTCGCCCGGCGGCGGCCGCTCCGCCGCCGGCGTCGAAAATACGGCTGTTCGTCGGCGATCTACGCGAGCTAGATGTCGAACGCGCGGCGGCGAACGCGACCGGAAGCGGCAAACTGCATTTTGAGGCCGCAGCCAATCACAGCCTCGTACTTCGTTGTACTTCCTGTCCTGTCTTCCATCGGCGGCGTTCGCCGGGTCACGTTGCATGAAGGTTGGGGTGGACGAAAACTGAGCGGCGCTTCAAACCACGGCGTCCGCCGCAACCTCCACGGCGGCCGTGGAGGTTGCGGCGCGCGGTTTTACCGATGATTTCCCCTCAGGAGCTTCGCCCACTCATCATCATTCACCCCGTGGATATGCTGTGAATTTTTTGGGTGGCTTTTTCTTGCACATTATAGAGGTTTCCTGAGCTCATGGTGAATGTAAAGCTTTTTCCTGTATCACTGCGGTGAGGCTTCCAAGACCGGGAACTCCGCCACACCTGTAGGATTTGCAGGAGAAACCGAAAATAATATGACTGAAAAAAAAATCCGGTCGAGATTCGAGCGTGCAGAAGGAAAAAGGGGGGGGGGGGCGCTAGCACGAAGAATTAAATTGTGGTGAATGTAGGCATGTAAACATAAAACGAAGGTTGTTCCCGAACAGGATGGGTGTAATTTGAATGCACAAACCACACGCGCTTAATCAACATTTAGGACAGTAGAAGCTGCGGCTGTTTTCAAAAAGGCCCGTTCCTCCTCCACGACAATATCCTAGACCATTGTTCGCAAATTCATTTTAGCAAGACAGCCAGCATACCTAATACCCTTCATAAGGTTTTCTGCATTGTGGGGGGATAACTAATGTTTGTTACGTTTTGGATATTGAGAGGGTGCATGTAATTTATGTAATTTTAGGGTGTGTAATTAAAAAAAATACAAAAAATGCGTCGGACCATCGTAAACACCCGTGAATTGTCTTAGCTAAAAATGAGCGAATATAAATTAACAACCTGTCATAAATAAAAAAACGTGTGCTAAAGAATTCAATCAGCTGCATAGCAGGTGTCCCCAGGAATAGGTATTAAACAAAAATATATAAATGTAGAATTTCTAAAAATACTTGGCAAAGACCAAACATGGCATCATTCAAAAAATAAATTCACTGCTCCAGATTGTTGTCCATAACCCACGTTAAGCGAAAATAAAAATATAACGGTTGTCGCAAACAGGCGAGCACCGGATAATTTGGTAGCCGAAAAGTTGACGTACCGAAATGTCCGTACACTGAAATGTCCGTGCAACGAAACGCCCGTACACCGATATGTCCGTACACCGAAATTTCCGCACTGAAACATCCTACACCGCAATGTCCTAGAGCCGTCTGGAGTTTGTCCGGTGCTCCCTAAAAAAATTCGCCAAGGAGATTTTCTTTTGATTATCTTTATCTTCAGATAAACTACTTCCAGTGGTGTTAATATTCGTATAATATACCTAGTTCTATGTGAGTCTTCAATTCTCACTTAATTTCGGTCCAGGATTATTCGACACTATATTTTAATTTGAAAACCTAATTGTAACGTTAATGTAACGACACGTTCCAATTTTCGAGTGGAACAGGAACGCGTTCCTTTCGCAATAAAGGAACTTGTAACGGGAACTCGTTTCAAAACTGGGAAGGAACGAGGAACGAGCTTTCGTTCCTATTTTAGTGGAACGTGTACAACACTGCAGAGATGTCACCGTTCGACGTCGTGGGAATAGACTTCTGCGGACCCCTTTACTGCCGCTCTACGCAACAGTCTGTGAAGCTGTATATTGCCGTTTTCTCCTGTGCTGTGACGCGAGCACTTCATTTAGAAATAACTTCAGACATCACGACACAAGCATTCATCCTCGCCTTTCGTCATTTTACGTCCAGACGAGGCATCCCGTCTACAGTATATTCAGATAACACAAAGGCAGTCCGGAGCTGTTCGAAGCAGTTGCGCTCGCTGCTCTCAGACACCGTGCAGGTCCATGCAAGTGCTCACCGCATCAACTGGAAATTCATCGCTGAACCAGCTCCGTGCTGGGGTGGCTTCTGGGAGCGCATCATCCGGACAGTCAAGGATGCGTTGAAGCGCTGCCTTGGACGAAGCAGCCTGAGTTACGAAGAGCTGATCACTGTACTGGCCGAGGTAGAAGCGATTGTCAACTGCCGTCCTCTAACACAACTCTGCGAAGATTGCGATGATGCAGTTGTACTGACGCCATCGCACTTTTTAACCGGCAGGCGCACTGTGGGACCACCACCAGGAACTGCCGACTGTTTGCCTAGCTCCAACTCGCATGACTTGCGACGAAGGGTGAAGTACAGAGATGAGCTTCTGCGCCGACTATGGAAGCGTTGGAAGGAGGAATATTTGCTTCTTCTACGCTCCGCTCGTCACTGCCCGCCTTCGTCATCATCCCGACTACCTGTTGGCGACTTGGTGATTGTCAGGGACGACAACGTGCCGGCGCTGCAATGGAAGCTTGGCAGAGTGGTTGAGGCGTTTACTGGTAGGGACGGCATCGACAGATACTTTACAGTCACCTTCCCAAATGGCCAACAAGTACGACGTGCTGCTGAGCGGTTATACCCCTTGGAGGCGGATGACCACTCAGCGGGCCCGGGAGGACGTTGAATTTTCCGCAGGAAAGCAGTTGCGGGAAGCGCGCTGCGCCTCGCAGAGGAAACTAGAGAAGAAACCGAAGAGGGCGGACAGCGGGGTATGCACGTGAGCACACAATAAAGAAAGAAAACCAGGAGGTGTTCGATCTGGTAACGCGGGTGTCGGTCTCTTCGCTGTCTCAATTGGTACAATAAAAAAATTCACAGCATATCCACGGGGTGAATGATGATGAGTGGGCGAAGCTCCTGAGGGTAAATCATCAGTAAAACCACGCGCCGCAACCTCCACGGCCGCCGTGGAGGTTGCGGCGGACGCCGTGGTTTGACGCGCCGCTCAGTTTTCGTCCACCCCAACCTCCATGTAACGTGACCCGGCGAACGCCGCCGATGGAAGACAGGACAGGAAGTACAACGAAGTACGAGGCTGTGATTGGCTGCGGCCTCAAAATTCAGTTTGCCGCTTCCGGTCGCGTTCGCCGCCGCGCGTTCGACATCTAGCTCGCGTAGATCGCCGACGAACAGCCGTATTTTCGACGCCGGCGGCGGAGCGGCCGCCGCCGGGCGACGTTCGCCGCCTTTTCGCCTACATTTCGCTGCATGGAGGTCGGCTTTTATCCATCGGGCGACTCCGAGCGCGCGCCAACAGCGAACGGATTTTATTACAACGCTCCCCGCCATCTAGTAAACAATCCAAGAACTAAACTAGAGGTAGCCACGCCATCTAGTAAACAATCCAAGCGCATCTTTTCATCATATACAAGTACCGCCATCTAGTAAACAATCCAAGAACTAAACTAGAGGTAGCCACGCCATCTAGTAAACAATCCAAGAACTAAACTAGAGATGGCTACATACATACGTCGAGGATGGACAGACCCACGCCTTAAGGAGCTTCGCCCCTAAAAACGTAAAACTTCAACCGCCTCGCAGAGCACAACTACGTTATTTTTAATGAGCCACTCTCAGCGATCTCTGCATTTAGGCCTGGCGTCGGCTCGCTGGCGTATTCCGTCGGCTCGAAGATCAGTGACACCGAGGCGACGTTGCAGTGTGTCGCACGTCAGTGCAGGCTGGTTCCACAATGTTCACAACGAGCTTCGATTGTCGGGAAGTACTTCACATCCATTTGTGCGGCCGCAAGTTCACATCGACAATTAATTTTCGGGGACGTTGGAGTTCACACGACACCAACTGGCAGCCAAGTTGTAAGGAGGCGTAGAGGAGGAAGGGGTGAAGGAGGAGGAGATGGATGGGGCGTTGGAGTTTTTAATACTCCCATTAGGACAAACGCAGTATTCACAGCTAGATACTGCGTTTTCTGAAGAGGTACAATCGTGGTAAATGCGCCTATTTACGACGGCTTGTGGCCCCCGGTGTAAACTGGCAGTGTTTTGCACAATCATACTACCACACGTGGGAGCAGGCCGCCTGCCGTGAGGAGTTTAAAAGACGTATTCCAGCCAAAAAAACCCCCATTCAGGCCAACTTGTGTTTTGTGTGTAAGGTATTCTATAAATAACAAAATGCCCAGCAATCACTCTTCTTAAATTAATACTTTGACAGAAATGTGGCCACAGAAAATTGAGTGCCTTAGACTGGGATAGCTGAATAAAAGCTATGGCCTGTTAATATTGCAATCAATTATACAATGTCAGCCTAATAAATTATCTGTATATAATAATAGCCTGATCGAAAAAGAGACTTTATTCATAGATTAAGTGAGAATATTTTTGGTCAGGGATTTCAGTCGAAGGGGGTACGCCGGCTATTGTGTAACTTTTTACGAACTTTTAAACGCCGATTCGGCGTTATCAGGTTTGGCCCGAAGCATTAGGCGTGTGGTTTAAAACCTTCTGAATTTTTTTTTATTTTGCGTGTATTCATTGAAATATACTGCTGCTTTAATTAGGTCATCCTGCCAATTGTGTCATGAATCTACAATTTTCTATAGGAGAGTACATTTTTAAGAAACTATTGTTGGTGCAGGAAAAGGCGTACAACCTTTCAGATAAAGCTTCAGCCTCAGTGCCACAACGGCATCTCGTACACAATGCACAGGGGCTGCAATCTGGTACGTGTGATCGACGTAACTACACTGCCTGGTCACATCCCTGTTAGTGCAGTGTGTAATAAGCATTGGCAGCTACGTGCAGACAATCATAACTATTTGTAATGCCACTGAGGTAGTCTAAACCGTTTTGATTGCTTCGTTCCAGTTCCATCCAGCCAGCGAGCTTCATAAATGAAGCTTTCAAAGCTTTCTTTTGCACTCAAAAAATATATGGAGTTTTCAAGGTATTACATAACAGCCTAAAGTAAGTTTTATGCATAAACACGTTTAATCTAGCAACGTATAGTATGAAAAATCAAAATGAAGCGATAACATTCTTGACGTAAGTATGCCCCATGAAGGACAGCCCCGGTCCTTGTGTTCCTCATGCAGTGCTTTCTTTACTGCACTTAACGGAGTTATAATGGATACCAACTCGCTCGTACCCACATGTTGTTAAATTATAGCATCATCAGGTAATGGATGCCCATTGCAGATGAAGGGCTTGTGCTATGCTCCAAGCTGGCCTCACTCTGTGTCATCTGGATTCATTCTTTCCACTGGAAGTTTCTGATGTTATCAATCCACTAAATGTTTTAATCTGATTTTATTCTTATTTTTTACCTCGTTCTCTTCTAAGGTACACACGCATCAATGCGATCAAAGGCTGTAGCAAGCTGAACAACCTTTCTGAGCTCGTCGACATGCACATCCGTACACAGTAGACAAGGCTTCGGGCTACAATTGCCGGGCGGTACAGGCTCATATTCCTCGGGTATGACATCCACACACTGCCCACTCTGCCCAACAAAGCTCCACCGTTGGAAGTCACTGTACCAACCGCTGGCAAGCCACTTTCACTAAACATGGACCCTACTCAGCCAGTGCGGCGCCTTGCTTATGCCGAGGGGCTTGCTAAGGCTACGAGCTCCCTCCCCTTGAAAGAACAACTCGTATACACGGACGCTACACTTCCGGTAGACGGTACCAGCAACACTTGCTATGCCACTGCCAGGTACGACCAGACAAAGAGATGCCAGAACCGACACCATCATTTATCAACACAGGCGATGTACAGCACCCGAGCAGAGTTAATGGCCATTCAAGATGATTTGGAGTGGTCCCTCAAAACTTCTTCTGAAACTGAGCGAGTTCACCATCGTGTGTACACCGATAATGAGGCTGATCATCGGGAATGCGCTAATGTTCTTCACACAGATCATGTACAGCAGAAGCTCGGGCACGAGGCGTACCTACTCCGTGAACGCGGTCACGCTGTTACCATCCTCTGGGTACCCGCGCATTGTGGAATCCCCGTAAACGACAAGGCTCATAGATTAGCGTGCGCTCATCTTTACACCGCGCTAACCAGAGTCTCCGGTACTCATTTTTGATATCCTAGCTACTCCACGCGAGCTAGAAGATCCGCTGCTAGACAAGCATTTGACCAAACAGCAACTTACTGCCTACCTCACAACACTTGGCAATCCCCTCTCGATACATCCGCTCCCCTCGAAGGTATTCACACGGCGACAGTCTGTCCTACTTCGGAGAATCCAGACAGGCACACTCCTTACTCCTTTTACGCTGAACCGCTTTCACCGGGGTGACACACCACCACCCGTAACTGGTACCTGCTCCACGTACAATTGCTGCGCTGATCTTGACCACCTGTGTTGGGACTGCCCGTTCACATTCCAGCTACCGTATAAACCGGATTATAGGTCGACCCGGTATATAGGTCGACCCCCTACCTTGAGGTGGGAAAAGTTGACAAAAAAAATAATTCGGCACAGAAGCGCACTCACAATGTCTATATTTATTTTCGACGCCCGTCCGTCACTGCCACTCACTATGCCTGCCGAAGTCACTCCTCCGAGCTCTCAGAGTCGTCCGAGGATGACTGCTTCGCACTGTCATCTTCCATACCATCAGGCACGTTGCTGATGGAGCACGTCCTAAACGCTCTTGCAACCATGTCGTCGGGCAGCGACTGCCCAGAGAAGGACACCCAGCTTGACACGGTCGCAACCGGCCCATATGGGTCTTTTTGTTGTCGCCGGCTATCCACTCATTGTACAGTTCACGGAGCCGGTCCGCGCATGGCCTCCGGAGCGATCATTAGCTAAGTTCCCGGACGAAGTCCGCCACTTTGTTCTCCAACTCGGGGTGCACCGCTTGACGTCCACGGAACGATCGGTTTCGGGGGTTGCACGCGCACAGCTTAGCTTTCTGGCTCCGCCAGTACCGCACACTTTTCTCCGAAACGCCTAACTGGCGTTGCGCCGCGATATTCCCATTCTGCACGGTGACTCAATCGCCGTCAGCTTAAACGCCGCGGTGAACTGGCGTCGACCGCCGCCACTCATCTCGGAACAGAGACGTACAGAAATGTACGCACGCATGCACAATAGACGAGTAAAAGACGAAAAACTAGAGAAAAGCGAAATCAAATAAAGGCCTGATAGTGCGAGAGAGCAGTCCGACACGAATGGCGATGGCAACGGACTACCATGGGACTACGCTTGCACAATGTTGCCAGACGATTTACATTCTGCCAATGACCGCTATATAAGACGAGGGGTGACTTTTGTGCAGATTTTTTTGGAAAAAAACTCGACCTATATTCCGGTTTATACGGTACGCTTCGTGCCCTCGCCACCATAAAATTGGGACCCTGGACATGCGCCTGTCCGGATCCCCAACCTCTGGATCCAGTCACCGAGATCTGGCAAGCACTTCTTTTGCTCCTTCAAGGCCCGGCGGCGCCACCGGTTGGTGATCGGCTTCGCGACCGCCACAAGATTCAAGCCGCCCCCACCTAGCTGCCCCCTAAATGTCCGTTAATAAAACAGAGGCACTCCTACCCTTTCCCTCTGCTATAACACCATATCCCTTCCCCCACAAGGCCCTCAGTAACGTGGTGGTAGTGGTGCCGAAGATATAGCCCATACCTAACCAGGGGGAGTGGCTAGGAAAGGGGCACTCTCCGAGGGAAACTATGTGGTAATAAAGAAACACATTTTACGAATGAAATTAAAATAGGCGTTTAGGGGGGTGAAACAAAAAAACTGCCCAGACATGAGACCTAGCAAAAAGAAGTGTCGAAACAGAAATATAATAAAAAAAAGATTAAACGAAAGAAAACATGAAACGTATGTAGAGAAATAAATCAAGAAGGGAAGATGGTGGAGGAGAGGCAGTGGGCGAGAAGGAACTGATAGCAGTGATCATACACGCTGGGATCAACGTGCTTTGATTCATGCTTTCCTCGTTCTCTTCTTTTAGTTGGAAGAATTTTGTTCTTCGTATCTATGTTTGGCTGGACGGTGTTTCTCTGAAACACTGTCCAGCCAAAATTAAGCGCCAAGAGTAGGCGCTGTAAAGGGCAAATAACAAATTAAAGGAGTTATACTCAGCTTGAAAGCTATCGAAATTCGGAGCAAAGATTCACAAGAGTTGCTGTGGCGCCCTCTCTTGAGTAGTTTAAGTATCAGTGTGGCTTTGATACCAAAAGTAGTCATCAGAGGGCGCTGCAGCCCCGGAAAGGGCATAGAAAAAGCACCGGAATGACTGCAGTGTTGCCATTTTAGCGATTTTGTCGCTAAATTTAGCGACTTTTTATCTATTTAGCGACAGATTTTTCAAATTTAGCGGACAGCGACTTTTTTAGCGGAATCGCCTAAGAGTTCAGTGAAATTTTAGCGACTCTACTATTGAACCGTAATCTTAGTATTTTGAACGGCTTTAGCGCTATCGTGAACAGCTCGGTTTTAAAAATAGAGTTAATACTTTAAACTTCTGTAACGCCCTCACGGTTGTGACGACCACTTCACATTGGTGGGAAACACAAAGTGATGAATTCCATTTTAATTTTAAGTGAGCATACTCTTGTTTATCCAGGATACCATTGGGTCACCCCCTGAGTAAGGGACATCTCCGAAGATTTGCCACAGACTTTACGGTTGCCAAGTTTGGACATACATGCAGTACAGTGTCACCTAAGGCGAGCTGTCTCAGGCTTCTCGACTTTATCTGGAAACGTTGTATCATCGCCTACGGCTGAACTGCGCATACACAAATAGTTACCTATTACGCCTTGGAGCGACGCCAAATCGTCGAAGCCGCGCCAAGCTCTAAGGAGTCTGTTCTCTTATTTGGATGACACGGTCTTATTTCAAAATCGTAAATTACGTAGCCACGCTCAGACCAAAAATCAAGTTATCGCACCAAAAATCAGACCAAAACTCAAGTTATCGCACCCAGTCCACGACAGTTTCTTTTTCTTTTTCTTTCCTGACCAGATCTTTCTTGGGCCTTTTCTTCTCCCATCCCCATACCTCAGCAGAGAAGCATGTAGCGTCTGATTGACACTGCCGACGCCCACAAAGCTGCCAACGAACCGCGAACGTTAGCAGATTCGGACTCGACCGCCATTACCACCATCGAGGAAGAGCTTTTCTACGAGTCATTTTTTTTCAGTGTAAAAATATACAAGACGCACCCGTTTTTCGTTGTTACATTTGCAGCTCAAAGAAGCAAATAAATTTGTTTTCACAATACATTCAACTTCTTGAACTATTTCAGTTAAGCTTAACTGGAAAAACCCATTTTAGATGGGTTTATTAGGATTCCGTAATTTATCGATTATTTCAGCGACTTTTCTGTAAAATTTAGCGACTATTTAGCGACTTTTTTACCTTAACTTAGCGGCACGTTTCAAAAAAAGATGGCAACACTGGGAATGAGTTTTCATTATTTTGGGGTAAATCACGCCTATCCTCATTTCTTTATTATTGTGTTCCTATTTGCGTCATAGCAACGGCAGCGTCCGCGGCAACGACACAGCGCACATTACAGCCACTGCCTTGCACATGAGTAACGCGTGCCTCTGGGGTGCAATGGGATTGACATCGGCTTCGCAACGCGAGGAGGCGGAGGCAAAACTTTATTGTGAGCCTGGTGATGTGGGAGTGGCTCCTCAGTCCAGGAGACCATGGGACGACCTTGCTGTCTCAGCCCTGGACACCAAGAGTTGCTGTGCATCCAAGCCGGCGCTGGTCGTCAGGTTCTCCCACAGCTCAGGGAGGGGAAGGGAAGTGTGTACAGGTGGGAGGGCTGGGTTGTGTGCGTACCCCAGGATCATGCGTATGAGGGTACATGGTTGGGGAAGAATTTACATGTGGCAGGGTATTGGGTGGGGTACATCTGATGTAGCCAAGTTGGGTGAGGAAAGGTTTTTGTTTGAAGCCTCCGGAGTATTACTTCTTCTGTTTTAGTAAGCTGTGGCTGAGGAGAGGGAAAATGTTGTCTTGATGTGCGGTAATGTTGGGTGATGTCTTGAAATGTGAGCAGGGGAACGAGACTTGGTGTTTCCTCAGAGGCCTGGCAGGAGAGTTCGCAGGCTTGTCTATGGGCAAAATTATTGCCCGTTAGTGAGGAGTGTCCCGGGGTCCACACAATGTCGATCCGCCTGTTAGGGGCGTGTTGAGCGAGGAGGTTCCACGTAGTTGAGGCCACGTAACCTGACAAAAAGCTGCGAGGGACCCCTGCAGGTTCGATAACGATTAGTGAAAGCGGTTACCATTCCAAAGGCTGGAAATGGGTTCCTGACGCTGATACTGCGGTGGCTATATGCTACTACACTGGACGAGCTACGACGACAATCCGGTCCCATAAAGTGTTCAGCACTTCAAACAGATACAGCAGTTCAAAACGAGTTTCAGGCACGAGCGCGATGCATTACCGTTGATCTACTTTCGCACATTGTGTGTGGCCAAACAAGCGTTAGCCTAGCGCGTGCGACGCGTCAAGTGCACATGACCGCAAGGAAGTGAAACATATGCACACCATCCGTGCAAACTGGTGACTATGGGACGTGAGGTGCCGCCAGTGTGCCTGCCGAAATATTCACAACGGAAAAACAAAGGCAGCAAACAAAAGGAAAAGAGACACAGACGATGTAGCACTACGCACTTCTGATAAATGTCGCCACGGGTAGCAATGTAACTTCCACCTACAAACCGTAAACCCCTCTTTGAGTTCCCCGGTAAATTGTGAGGCAGCTATCTGTGCCTAGGATGTCTTTCACATGGGCTTCCTCGGCAATCTAATGGTATTTCTTCTTTTTAGAAATATTACTCCTATAATTCTTATCTCTAACTCACTCAACTATCCTAGGATTTCTAAAGCGGAGCTCTTACTGGCTATGCTTTTGCCAAAACTACGGGCGTGTACGGAGTGTGTACAAAATGTCGCTTTGACAAAGTGAATTGTAGGGGAAGAAATTTTTTTCGTGAATCATCTGTAGCTTTCAATGAAATGTGTCTACCTTGAAAGGAACATAAACGAGAATACTGGCATTGGCCGATAAGACGACTCTATCATTTTTTGGATAATTATTTACTTGTTAGATTCAGATATCCCATAGAGAAGTCGTAAAATTTACAAAATTCCTCTCAATACATCGTGGTCTACTGTGTGCGTATGGTTACAGAAGAGAACTGCGCCTCTAGTTTTATACATATCTACCCACAAGAGTCGTGTGTAGTGGTACCAGGATTCTTTGCTGCTAGTCTAGCTCTGCTCACTCATTATCAGCGCTTGCACGCAAAACTCACGTATCTGGCTCCGAATCCAAGCACACACTTTCTACGAAATGGCAATTTTACATCACATTTCACGAACTGTTTTTCCTACAACTGCACAACATACAATACACAAAACACTAACGATCACCTCATATGGGATTGCGTCTAACATCCCAACCCAATTCCATCACCAACAATGGAGCAGTGGGAGCATAGACTGACCAGCTTCCACCTTGAGGATCAGGAGTACCTGATCTCCCGGGTGCTGCCTGCTCGGGGGTCTAAATTCAGCCTGGACTGAGGCCACCGCAGTCTCTCCTTTACCCCTCCTCTTACTCTCCGAAAAAATAAACGCTATCCTGCCTCCTCCTCTTCTAAAAATGACCACTACAAACGTGGGAGTTCCGCTTCGGCTCTCAGGCTCCCATGCTGTCACTGTCGCTCACTAAAAGCGAAGACACAAAGCTCACGGTTCAGAAAGAAAGTGCAAACTGCCGCGAAGTTTCCCCGGCCACACGGTAATCGCACTCGTAAGTAAGTGTCTTTCTTTTAAAAGCACACGTATCGTGGTATCCCATCGTTAGGGATGGCATAGAAACCATAGTCATTGAAACCAGTGACGACAATTTAAAGTGGTGAAAACAAATACTACTATTAATAGTTTTATCCCTACTCACATCTCGCAAGGAGGCGCAAGCGCTGCAAAAAGCGCTCCTCTCAATGTAGCCTACTCCTAGCCTAACAAGCGTCCAATACGTTTACGTATTCCTTAGTGCACTAGAAAAAATGAATATAATAATAATAGTTGTTTATTCGTACTCAGCTAAGGGGTAGCCAAGTGCAGATTGTTGCGAATAGCGCTGATGTCATTGTAGCCCATACCCAACCTTCGAAGCGTCCGACAAGTTACGTAACTGTTGTTGCATCTAAGAACTCAACACATCTGTCTAGACTTCGTTTCACCGCAGGTATTCGCTCACAACACCCCAAAAACATTAAAAGAGCCGAAGCAAACACGGCAAAAGCAACGGGAGTCTGCGTAGCCCAATACCCCTGCTCATCCACTAACGAGGGGAGCGCCGAGTGGTGTCGCCACCCGTCCAGCTGCCCGTTCCCTATACGAAGTGCTTCATAGTATGGCGGACACCCAAGCCACATTGTCGACAGTTAGGATGGGTTGACTCAACGTCGTCAGGTTGCTGGCGTCCACTATTAGGGATTAATGCTCGCAAATTAGCTATGACATCAAAAGTCACTGCGCTCCAGTTCGTGCCTCGCGTATGAAAACGTCGGCCGCCTGCGGTAGTCCGCTCGTCAAGGGATGATGGTTTATGAGGTGTGGAGGTCAGGAGTCGTAAGGATTGATTGATTGTAGGGTTTAACGCGCCGACGCAAAGCAGGCGATGAGGCGCGCCGTAGTGGAGGGCTCCGGATTTAATTTTGACCACCTGGGGATCTTTATCGTGCGCCGAAAGCTCGTACACACGGGCGTTTTTGCTTTTCGCCTCCATCAGAAAAGCGGCCGCAGCGGCCAGGAATCGAACCCGCGACCTGGTGTTCAGCAGCGCAACGCCTTAGCCACTGAGCCACCGCGGCGGGTGAGTCGTAAGGAGGAGCAAGTCTCTCTGGTCATCGGGTGCTGGATGCAGACCAAAAATACGAGATTCAAGCTTGAACGCTTGAAGATGTTCTTATACGTTGATAATAATTACACAACATTCATCCAGGAGAGAGCATCAAAAGGAAGAGTGCACGGGACGAAAGGATAGAATTTTCACACTTTTATTTTCGCTCGGTACTCTCGTTCGTTCATTTAAATATAGCTAAATATGCGCTTATTTCTCCAATGAGAGGGAGAAGTGACTCAAGAAACAATGGATGACTGCCGCGTGTTCACTTCAAGCGTTTCTCTGGCTCGAAGCGAAGGTGGTTGCAGGTTGACAACGATAAGGATCGGCTTGATGCAACCAGGCACCTGTGTGTGAGCAAGTGTGATGCCGCCGCCCTAATGCATTGAGCGCTGCCTTTGGGCCGCATGTCGGCGAAGTACCTGCGCCAGCAGAAAAAAAAAGCCCCAGTCAGTAAGTGCTCTTTCGCCACATTGTTTCTAATAGAGTTGTTTATGGCTAAAGGACGTCCCGTACTATCCCCGTCCCGTATTATCAGGTATATTTTTTATGTTGAAATATAGCAGAACGCGAAAAAATTACGCCCACCTCCCCTCGCGGGAACCCTGGTGTGATGCAACGCATCTCATGGGGGGTTCCATTGGCGTTTTCCATCGTATTGATTACGCTCATAGCAGGCATTCTCACGCGAAGGGGAGGTGGGCATAACTTTCCATTTTCACAATGCAATGCACATGCAGTACACGTATGATCAAGTGCGGTTTTTATTGCAGACGAGAATGAGTGCCTTGTGGCCCGTAAAGTGCACAGTTAGGGGCTCGATCGTCGAGTTCTGCGAGAGTGCAAGCGTAACGCGGACGACCGTTGACTGAGACCGTCGGAGCGCGGATGCCGCTTTATATTCACAGCGCCCGAAGTAGAGGCGAACGCGGAGAAAGAGAGTACTGCGCATGCGCGCGGCACGCAGCGCCGCCCACCGGCGCCTAGCAACGGAGTGAGAGCGCGCTGCGACAACCCGCAACTGTTTGGGAGAGAGTGTTCGCTATCGGAGGGAGGAGAGGAGGAGAGACGCAGCTCTGCGGACAACGCCTGACAGACGCAGGAAGGACAGAGGGCTGACCATGAGATGGGTTGCATCTAAAGAGGGCTCTAGCGGGAGCAGATTTAAGGTGAATCATGTACGCCAATGGTGAGCGTAAGCGGCCTAAATATTGCTCAGCTAGAAGCAAGGCTCGCAACAAGCGCAGTTGTTCAGAGCCATTTATAAGAATTGCTATATTGCGCAATAACCTTGCATCATTACTCTGTTTATGGGCATGCGTGTTCAGTGACATATGCCGAACCTAATTGCGCGTGATTATCAGGGAAAAAATTGTGCAATCTGTTTTCCTGAACTACACGTTTTTCAAGCGCCTTTGTAGTACCAGACAAATCAGGATTTGATAGGAATAATGTCATTTGTTTTTTTAATAACAGGCAACCACAGGAGCCCTTGAGCTGGTTGTGAAATTGACATTTAGATATACGAAGGATAAATCAGCATGGTCCTCACATACTAACACTTTGTAATGCGGTTTAGATAAACTACTCTGTGTTCTATGAAGATAAATGTACCCCGAGCTAAGGGCTTCCTTCAACCACTTCTAAATCGATCGATTGTGGGGTTTTACGCGCCGACAGCACAACGCCTCAGCAGCACAACGCCTCAGCAGCACAACGCCTTAGCCACTCAGCCACCACGGCGGGTAACCGCTTTTAAATAACGTCAAGATATTCTTCGCGACTTAGGTTTTTTTGCCAAGACGCATTTTTATGGGCGTGCTCCTTATGAAGTCATCTTTAATGGCATGTAATAAAGGGATGCGGATCTATGTTCTCGAAGTGTTGTATAACGCCGATTTAAAACTTAATGCGCGTGCCCACTTTCGAAACGCGAATGTCGCGAAGCGACAAGGCGGCCAACACTTTTAGACGCTTTGCGTCGGCTTAGCCGATCTCTCCCCTACCAAATTCCTTCGACGGGCGATGTCATCGCAACGCATTGAGCCAATAATCACCGCAAATACAGCTGAAATAGCAAGAAACCAAACGCTCCATTACTACCGCCGATGCAAATGGCGAAGAGCCGCCGCTGGCTAGTGACTTCGCGTCCACTAAGGTTCTTTCGTCAGCGGGTGCGGCGTACACATGTACGAATTAACGAACTGCGTGGGACTGATTGACTGATCAGTGCGCAGAAAAGTGTTTCAATTGCAGAAGCGAGTACTCTTTGTATGTAGCGATTTAAATAGAGAAACAGTAAGCTGACGTCTGCGGATTTCAAAGGATCCAGAACTTTTGGTTCTTTGAAAAACAGCGACCTTTGCGGCCCGTGATTCCAGTTTTAGGTAAAAGCAAATGTTTGTATTTCTAATCATAAAATGGGCCATTTGATGGTCGATCGCTGCCTAAATAATTGTTTTCAGCCTCGTAATTTGTTAGTTTCTGTTTTGCTGAAAAACACCGCGGCGGCCGCGATG